>NC_069503.1:896403957-896718957 GCF_027579735.1 Bombina bombina | reverse complement strand
CTTTAGCCTATAGAAACTGTTTTTTCAGATTTTTTTTTTTTCAGATTTTTTTTAATACTGCATACAAATATCCTATATTTCTCTTGTTAAGTGTGTTCAGTCCACGGGTCATCCATTACTTATGGGATATATTCTCCTTCCCAACAGGAAGTTGCAAGAGGATCACCCAAGCAGAGCTGCTATATAGCTCCTCCCCTCACATGTCATATCCAGTCATTCTCTTGCAGCCCTCAACAAAGAAGGAGGTCGTGAGAGGAGTTGGAGTTTTTACTTAATTATTCTTCAATCAAAAGTTTGTTATTTTAAATGGCACCGGAGTGTGCTGTTTTTCTATCTCAGGCAGTATTTGGAAGAAGAAACTGCCTGCGTTTTCTATGATCTTAGCAGGCGTAACTAAGATCCACTGGCTGTTCTCGACATTCTGAGGAGTGGGGTAACTTCAGAAAATGGGAATAGCATGCGGGGTCCCCCGCAAATGAGGTATGTGCAGTACAATATTTTCTGGGAATGGAATTGACTAAGAAAACACTGCTGTTACCCGTATGATGTAAGTACAGCCTTAAATGCAGTAGTAGTGACTGGTATCAGGCTGATAAATGTATGCACAGTAGAGTTATTTTCTAGGGACTAGAATTTGACTGAGAAAATACTGTTAATACTGAAATAATGCTTAAGCCTTATCTGCAGTGGAAGCGACTGGTAGCAGGCTTAGTGATAACTTTGCATGACATTAAAAAAAAAAAAAGTTTGTTTTTAAAACGTTTACTGGCATGTTATTCGTTTTGTGAGGTACTTTGGTGATAAATCCTTTTGGGCATGATTTTTTTCCACATGGCTAACGTATATTTCTGCATAGAAACCGTTATATCAGGTCTCCCACTGTTGTAAATGAGTGGGAGGGACCTTTTTTAGCGCCTTGTTGCGCAGTTAAAATTCTAGCACAGTCTTCCTGCTTCTTCCTCCTTGATCCAGGACGTCTCTAGAGAGCTCAGGTGTCTTCAAAATTCGTTTTTGAGGGAGGTAATCAGTCACAGCAGACCTGTGACAGTGTGTTTGACTGTGATAAAAGCGTTAAATCTTAATTTGATATCCGTTTTTGGGTACTGAGGGGTTAAGAGATGTCCAGGATCCCTGGACGTTGGAGATTATATCTCAGGGATACCTTCTGGATTTCAAAGCTTCTCCTCCACAAGGGAGGTTTCATCTGTCAAGGTTATCAACAAACCTAGTAAAGAAAGAGGCATTTCTACAATGTGTACAAGACCTCTTAGTGATGGGAGTGATCCACCCAGTTCCGCGAACGGAACAGGGGCAAGGGTTTTATTCAAATCTGTTTGTGGTTCCCAAAAAAGAGGGAACCTTCAGACCAATCTTAGACTTAAAAATCTTAAACAAGTTCCTAAGGGTTCCATCGTTCAAGATGGAAACCATTCGGACGATCCTACCCATGATCCAAGAGGGTCAATATATGACCACAGTGGACTTAAAGGATGCCTACCTTCACATACCGATTCACAAAGATCATTATCGGTACCTAAGGTTTGCCTTTCTAGACAGGCATTACCAGTTTGTAGCTCTTCCCTTCGGGTTAGCTACGGCCCCGAGAATTTTTACAAAGGTTCTGGGCTCACTTCTGGTGGTGCTAAGACCACGAGGCATAGCGGTGGCTCCGTACCTAGACGACATTCTGATACAAGCGTCAAGTTTTCAAAATGCAAAGTCTCATACAGAGATAGTTCTAGCATTTCTGAGGTCGCATGGGTGGAAAGTGAACGTGGAAAAGAGTTCTCTGTTACCACTCACAAGGGTCCCTTTTCTAGGGACTCTTATAGATTCTGTAGAGATGAAGATTTACCTGACGGAGTCCAGGTTATCAAAGATTCTCAATGCTTGCCGTGTCCTTCACTCCATTCCAAGCCCATCAGTAGCTCAGTGCATGGAAGTAATCGGCCTAATGGTCGCGGCAATGGACATAGTGCCATTTGCGCGCCTACATCTCAGACCGCTGCAACTATGCATGCTAAGTCAATGGAACGGGGATTACTCTGATCTGTCCCCTTTGCTAAATCTGGACCAGGAGACCAGAGATTCTCTTCTCTGGTGGTTGTCACGGGTTCATCTGTCCAAAGGAATGACTTTTCGCAGACCAGATTGGACGATTGTAACAACAGATGCCAGCCTACTAGGCTGGGGAGCAGTCTGGAAGTCCCTGAAGGCTCAGGGATAGTGGACTCAGGAGGAGAAACTCCTCCCGATAAACATTCTAGAATTAAGAGCAATATTCAATGCTCTTCTAGCTTGGCCTCAGTTAGCAACACTGAGGTTCATCAGATTTCAGTCGGACAACATCACGACTGTGGCTTACATCAATCATCAAGGGGGAACCAGGAGTTCCCTAGCAATGTTGGAAGTCTTGAAGATAATTCGCTGGGCAGAGTCTCACTCTTGCCACCTGTCAGCGATCTACATCCCAGGCGTGGAGAACTGGGAGGCGGATTTTCTAAGTCGCCAGACTTTTCATCCGGGGGAGTGGGAACTTCACCCGGAGGTATTTGCTCAACTGATTCGTCGTTGGGGCAAGCCGGATCTGGATCTCATGGCATCTCGCCAGAACGCCAAACTTCCTTGTTACGGATCCAGGTCCAGGGACCCGGGAGCGGTGCTGGTAGATGCACTAGCAGCCCCTTGGGGTTTCAACATAGCTTATGTGTTTCCACCTTTTCCGTTGCTAGGATCAAACAGGAGAGAGCATCTGTGATTCTGATAGCGCCTGCGTGGCCACGCAGGACCTGGTATGCAGACCTAGTGGACATGTCGTCCTGTCCACCATGGTTTTCGGATTCGGTTATTGATACATTAATACAGGCTCGGAAACCTGTTACCAGAAAAATTTGCCACAAGATATGGCGTAAATATTTATATTGGTGTGAATCCAAGAGTTACTCATGGAGTAAGGTTAGGATTCCTAGGATATTGTCTTTTCTACAAGAGGGTTTAGAAAAGGGCTTATCCGCTAGTTCACTAAAGGGACAGATTTCTGCTCTGTCTATTCTTTTACACAAGCGTCTGGCAGAGAATCCAGACGTCCAGGCTTTTTGTCAGGCTTTGGCTAGGATTAAGCCTGTGTTTAAAACTGTTGCTCCTCCGTGGAGCTTAAACTTGGTTCTTAAAGTTCTTCAGGGTGTTCCGTTTGAACCCCTTCATTCCATTGATATTAAGCTTTTATCTTGGAAAGTTCTGTTTTTGATGGCTATTTCCTCGGCTCGAAGAGTCTCTGAGTTATCTGCCTTACATTGTGATTCTCCTTATATGACCTTTCATTCAGACAAGGTAGTCCTGCGTACTAAACCTGGGTTTTTACCTAAGGTTGTTTCTAACAGGAATATCAATCAAGAGATTGTTGTTCCATCATTATGTCCTAATCCTTCCTCAAAGAAGGAACGTCTTTTGCATAATCTAGACGTGGTCCGTGCCCTGAAGTTCTACTTACAGGCAACTAAAGATTTTCGACAAACTTCTTCTCTGTTTGTCGTTTACTCTGGACAGAGGAGAGGTCAAAAGGCTTCGGCTACCTCTCTCTCTTTTTGGCTTCGTAGCATAATACGCTTAGCCTACGAGACTGCTGGACAGCAGCCTCCTGAAAAAATTACAGCTCATTCCACTAGAGCTGTGGCTTCCACCTGGGCCTTTAAGAATGAGGCCTCTGTTGAACAGATTTGCAAGGCTGCAACTTGGTCTTCACTTCATACTTTTTCCAAATTTTCCAAATTTGACACTTTTGCTTCTTCGGAGGCTGTTTTTGGGAGAAAGGTTCTACAGGCAGTGGTTCCTTCTGTTTAATGTTCCTGCCTTGTCCCTCCCATCATCCGTGTACTTTAGCTTTGGTATTGGTATCCCATAAGTAATGGATGACCCGTGGACTGAACACACTTAACAAGAGAAAACATAATTTATGCTTACCTGATAAATTTATTTCTCTTGTAGTGTGTTCAGTCCACGGCCCGCCCTGTCTTTTTGAGGCAGGTTCTAAATTTTAAATTATAACTCCAGTCACCACTGCACCCTATAGTTTCTCCTTTCTCGTCTTGTTTCGGTCGAATGACTGGATATGACATGTGAGGGGAGGAGCTATATAGCAGCTCTGCTTGGGTGATCCTCTTGCAACTTCCTGTTGGGAAGGAGAATATATCCCATAAGTAATGGATGACCCGTGGACTGAACACACTACAAGAGAAATACATTTATCAGGTAAGCATAAATTATGTTTTTCTGGTTGCATTCTAATAAAGTGTCTGAGAAATAATTATATATGTCCATTATACCATTGCTAAAACAACACATTTAATGGTGGACATTTGCACAGTACTGTATATGCATAAAACCTGCTAGTAGGATTGAGTTCTAATTTTGGGCAGATGTTAGGGATGGCCAGTATTTCCATTCTGTAGACTACTTGCTATATTGATCACAGAGAAAAAAACAAGTTGGTTTTGCCAGGTGGTCTAAGAATAATTAAGTAGTTGCAGAAGGTATGATGCTTATATATGTTAGGTTTCTACAAAGTAAACAGTTTACTTTAGGAATTAAAGCAATGCTGAGACTTTGGAAATTAAATTATTATTATTATTATTATTATTATTATTAATATTATTATTTTTAAATAAAAAGTGTTTTTATTTATTCAGGGGTGACATATCCCATGAGCCAATTAGCTACTGTTTTAATTATTTTAGGTTTATTCTACATATAGTTATGTAGAATAATAATTTTTTTAAAAAGTAGGAACCACCTTTCATTTAAAGGGTGATGGCTACACAGTGTTTCTTTCAATACCATACTAGAATAAAGAAAGAAAGAAAGAAAGAAAGAAAGAAAGAAAGAAAGAAAGAAAGAAAGGGTACATAAGGATCTCTTGAGACTCGGGTGACCTTATCCTGGCATTACTTTTTAAGTAGGTTAAATAAAGGACAGTTGAGATAACGGACCTAAAAATGTTTGTTATTCATATGCAAAAGAAATAACCAATTTGAGCAAACTAATGGGCGAGTTTAAACTTGTTCATTAGCTCATTTTGTTTCCCCAGGTAATAGATAGGACCAAATGAACTAATGAACTAATTTCGAGTGAAGTGCAGACAAAATTTGTTCAAATTTGTTATTCATTTTTGCAAATAAATAAACATATTTTGCACATGTCTAATAGATAAATATGTTGGTTTCTGTCTTTGTTTCTAAATACTCCTGGATAAAATAGTATCATCTACCTTTAGATATATTATTAATGCCTAAGGTGTGTTTTATATACGAGTATCTCTATCTATCTATCTATCTATCTATCTATCTGTCATTCAGTTAACAGACGAAAAAGCTACCTCATTCTGCAGAGCTATTTGTATTGGTAATAACCTTTTGGTGACAATAACAGTGCTGTTTCTGTTTTGTTTTTATTTCTTTTATTTAAGGAAAGAAAACAAATGCATACCATATTTATGAGTGGATTGTGAACAATTTGATTGCTTTGGTTTTTGTCCTGAAGATACAGAATATGAATATGTCTTGTTCTACGGACCCATCTCTCAACTACCTGAGCTGCCTCCTGCACCTATGTGTGGAATGGCTGGAGCTGGAGAATCTGGAAGACTATCTGAACTATGTAGACTACCTTTTGTGGGTCTTCACGCCAATCATAATAATTTTTATACTGCCATTCTTAATTGTCATTTTCTTCTACCTATCCATCCTCTTCCTCCTAGTATACAAGCGCAAAAATGAGCTGAAGGAGGCCTATTCAAACAGTATATGGGACGGTGCAAGGAAAACGTTGGCTTCTTTGTGGGATGGGCATGCTACAATATGGCATGGTAAAAAAAATGTATTTGTAGTATAGAATGAGCCCCCGTGGTATTGCAGAATAAATGGAGGGAGAAGACCATGGCATGGTTGAGGGAAGCTTGTTTTAATCTATGAGAATCGAGTTACCCACTGATGGTAATAAAGGAAGGGGGGGGGGGGGCTAATATGGAGAGTGTGAATGCCTTAGCACAATGACAGAGGGAGCCCTGACTTGGAAGAAAGTAGAAAAAAGCTTATGGCATAGGAGGAGAGAGGGAGGACCTAGCATGGGAGAATGGAATTAGAGAGCTCCTGCTATTCTAGGTTAAAGGCCGGAAGCCTCTTGCATACTAAAGTGAAGGTAGCAAGCTCCTGTACTAGTGCAGTGAGGGAGGAGAAGGGAAAGAAACGAGGGAGCTCTTGCAACAGGAGAAGGGAGGTAGGGGATGGTCTGTTGTGGCAGAATGAAGCAAAATAGAAAACTTCTTTATGCCCTTCTTAATATTTGTTTTCTTTCTTAACCTTTATTGTCATTGCATTTAAACAGTGTCCATCTTTCTGAGCAGGTTATGAACTATATGGTCTAGAAAAAATCCCCACTGAAGGACCTGCACTAATTGTGTATTATCATGGAGCACTTCCAGTAGATTATTACTACTTTGTCTGTAAGGTCATTCTCCTGAAGGGCAGGACCTGTCACACTGTAGGTGACTACTTCCTCTTCAAAATACCAGGTAAATCCCTTTTGCTGTACACAAAGCATTGCAATTGTACTATGTAACACTTATAACCAATTGCAATATATGATGTTTTTTCTACTGTTTTATGTTAGCTTATTTTAGGAAAGGGTATTTAAAGGACCAGTAAAAAAAGTAGATTTGCATAATCAACAAATGCAAAATGCAAGACAATGCAATAGCACTTAGTCTGAACTTCAAATGAGTAGTAGATTTTGTTTTTTATTTTTACAATTTTAAAAGTTATGTCTATTTCCACTCCCCCTGTACCATGTGACAGCCATCAGCCAATCACAAAAGCATACACGTACCATGTGAGAGCCATCAGCCAATTACAAATGCATGCACGTTTATTCTGTGAATTCTTGCACATGCTCAGTAGGAGCTGCTGACTCAAAAAGTTTCAATATAAAAAGACTGTGCACATTTTGTTAATGGAAGTTAATTGGAAATTTGTTTAAAATTGCCTGCTCTATCTGTATAATGAAAGTTTATTTTTGACTTGAGTGTCCCTTTAATAATTAACTGAATATATAAAATCAAGGGACTCCAATAAGATGTGTAAGAACCCATTGTGACCATATTTACCTACAGAAATCCCCCTTTTCTTTATCTGAAAAAGTTGTGATTTAAAAGCTTCTTAAAGGGACAATGTGCTGTAAAATTTGTTTTCCCTTAAGGGCTAGATTACGAGTGGAGCGCAAATTAGCGATCCCACTCCCAAGTTACCTTTGCTAGATGGAAGCTTTTTGCACGTTTAGGGTTGCGCTCATATTACAAGTTAAAGGTAAAAAGTTTGCGCACAAGTGCTACCCCTACGCACGCAAAAAGTGGAACATAATAATGTATCCCTCCATAGCCTTCAATGGAGCACAAAAATTGGAAAAAAAACTAACACCCATACTTGCGCTCAAACACAATCGCATTTAACCGAGTGCACTAACCTGACATGAAATCTGAATATTTCACATTACAATGTTCTTTACATATCAGAATATGTTCTGTTTACTCTTAAATAAATATTTTCATATATATATCTGATGATTTTTTTGGTGTATGTGTGTGTGTGTGTGTATATATATATATATGTGTGTGTGTGTGTATATGTGTGTGTATGTGTGTATATATTTATATATATATATATGTGTGTGTGTGTGTATATGTGTGTGTATGTGTGTATATATATGTATATATATATATATATATCTATATGTGTATCTATATATATATATATATATATATATATACACAACAGTGTTTGCAGCGTCGCGCTCTGCCTTACCCTGCACGCATCCTCGGCACACTGGAGCATCGGGGGCTGACGTCATGCGTTACAACCAGGAAATGCTCACAGAGAGCACCGCTCATCAAACAGTGCCAAATAGAGATACAAATGAGCTGTGCAAAATAATTAATAATAGGAACAAATTACTTTGAAGGTGAAATAATATAATATTTAATAATAGCGCTAAAATTTCATCGAAATTTACAATGTATAAAAATAAAATGAAAAATACAATTTAAAACGGTAAAGAGCTCTAATACCTTGTTAACAAAACATATGAGTACAATAAATTAAAGTTTAAAAAATATAGGGTATAAACAGTTATACCAATTGATGATCTATCAAGACAGTAATATTAGAGTTCATCTATGATTATATGATTTTCGTTTTTATGGAGCTCCGTTAGTCAGTATTTTCAAATAAAGGACACAATAAGTATGGTGTCATCTATGATACTGTGATCCTGTAGTATGTAAGTTAGTACTCACAGTTATGGAGGAGTGTCCAGTGATCAAATTCTGGATCGTAATCCGTGGTGTCTGATTGGTTGAAAAAGCTCAGCCTTTAAGTAGTGGAGATGAAGTGCCGCTGAGTTCGGTATCGATAATATTATAAACCTTATTTATTCTAGTTGTGAAACATGAGTTCTGAAGTGTTTAGGACAATCTTTTTGAAGTTGCTGAAACTTTTAACTTCGAAAAGGTTTGCTGAGGTTTACAGAAGTTTCAAATTGCCAGATAGGATAGAAGCATTTTCCGTTGAGTAGATGAAACTATATACCTTCAAACGGTTTGCAGGAGTACCAGTTTGCCTGATAGGGTGAAAATGTTTTCTATAAGGTTGCTGAAACTGAGTACCTTCAAATGGTTTGCTGGAGTTTCAGAGTGTCAAGTAGAGTAAAGGCGTTTTTCGTATAGTTGCTGGAACTGTGTACCTTCACAAGGTTTGCAAGAGTTTCAGTTTGTTACATATGATCAAAGTGTATTCCGTTAAGTAGCTGAAACTGTATACCTTCAATTGGTTTGCTGGAGTTTCAGATTACCAAATTTAGTAGAGGCGTTTTCCATATAGTTGCTGAAACTGTATACCTTCAAAGAGGTTTGCAGGAGTTTCAGATATTTGAAGTGTCTTTGTGGTTATCCGCTTACATATAAATGCTTAGTGTTTGCAGGATAAAGCGGAGTCACTAGTAGCAGATTTACTGCTTGAGGTGTCCCAGACGGTATCCACTGATACTTGGGTAGCTGAGGTTCACACTTAGGGAAAATCTACGTGTTTCGGCCGTAGCCTTTATCAAGATTTTTTTTTTCTCTGAATCCAATATGGAAGGAAGTGAGGATGAATCTTATGTAGTCACTGACTTTGGGGAAGACCTTACGCTTTATGATACAAATGAGGAAATTGTTTATACAATTGACATAAAAAAGGGACATAAAAAGGGACATAAAATTGGAATTAGATATAAAAACTTTCCTAATCTATAAACATAACAAACGAATACCCAGAGGATTGCGTATACGCAAATTTCCTTCATTTAGAGTCCTGGACACTGAATTTATCAATAAGTGGAACATTATTCTGGACACTTGCTTGTTTGCTCTCATTGAACTTCTGATAGAATTTAAACTGAAACAGAGGGTGGAATTATTGGAAAAAATGAAGGTTATACAAGAGAAGCTAAAAGCAGTGCAGAAAGATCCAGAATTCAAACTCTATGACAAACAATTTGAGAAAAATATGATATCTTTTCGTCAGGAGTTATGGGAATTCAAGTCCAGAAAGATGAATCGTGACAAATATGATTATGACCATCAAAATGTGTATAGGTGGGACAATACTGATAACTTTGGCAGGGAACCTAAAAAAGGAGGGAAGAGATGGTTTAAGAACCTCAATAAGAAAGCTAAGCAAGTTACATTCTCCGATATGGAATATGAGGTTGAATCCTCAGAAGGAGAAACAAATGTAGAAGAAGAGGAACCAGCAGTACTACAAACTTCCTTTGAGGTACCGAAAGTGAAGCAGTCAAAAAACGAACAGCTAAAGACTCTAACCCCAGGAAGGCAAAAAAAGTACACAGAGGAAAAAGGGGGAAAAGATGGGCACGCGGATCAGAGGGAAGCAATGGAACACAAGAAGCAGGACAAAAAGAAGAAAGAACAACAAAAAGTCTATGTGACAAGATCGGGAACATACAAGAAAAAATATGCATGAATAATGATGTATTAAATTTATCTGATGTGGTGCTGACAGATATGGAAAGAAATGTCTTATCTAAGGGTCTTAACTTTGTACCTTCACAGCATTTTAACCTGTTCAATACAGTTTTTGAACAGATTTGTTAGAAAATTAGTACTACGCAAACATTTTGCTAATGCTGTGGAAGTACAGGATAAGACAAGTGTCTTTAAAGATGAAGTAACTGATGAAAATCTGACATTCTCTGAAATTTGTTCTGTGATAGATCTACAGGGTTTAATAGGCACAGGTTATGTAGAACATCTTGTCATTGAAAGTGACATAGATATTACTAAATTCAGAAAGAAAAGTAAGTTCTAGAACACACCCTGTAGAAACGTTTCAGAAAGTAATAGAAGAACAACTTAGAGAACTTAGTGAAAAATCAAAAAAATCTAAGTATAATATGCCACTTAAGGAGAAAGAAGCACTAAATAAGATCGCCAATGACGATAGAATTATTGTTCGCCCCTCGGATAAGGGGGGCAATGTTGTGGTATTAAATAGATCTGCATATGTAACAGAGGCACTGCGACAGTTACATGATAGTGAGGTGTATAACGGACTAAGAGAAAATCCCACCGCATCATACAGAGAAGCTTTGAGTGAAATTATTAAAATGGCTAGGTATAATAATGTGATCACACAATCTATTGAGGAAATGTTAATACCTGAAAATCCTATTACCCCTATATTTCACTACTTTCCGAAAGTCCATAAAGATATGGAAAATCCACCTGGACGTCCGATTAAAGCGGGCATTAACTCCCTTAATGAACCATTGTCGGATCTTATGGATTCCTATTTACAACCATTGGTAAATAAGTTGCCCAGTTATATAAAAGATACAACAGATTTACTGTTAAAACTACAGAAAATTAAGTGGAAGTCCAGTTATAGATTTTTGGTGGCAGATGTAGCTTCTCTATACACCTCCATATCACATCAACAGGGTCTAAAAGCAATATAATTCTTTTTTGAAAGTCAGAGTAACTATGATGAAAATACTAAACAGTTCATTATTTATTCAATAGAGTACTTGCTTACACACATTTTTTTTTATGTTCGAAGGGGGTTTCTATCTTCAGAGACGTGGGACTGCCATGGGGGCAAGATTTGCCCCTTGTTACGCCAATCTCTTCATGGGATGGTGGGAGCGGTTCCACGTCTTTGGAGATGGGAATCCCCTAAAGGACAACATCATTCTATATGCAAGATTCATTGATGACCTGATTTTCATCATAGATAGTGATGAGCAGGGTGTGGAAAAGTTCTGTGACTACCTAAATATTAATCAATGTGGGATTAAATTTCTAGGTGAACAATATTTCAAGCTCAATTGAAACTGATCTATATAGGAAACCCACATTAGGAAATACTATACTAGAATTTAATTCAAATCATTCGAGACACACCATATATGGTATTCCGGAGGGCCAATATATTAGGGCAAAAAGAAACTGCTCTAATATTGATGATTATAACAAACAAGCAGACATTATAACAGAACGATTAATAAACAGGGGATATGATGTAAATATCCTTAAGAAAGCACGCACAGAGGTAGATACATTACCTAGAGAGGAATTATTGATGTATAAGAACAAAAACAGGAAATATCGAAACAAAGATACAAAACAGAAGCCTAAGTTTATCACTACCTACAGCCTTGAATATAGAGAGATATGTGATATTGTTAAACTGAATATTCCAATATTACATACAGACCCAGGATTAAAAGAAATTGCGAGGGAAGGTTGTGAATTTGTTTCAATGAAAGGGAAAACCATAGGAAACTATGTATCACCCTATGACTGTTCGAAAAGGTCTATTAATACTTGTTGGTTAAAAGAACGAAAAGGTTTTTTTAAATGCAGGAAAAAGATCTGTAAGACCTGCGACCATGTAATAGAAGGTGATACCTTTGTTTCAACAAGTACGACTAAAACACATAAGATAAATGTCTTCATTAATTGCACAACACATGTAGTTTACCTGTTAACCTGTAGGGGGTGCTATAAACAATATATAGGAAAAACTAAACGATCCCTAAAGGACAGGTTTCTAGCTCATGTGAGATCTATCACTTATATTGGTTTAAACTAAATTAAAGGGACAGTAAACCTAAAATATAATGTTATATAATTCTGCACATAGTGCATAATTATATAACATTATTTTAGTGCTATTGTTATAAAACCTTTTTTTCCCTTAGAATTTTTTAAAAATATGCCGGTTTTACAGACCCGCTCTCTGCTGAGCGGGTCTGTTTTTTTACTCAAAGCATCGGGCCAGCTGTATAGTCACAGCCTGACCGCGCCATAACATTAAGTGCAGCTCGCTCCTGCTGTCAGACAGAGCAGGAGCGAGCTGCACTTAATGTTATGGTGCGGCCGGGCCGGGCTGTGACTATACAGCTAGCCCGATGCGCTGAGTAAAAAAAACAGACCCGCTCAGTAGAGAGCGGGTCTGTAAAAGCGGCATGTTTTTTAAATATTAAAAGGGAAAAAAGGGTTTTATAACTATAGCAGTAAAATAATGTTATATAATTCTGCACTATGTGCAGAATTATATAACATTATTTTTTAGGTTTACTGACACTTTAAACTTGACAGTTGTTGGTGAGCAGAATCAAACAAAATAATAATAAAATGAAATAAATTAACCACATTAAGAGAGATACTGATCTAATGTGCTTAACCCCTATTACTATTTATTTCATTGTAACTTTTATGCAATATAGTAACATGAGAAAGGATGTATGTATACTATATATATGTATTATATTTGTAACAGTGTCCGTATTGAATTGCTAAACATAAATAGCAATAAGGACAAATAAGTTTGAGTATATATGCCTTTAAGAGATTGTCTATTTAAGGACTGAGGAGTCTGGGTATCCTGTAAGCAGTGAACAAGTGCTGTTTTAGTTCTGCGTTTTTTATCCTAGAAGTGCCCGAGTACTCTATGTTTTATTTTTTATGTGTTTTGTGTAACTTTTTTGTCTTGCTTAACAGTTAACCAGAGCTCTGTAGTTGCGCGTAATTGACACACGTTAAATTAAATTGCGCTGAATCTAACACATTTACTTTCAACACGTACATGTTTTACATGTTGAAAGTAAACAAAGAGCTGCAATATACCCCTTATCGCTTGCGCGCAACAGCGCGCCTCTCGAAATCTAGCCCTTACTTGTTATACTTACTGCAGAGTATTACATGTATGGGGAATTGTTCCTTCGTGTTTATTTTGTATTTGAAATAGCTGTTTTTTGCTGATTACAACCATCGCCAATTTTTCTAAAGGATATGCCCATTTAAAAGAGCAGAAACAGAAGATCTACCTAGACATCTTATCTCTTTTTGTACACATAGTCTAATGGTAAGGTATTGCAAATTGCATAAATCAGCTAATTGATTTGCAGGTAGTAGAATTTGCTTTTTTTGGGATCATGAACAAAGAATAGTTTTTCACCAAAGCAAGAGGGTGTTTAAAGGGCCATTATAGTGGGAAAATGACATTTTCTCTCTATGTATTTAACTCCGGAAAGTTAAAGTACTGCTTGGGAGCTGCAGAGCGAAACCAGACGGTGAGCCAATCAGCAGCAGTCTTACAGCAGGATCAGGTGACTAGTGCTGTTAATAGGGTCAGTGGCTGATTCCGCTCAAGACCAGCAGTTCTCCACAGCTCATAAGCAGTGCTTTAACTATGTGTTTTATACATTTGCAGTTGTTAAATACATATTTACATTGTTGCTAGTGCTAAAATTACATACTTTTTACTTTTTTTGTTCAATCAAAAATTACATTATTTATTTGGTAATCTTGTACATCATGTTTAATGTCTGCTTATTGATTTCTAATACATTTTTACAAAAGCATATTGATCGCAATGTAAACTACAACACCATTTTCATATTGGAAAAATATCAGACTGGATATCAGAAGAGTCACACACAGAATCAACTTTGACCAGCACAATCAATTTCTTTATTTATTTCGGCAGATTATTGGGTCCATTTTACGCTCATCAATTTCAACACCTAAAGGGACTTGATAAAGTGCAAAACTGGCCATTTTTACAAGTTTGCGAGTGATCCAAGATGATATGGAATAATTCTATTATGCTGCTCATGTGCAATACACTCTGAAATGGCTAAAGACACCATTTTAGATATATTTATAAAAACATGGTCTCCATTTATTGTCTATATTCATCATTATAGTATAGTTTATCAGTAGTGGGCAAGTTTGATATTTACATATATTCTTTTAGACTAGAGACTAATGGCACTACTAAATATACTGTATATAGAAATACCCTTTACATTTTTCTATTTAATGTAGGTTATATAACTAGTGTACACAATTATATAATTTTAGGGTGTAGGTGCTGTGTACTTTTCTTGTGACTTTGCAACATGTATCAGCAAGATGCTGATGTAGATGTACGCCTTTTAGCACGCAATTTCCTTTATGCGACTATTTGCACAAATGGTATTGTGAGTGGAATTGCAATAAAATATATAACTTTTATTAGAGTAAAATTAAAAAATGGAAAAGATTAAAACCACAAGGAAACACAGCTTGAGAGGGGAAATCTCAGTCATCAGGTGTATACTATTAGGTAGAGGAGGTAATCTATTTATAAAATGGCCTAGGATGTATTGTCATCCATGGTCATTAAATAATCAGATTGAATTTTAGCAAACTCAGTGAAATGCTTATTGTCCAACTATTGTTGTAGATAAAATCTTATTAGCGTATACACTCTCTACATATATAAGATGATGTTCAATAATTATACTATTATCAAATATTGTTAAATAACATTAATCTGACAGACTGATAAGAAAATAAAAATAGTTTCTCTGAATTAATTCAAAAAATAATAAAGATGCATAACCTCCTTGCTGCCTTTATAAGTAATCCCCTATTAGTTTAGGTACCCTCTTGTCAGCAGTGTCGATTGTCCTTATGTATTATTACGATAGCATGTCACACATTAACACTCTGGATTAAGCTTGTGAATAGCACTAGTGTTTCTTTGAGTGACTGACTAAATACAATGTATGTATTTAAAGGGATCTAAAAAATATAAAATGTTTGTGTATTTAAGAAACTTTGCAATATACGTTCATTATTTATTTTGTTTCCTTTTCCTGTATTTTAACACTGAAAAGTACTTGCTTTTTAAATTCCAACGGGTGCCGCCATGCTTGAACTTAAAGGGACACTGAACCCAAATTTTTTCTTTGTGATTCAGACAGAACATGCAATTTTAAGCAACTTTCTAATTTACTCCTATTATCAAATTTTCTTTATTCTCTTGGTATCTTTATTTGAAATGCAAGAATGTAAGTTTAGATGCCGGCCCATTTTTGATGAGCAACTTGGGTTGTCCTTGCTGATTGGTGGGTAAATTCATCCACCAATAAAAAGTGCTGTCCAGAGTCTGAACAAAAAAACTTCTGCCTTCTTTTTCAAATAAAGATAGCAAGAGAATGAAGAAAAAATTATAATAGGAGTAAATTAGAAACTTGCTTAAAATTGCATGCTCTATCTGAATCCCGAAAGAAAAAAAATTGGGTTCAGTGTCCCTTTAAGTAGACCCATATCTGTGTCCCCTGCTGAAGGGGCAGATAGTCTAATGTCACACAGCTTTGCACAAATAAAAACTAAAGTACTTTATAGAAACTAAAGCTTTACACTTATATTTTCAATATTTAAACAACTAATATAATTATAAAAATGCATCTACATATTATTCTAAGGTTAATGTTTGCTTTCAATACATCATTATGTTTAGCATGTATTTACTGTTTAACCTCCCTTTAAAGGGACAGTCTACACCAGAATATTTATTGTTTTAAAAGATAGATAATCCCTATATTACCCATTCCCTAGTTTTGCATAACCAACACAGTTGTATAAATACACTTTTTACCTCTGTGATTACCTTGTATCTAAGCTTCTGCAGACTGCCCCCTTATTTCAGTTCTTTTGACAGACTTGCATTCTAGCCAATCAGTGCTTGCTCCTAGGAACTCCACGTGTGTGAGCACCGTATAGTCTATATGAAACACATGACCTAACACCCTCTAGTGGTGAAAAACTGTCAAAATGCCCTGAGATGAGAGGTGGCCTTCAAGGGCTTAGAAATTAGCATATTAACCTCATAGGTTTAGCTTTCAACTAAGAATACCAAGAGAACACAGCAAAATTGGCGATGGATGTAAATTTGAAAATTGTTTAAAATGACATGCCCTATCTGAATAATGAAAGTTTGTTTTGGACTAGACTGCCCCTTTAATAGACATATAAGTAAAATCTTGCATAGCTGATGAGAACTGTAGTACACACAATGAAACCGAAATCACGACCACAACATTTAGAAATGGCGTTTAGCAATCCTGTTTATAAATTGTTTCTTTCATTTATAGCACGATCGTTCTTCTAAGTTACAGTCATTTTCTGTTGTAAGCCCTTTGCATGGGGGCTTCAGGACTGCGCAGGATGCCTGCCGCAGGGAGAAAGGCCATAATAGCACGGTCCTCCTGCTCGCGGTGAGACACGCATCAGCAGTCGCATCTTTGTGATCAGTATTTAACGTTTTATTGGCAGCCATTTACACAGAATTATTTTTTTACATAAAAAACAGAAGTTCCTAAAATTGTGTTTTGAAAAATTGTCGTTTACAATAACTGGAGCCTTGCCACCTTCTTCAGCAAAGACCAACCTTATTTTGTGCAGTGAGGTTTGGAACTTTTACCAGTATTTTATACATCATAATTTAGCAATTTTATGATTCAGAATCCCAGTATACATGATGTGGCTATTTTTTCTGATGTAAATTAATTCTCCCCTTGGTGAAAATGTTAAAGTGGTTTTCTGAATGATTGAAAAAAAGTATAAAAAAATACGCAAAATATTAAAAAAAATATATATATTAAAAGTTTTGTTGTTTTTTTTTAATAAAAATGAATTGAGCAATGCAATTCCCATGCACAGATTATTATCAGTTATTTGTGGAGCGCTAACAGATGTCATTCAGATTTTTTAACTCTTACAGTATCAGAAGCCCTACTCTGTACAGTTGCAACACACACATATGAACTCCATTGACCCTGTTAACTCATTTCATTTTTTAACATTGCCGATATAGGGGGAAATGGAGATTGAATGTTTTAGAAAATATCAACCTTTATAATTGTACTGAGTGTTTTGGGACTTCACACTTGTATATGTAATATAAGGAACCATCCTATTATGATTCTTAATAGTTTTTTAGGGTTGTTCGCTTTTTAACCTGTCCTGGCTTACTCCTCGGTTCTACTTATATTATGCCTTTGAAACCACATTCAGTGTAAATATAATTGTGGCTCCCGCTATAGAAGGAGCCATAGTTACAGACAGACTTTATTTAAAACTTAATCCAAGCTAATATCAATAGCAGGAGTTTGTATATAACCCATAATATTAACCGCAATGGTAGTGGGTGCTTAACCACAGGACATATAAAATCCTGGTATTAACAGATATTTATCTGTGGATAGCGGTTGGTAATATACCACTGCAGAAGCACGGACATATCCAGTGCTACGATAACTGCAGCTCCTGCTGATAGAGATATTTGTTTTCCTATTGAGAGAATTAAATATTATTCAGAAACAGGACTCCATATAGAAGAAAGACACCGAAAGTATACATAATTTCTGTCAAGGCAGTAATTTAATTATTAAACCTAGGAGTTTGTCATTTTAAACACGTATGTGTGTGTTGCGCCTGTTTGGAATTTTTTAATAAACTTGGCATGAATGGTGAGTATGTGAATTTTGGTAAAAACACACAATTACTCTTGTGAATATTATTAAAAAAAAAAAAAAAAGAGTCACAGCAATCTTAATTGGCACATTTATCTATATGAATAAATAAGAAAATAAATATCAACCTTGACTGATGTTTGGATTAAAAAAAAAAACCATCCAGTCTTGTTTTTCTGATATTGAATGAGAATTTTGGAAAGAGTGAAACTGACCCTTTGTTGGAAGAAAGTGCTCATTAAAAGGGCAGTAAATACCCTTGAGATTTTATATAAAATGTTTACTTATGGATAGTGAAACAACTTTGCAGTATACTTTTATTATTTATTTTGTGTCCCTTTTAATGTAATTTAGCTCTAAAAAGTGTGGATTTTTCTAGTTATCAGAACTGGAAGAGTATACTGTAGCATTATTAAGGCAAACACTGCTACATATATTTCCCTATTTATATTTAGCAGATAACAAAACAATGCAATTTATGCTCATATGAAGACCATGACTAGTCTTGTTGTCATCAGACCAAAGCCCAGATTGGCTTCTCCAAATACATGGTGGGTGGAAGTTGGCTATTGAAAAACAATTACAGCAAACAAGATGGTAATTTGTTTTAAAAATGTTCAAATGCGGCTGATTTTATTATATAATACAACAAAAATGTATTTTAATTACAAGGTGTTACTGACCCTTTTAGGTTTTAATAACAATAAGTTCAGAAAACTATATGCAACATAACTATCTTCTTATTTCCTTTTCAGGCTTTAAACCATTGCTTGAAGTGTTTAATGTAATCCACGGGCCAAAAGAGGCCTGTGTTAAAGCCTTGAAGAACGGTCACCTGTTAGCTATCTCACCAGGGGGTGTGCGAGAAGCACTTTTTAGTGATGAAAACTATGCCATCGTTTGGGGAAACCGTACGGGCTTTGCTCAGGTGGCCATAGATGCAAAAGTGGTGAGTCTGAGCTTAGTAGTTTTGCAGATTGCTGTAACAAAAAGTATTTGCTCATAGTACTATTACTGATTGTATGACACATTACTCATGAACGGTTTGACAGCAGCAAATTTATTGCCTCTCATCATACACATAGTGGTATATGGTACGTAAATACACAGTATTGCCATGGACATAATGTGCTTTTGTGCAAACGGTAAAAGGAACACATATAGTGCTCAGTAGGCTCTCATGGAAAGAAAAAAAAGGAAAATATACCAAAAGAAAGAGATCAGTTTTATAGTAAGAAGTAAATTGATTTTTTTTTTCTTTTTTTTTTTAAAGGGACAGTCTACACCAGAATTGTTTAATTTTTACTACTCATTTTCCAGCTTTGCACAACCAACATTGTTATATAAATATACTTTATAACCTTTAAACCTCTAAATTTCTGCCTGTTTCTAAGCCACTAAAGACAGCCTCTTATCACATGCTTTTTTATTAGCTTTTCACAACAGAGGAGTGCTAGTTCATGTGAGCCATATAGAAAACATTGTGCCAACGCCCGTGGGTTGTGGCAGACATTGCACTAATTGGATAAAATGCAAGTCAATAGATAATAAATAAAAAGTCATGTGATCAGGGGCCTGTCATAAAAGGCTTAGATACAAGGTAATCAGAGGTAAAAAGTGTATTAATATAACCATATTGGGTATGCAAAACTGGGAAATGGATAATAAAGGGATTATCTATCTTTTTAAACAATATATATTTTTTTTAGTTGACTGTCCCTTTAAATGTATTCATTTTCTAAATAATGTTTTTTGTTTTGTTTGTTTTTTACTTACTTTAAAGGACACTAAATACATACCCCCCAACTGTCCCGATTTTCGCGGGACAGTCCCGATTTTAGGGGTCTGTCCCTCTGTCCCGAGTTGCTAGCCATCTGTCCCGATTTGCCCCAGGCATTAAAAATTTTTTTTTTTTTTTATTATTTTTTTTTATTTTTTTTTTTTTTTAATTCTGTTGGGCCCATACACAGAAGCAGCTGGCTTTGCTCTCACAGGGTTAGATACCTGTTATATTCCCTGTGGAAAAGGAATGGTGTGTGGGTTAAGCAGGAGTAAGAAGGCTGTATACACTCTGACCACGGGTAATGGTGACCTCTCTAACCTACCTCTAGTAGTGATGATGTCTAACCCCTGGGGATAATACTAGCATGCCTTCAGTTTTATACAATGAGCAGTGCTAATACCAGGGTAACGAACAGTGGCAGCCGCAGACTGCCAGCTAATGTGCTTGCCAACCCCAGGACCCCATACAATGAATGTTGTGCGTGTGTCTATCTGTATCCATAACTGTGTGTGTGTATCTGTATGTATAAGTTTATGCTATGTAGTGTGTGTGTGTGTTTCTGCATGTATAAGTGTATACTATGTAGTGTCTGTGTATCTGCATGTATAAGTGTATGCTGTCTGTATAAGTGTATGCTATGTAATGTGTGTGTGCATCTGCATGTATAAGTGTATGCTATATAGTGTGTGTGTATATTCATGTGTAAGTGTATGCTATGTAGTGTGTGTATCTGCATGTGTAAGTGTATGCTATGTAGTGTGTGTGTATCTGCATGTGTAAGTGTATGCTATGTAGTGTGCTACTCTGTATTTTTGCTGACTTTAAAGGCCAGAATCTAAAATATTAATGGGGAATGCAGAGAGCAGTTTTAAAGAATTTATTATTAAATGTCCAATTAAGATAAAAATATTTAGCAATGTCTTTGCAAAGGATAATTAAATACATAGCTCACATAGCCATACCAGTGGTTTGAGCTTGTGTTTGATTTGCTGCCTAAGTGTATTAAAATCTATGACTTTATTTAGAATTTTATTTATATTACTTTGGTCTTATGATTTTTTAAACCCTGCCCAAGACATTTCAATTTTTTGCCACGGAGGGGGGGGGGGGATGTGTCCCTCTTTTGAATTTTGAAATGTTGGGAGGTATGTAAATAGTCATGATGTATCGTACATCTTTTGTAACAATGTCCATCTTGCTGTGTTTTTTACTGCAAAAATTATAATTTATTATGAATAAATGAAGTTAGTAGTATGTATGGGTAGGAAAATAAGCCAAGTATAGTGATTTGCAATTTCCAGAGGTAGAATCATTTTTACTCTTTTTAAGGGCGAGTTGTTAAATTTGTTTTACTAAAACTTTCTTTCTTTCATGTTTTATTCTATAGCCCATCATTCCAATGTTTACACAAAACGTGCGTGAAGGCTTTCGGTCACTTGGCGGTTTATGTAAGAAATTTTATTATTGTCGTTTTTTTTTTTTGTTTTGGTTTTTTTTTCCAAATACCTGGCTATTTCTTTTTCTTTATAATGACATGGTGAGTCCACGGATCATCTAATTACTATTGGTAATATCACTCCTGCCCAGCAGGAGGCGGCAAAGAGCACAACAGCAAAGCTGTTAAATATCACCTCCCTTCCATCCAACCCCAGTCATTCTCTTTTCCTACATTAGAGCAAGGAAGTGGTAAAGTTTAGGTGTTAGAAAGAAGATTCTTCAAGCAAGATTTTATTATTGTTTAGTAGTGCAAGATTGTCCTGTTTTGTAGCCGTAGTCCATATCAGTCTATTCAGTAGAGCAGTGGTGTCTTTTAAGCAATGTAAACTTGTGGGGTAAAATCCTCACTGCGCCTCCCATATATTTAATGCTGCCCTAACTCTGAAAGCCTGAGTAAGATTACTCAGTCTTTGTTTTTCTTCCACAGGTCCATGTGAGGGAACATGCCTCTCAAACCAAGTGAGCTGCCCTGCTGCCTGGCAGATTTCTAAAGGTAAGTGCTAACTTTATATTTTCTGGGAACATATACAGAAAAAAGATGGCACTTTAAAGTCAGTATTATGGGACAAAAAACATCCTCCTTTGGATTAGGGGATAATTTTATAATGGTCAGTATGGCAGGCACTGTGGACAAGGAGATAGGCTCAGAGGTGGTGTTTTACTTTTTATTATACTCCCGACGGCTTTACAATACATTTAGCTGACAGAGAGGTTAATTTTGTAACGACCACAATGGGCAGAGTTAGCTGAGGCGGCAATTTTCTGTTGCACGCTTTTTCCCTGCACTTCCTGTGTTCTGGAGTGGAGAATAGCGTTGTCACAGATTATTAGCAGTGTTGCGGTTACCGGACTGCAATTTACAGAGAAATAAAAGTTGAGTCCGGATTATCTAACTGATTATTCACTCCGTTGTCAGTCAGGCAGGTAAGCACCTCAGCAAAGCTTAAGCTGAGGTGTAAAGGTTGTCTGGAGTGTTTTTGTGATACGTTATTTTTTTCCTGAAGAAAAATAAAGCAGTTTCGTTTTAAAATTTAAAGGAACAGTAACTTTTTTTTGTGTGGTAGTTTCTAAATAAAATATCAATTTATTTGTGAATAAAGATGGACCAAGAGGCCCTGCAGGATGTTACATGTTCTTTATGTTTTAAAGGGACAGTTAACACCAGAATTGTTGTTGTTTAAAAAGAAAGATAATCCCTTTATTACCCATTCCCCAGTTTTGCATAACCAACACTGTTATAGACATACATGTTTTACCTCTGTGATTACCTTGTATCTAAGACTCTGCAAACTGCACTCTTGTTTCACTTGTTTTGACAAACTTGCATTTTAGCCAATCCGTGCTCACTCCAGGGTAACTTTACGTGCATGAGCTCAATGTTATATATATGAAACACATGAACTAATGCTCTCTAGTGGTCAAAATGCATTCAGATTAGAGGCAGTCCTAAAGGTCTAAGAAATTAGCATATGAACCTCCTAGGTTTAGCTTTCAATAAGAATACAAAGAGAGCAAAGCAAAATTGGTGATAAAAGTAAATTGGAAAATTGTTTAAAATTACATTCCCTATTTAAATCATGAAAGTTTTTTTTGGACTTGACTGTCCCTTTAATGCTAATGTGGAAACGCCAATCCCTTTCTGTTCCTCATGTATTGAGATTTGCATTACAGGGATAGACTTTTTTTTCTGAGCCAACATTGTCTAGGGCGGATGCTGTTCAGGAGCCTTCTGACAATGTTCAAGATATGCCGCAGCTTTCTCCCCAAGTGTCCCAAAATTTATCGTCCACACATTCAGTGCCCTTCGCTTCCTCTCTTACTCCACCTGGAGTTACTTTGCAAGACATCACTTCCCTCATGTCCTCTGCGGTATCTGATGCGTTGTCCGCTTTTCCCATGCTGCAGGGAAAACGCAAGAGGAAATGTAAAGAATCAGTGAGTAAGGTTGCTCACACAGTCGTGGCTATTCCGAATGCCGCCTCCCAGAAATCTGAGGAAGAAGATACTTTGGTAGCATCTGAGGGTGAAATCTCAGACTCAGATAGTGTAATTCCTTCTGCTGATACTGAAGTTGTATCCTTCAGGTTTAAGCTGGAGCACCTCCGTTTGTTACTTAAGGAGGTTTTGGTTCCCTTGGACGACTCCGACACTACTGTCGTAGTCAATCCTAAGAAGTCTAGTAAGCTAAACAAGTATTTTGATGTACCTTCCATGGAGGAGGTTTTTCTTGTACCAGATCGAGCTACAGAAATTATTGCGAGGGAATGGGAGAGACCGGGTATCCCTTTCTCTCCATCCCCCTATATTTAAGAAGATGTTTCCTATAGCAGACTCTATCAAGGAATCTTGGCACACGGTCCTCAAGGTGGAACGGGCAATTTCCACGCTAGCTAAGAGAACCACTATTCCCATAGAAGATAGTTGTTCCTTTAGATCCTATGGATAAGAAGTTGGAGGGGTTACTCAAGAAGATGTATGTACACCAGGGTTTACAATGGCAACCTACGGTGTGTATTGCTACCATCACTAGTGCGGCGGCATACTGGTTTGATGCGTTGTCTGATTCTTTTCGGACAGACACTCCCCTTGAAGAGATCCAGGATAGGATCAAGGCCTTTAAGTTGGCCAACTCCTTTATAACGGATGCTTCCCTACAGGTTCTTAAACTGGGAGCAAAGATTTCCGGGTTTGCCGTACTGGCCCGCAGAGCTTTATGGTTAAAATCTTGGTCTGCGGATGTGTCATCTAAGTCAGCTTTTGGCGATTCCTTACAAGGGAAAGACCGGGCCGGGATTGACGTAAATTATTTCTGACATTTCTGACGGAAGAAAGGGCCATTTCCACCCTCAGGATAAGAGGAATAAGCAGAAGGGACGTTGGAGTAATTTTCTTTCCTTTCGAAACTTCAAGGGTAAGCCTTCTTCTCCTTTCTCCAAGCAGGAACAGTCCAAGCCTTCCTGGAGGCCCAACCTGTATTGGAACAAGGGAAAGCAATCCAAGAAGCCCGCTATTGACTCAAAAGCAGCATGAAGGGTCTGCCCCCGATCTGGGACCGGACTCATGCTTTGGTTTGGGATGTTCAGGATCCCTGGGCGGTGGACATAGTCTCCCAGGGATACAAACTAGAGTTCAAGACCTTTCCTCCCAGGGGCAGGATTCTGCTTTCAAGATTATCTGTAGACCAGATAAATAGAGAGGCGTTCTTAAACTGTGTTCGGGACCTTTCCGACCTGGGAGTAATAGTTCCTGTCCCAATGCAGGAACAGGGTCTGGGATTTTACTCCAATCTGTGGTTCTCAAAAAAGAGGGAACCTTCAGACTAATTCTAGATCTCAAAAGTCTAAACAAATTCCTTAAATTACCATCTTTCAAGATGGAAACTATTCGTACCATTCTTCCATTAGTTCAGTAAGGTCAATTTATGACAACGGTAGATTTAAAGGACGCGTACCTGCATGTTCCCATCCACAGGGATCATCACAGGTTTCTGAGGTTCGCATATCTAGACAAACACTTCCAGTTTGTGGCTCTCCCATTCGGCCTTGCCACAGCTCACAGAATTTTTTCAAAGGTTCTGGGATCCCTGTTGGCGGTGCTCCGGTTGCGGGGCATTGCAGTGGCGCCTTATCTGGACTACATTCTGGTTCAGGCGCCATCCTTTCAACAAGCAAACTCCCACACAGTGATGTTGTTATCCTTCCTGCCATCTCACGGGTGGAAGGTGAATTTGGAAAAGAGTTCCTTAATTCCAACTACAAGGGTAGTGTTCTTGGGAACCATAATAGATTCCCTATCAATAAAAGAAATTTCTGACAGAAGTCAGGAAATCAAAGATTTTCGATTCCTGTCTGGCGCTTCAGTCCTCTCCTAGGCCATCAGTGGCTCAATGTATGGAGTTAATCGATCTGATGGTAGCTGCCATGGACATCATTCCGTTTGCCCGTTTCCACCTCAGACCTCTGCAGTTATGCATGCTCAGGCAGTGGAACGGAGATTATGCGAATCTGTCTCCATGTTTACATCTGGATCAGGAGACAAGGGATTCTCTTCTTTGGTGGTTGTCTCAGGATCATCTCTCCCAGGGAACCTGCTTCCGCAGACCCACCTGGGTGATTGTGACAACGGACGTCAGCCTACTAGGATGGGGAGCAGTCTGGGGTTCTCTAAAGGCTCAGGGAACATGGACTCGGACAGAGTCGGATCTGCCCATAAACATTCTGAAACTGAGAGCAATCTTCAATGCTCTTCTGGCCTGGCCTTAGTTAGCTTCGGCCCGGTTTATCAGGTTCCAGTCGGGCAACATAACTTCAGTGGCTTACATCAACCATCAGGTGGGAACTCTGAGTTCCTTAGCCATGACAGAGGTAGCCAAGATAATTCAGTAGGCAGAGACCCACAACTGCTGTCTGTTGGTGATCCACATTCCAGGAGTAGACAACTGGAAAGCGGATTTTCTGAGCAGACAGACCATTCACCCGGGGGAGTGGGAAAACCCATCAGGAGGTGTTTTCCAGCCTGGTTCTCAAATGGGGACATCCGGAACTCGATCTTATGGCATCTCGACAGAATGCCAAGCTTCTGAGGTACGGGTCGAGGTCCAGGAATCCTCAGGCGGTACTGATAGATGCTCTGGCGGTCCCTTGGAACTTCAGTCTTGCATACCTATTTCCCCCGTTCGATCTCCTGCCTTGGGTCATTGTTCGAGTCAAACAGGAGAGGGCGTCGGTGATCCTCATCGCACCGGCGTGGCCTCGCAGGATCTGGTATGCAGACCTAGTGGAGATGTCATCTCTTCCACCTTGGAGACTTCCATTGAGGAAGGACCTTCTACTTCAAGAGCCCTTCCTCCATCCAAATCTAGTTTCTCTGAAGCTGACTGCTTGGAGATTCGGTCATTGAGACCATGATTCCGGCTCATAAGCCTGTGACTAGAAAGATTTACCATAAAATATGGCGTAAATATTTGCATTGGTGTGAATCCAAAGGCTACTCTTGGAGTAGAAAATTAGATAGAACCCAGAAGGGAACTAACAGAGGCTCGCTAAAAATATGTTCATGAAATGTTCATATATTACCAGAAGGTGGTTTGCAAAGAGAGTTTTCTGATAAAATCCCAATGTGCAAGATCCTTGATAGTAGGTAATATGTAAGTAATATTTCAAAATGGTGATGCAGGGCCGCTCCTCTTGAAACTGGTGTGCAGGGCGATCTAGATAAATATGAAAGCAAAAAGAGGGCGCCTAATAGTGTAATCAGTCTCATGTAATATGCTATATGCCCCTGCTCAGTGTACTAGCCACTGTTTGAGTGCTAGCCTTCCCTGTTGCACCAGTCACAGTACAGTGCCCATATACGTCTGGTAAGCATATTTATCATCAGCATATATCAAATTACATGAGACTGATTACACTATGAGGCGCCCTCTTTTTGCTTTCATATTCTTGGAGTAGAGTACGGTTTCCTAGAATTTTGTCTTTTCTCCAAGAGGGTTTAGAGAAGGGTTTATCGGCAAGCTCCTTAAAGTGTCAAATATCTGCCTTGTCTATTTTATTACATAAACGTCTGGCAGATGTACCAAACGTGCAATCATTCTGTCAGGCCTTGGTCAGAATCAGGCCTGTGTTTAAGCCGGTTGCTCCTCCCTGGAGTCTTAACCTTGTTCTTAAGGTTCTTCAACAGGCTCCGTTTGAGCCTATGCATTCTTTAGATATTAAACTGTTATCTTGGAAGGTTTTGTTTCTGGTGGCTATTTCATCTTCTTGAGGAGTTTCAGAACTCTCGGCATTGCAGTATGAGTTTCCTTACCTTATTTATCATTCGGATAAGGTTGTTTTGCGTACTAAGTTAGGGTTTCTCCCTAAAGTAGTTTCAGATAGGAACATTAATCAGGAGATTGTTGTTCCTTCTTTGTGTCCTAATCCTTCTTCTCAGAACGAACGTCTGCTTCACAATCTAGACGTGGTGCGTGCATTGAAATTCTATTTACAGGCGACTAAGGATTTTCGCCAGTCTTCTGCTCTGTTTGTGGTTTTCTCTGGAAAACGTAAAGGACAGAAAGCTACAGCTACTTCTCTTTCTTTGTGGCTGAAGAGTATTATTCGTTTGACCTATGAAACTGCTGGACAGCAACCTCCTGAGAGAGTTACGGCTCATTCTACGAGAACTGTTTCCTCTTCCAGGGCAAAAGGAAGCTTCTGTGGAACAGATTTGCAAGGCTGCATCTTGGTCCTCTCTTCACACTTTTTCTAAATTCTATAAATTTAATACTTTTGCCTCGGCTGAGGCTTCTTTTGGGAGAAAGGTTCTTCAAGCAGTGGTGCCTTCCATTTAGGTTCCCTGTCTTGTCCCTCCCTTATCATCTGTGTCCTCTAGCTTGGGTATTGATTCCCAATAGTAATTAGATGATCTGTGGACTCACCGTTTCATTAGAAAGAAAACAAAATGTATGCTTACCTGATAAATTTATTTATTTCTTGACACGGACCTCTGCACCTTGTTGCTTCCTTTCTCTCCTTTGCTTCGGTCGAATGACTGGGGTTGGAGGGAAGGGAGGTGATATTTAACAGCTTTGCTGTGGTGCTCTTTGCCGCCTCCTGCTGGGCAGGAGTGATATTCCCAATAGTAATTAGATGATCCGTGGACTCACCGTGTCAAGAAAGAAGTACATTTATCAGGTAAGCATAAATTTCGTTTTTTGTACAGATATAGTGCTCCCTGTACTTTTTAACTTGCCCACACACACATACTTACACACGCGTACATACACACGTATATACGCACACACACGTAAATATAAGCACACACGCGTACATATGCACACGTGCGTACATACACGCGCATGTACAGCCACGCACGCATACACACGTACATACACACGTTTCACTACACTACACTACACACACACACATATATATATATATATATATATATATATACACGCACATACACTATATTTATTTTTGTATTCTTCCCAGACACCATCGTTAGTATATAGTCACACTATTGCAAGGTTAAAAATAGCTGTATGGGAGATTACATCCAAATCTGTAAAACTACATCACTCACACTCTGTCAACGGGAATTATAAACATTAAGAAAATTACACGTATTTCAGTCTAATGCTGAAATAAAATGGGACTTTCATCATGGATTAGTTTACCTTGCCATGGCTAATCTGTAAATGTGTGTATATTAGCTGACACCTTTCCCCATTTAAATCAGAGGATCTTATAACTGAATTATCCATAGGTATTTTGTGCATTATTCCTCAAAACTATTATTTCTTTTACAAGATACGATGAGTCCACGGATTTCATCCTTACTTGTGGGATATCGCCTCCTGGTCAGCAGGAGGTGGCAAAGAGCACCACAGCAGAGCTGTATATATAGCTCCTCCCTTCCCTCCCCCTCCAGTCATTCTCTTTGCCTGTGTTGGTAAGATAGGAGATGGCAAAGTGAGGTGTTAGTAAAGATTCTTCAATCAAGTGTTTATTATTTTTTAAGTAGTGCCTCTGAGTGCTACTTTGTGCTAGGGTGTAGCCTAGACCAGATCAGTCTCTTCAGTACAAAATGAGAAGCATTTGGTGGCTTTAAAGCAATAGGAACTGGTGGGACATAATTCTCACTGCGCCTCCTATACCTGTTTGCTGCCCTAATTACAGATAGCCTAAGCACTTTTAACTCAGGCTGCTCTTTGTCCACAGGGCTATGGGAGGGAGAAGTCCTCTGAAAACCTGTTGGACTACCATGCTGTCGCAGCATTCCAGGTAAGTGCTAACTTTCTCATTTCTGGGGACACAATCCACGCAGAAGAAAGTGAGCACTGCACTTCTTACAGTCACTTTTCAAGAGCTGAGGCATTAGAAAGGGCTCTGATTGTGTTGGGACTGTATCACATACACTGGGGCTGGGTCTCTCAACAGTGTTATATTTCTCCTGGTAGTGATATTATTTAATAGGCAACCCGGGTGATTGCTTCTGGCTATGTTATGGAAACTCCCCACTCCCGATATCGGTATTATACACTGGCCGATCGGGAAGTGTGTTTTTAAGGGGGGCATAGTATTGTAAAGACAGTACAATTCTTAGGCTCTCTTGCGGTTAGTGTGTTTTAACTTTGGGTTGATACAGAAATACAGGGCTCCATCTTGGAGTTGGTCGCCCGGGAGTTACAGTCTAACACGCCCACTATGGGCAGGGCTTAGTGTTGTTCTATGCAGGCGGCTCCATCTTTGTATAATTTGCCGCCCGAGTGTTTCAGCCTGATACGCCCACGATGGGCGGAACTAGGCTATGATACAGAAAGTTTTACTTGCCCTTTTTATGCCGTTCCAGGAACGCATTGTGCACTGATGGGCTATTAGCTGGGGTGTATTGCATACCCTTACGGTCAGTCTTACGTTAGCTGACGCAAGGGTTATCGGCATAATGCTTGAATGCTTTCTTTGCACTAGTAGTGTAAAGTTTACACAATGTTTTCTGTGTCCTCAGATTTCTAGTTACACAGGTCAACAGCCCTACTCCATTGTTTTCATTTTTACATGTAGTGATTAAACATATATGGGGTGTCTCTACTAATTAAAGAGTCATTAGTGTTTTCTTTAATTTATTATGACTTGGAAGGAACGAAGTTACATCTAAAATGTTGTTCCTTTTTCAGTTAAAGAGACAGTACCGTTTTTTGTAGGGTCCCATTCTGCTGTTTATGGTATAATACAGCTTGGTACTTAACAGGGAACAAGTGTACACATGAAATAAAGAGCTTTCTTCTCCCACATGCGGTGCTCTGCGGTTCCTTGCAGCACTAGTCTGGGTTGCTTTAATGTCCTTAGCAATATGTTTCCAGCAAGGTTAACATAATGCTTAAATAATTTTGGTCACAGAAATAAGAGGATTTCAATATTACATTCTTGTTATTTCTGCAAGTTAATATAGAGGAAAAATGTTATCCTTTTAAAATTTAAAGAGATAGTAACATATTTGCCTATATTGATTTTTCTTTTATATACTCCTTCTAATGTGAAGGTTAGGAGTCTGGTGTCACTGGTCAATCCTTTCCACATTTTCTACCTATAGTGTCTGCAATTATTACTTACCCACAGGCAGTACTCTGCGGTTCCTTGCATAGACATTGCTTTGAGGTTCTTAGCAATGTCTGGTTACAGCAATATTATATTAATATTAATCTGGTTCTGCATGTGAAATAAGATGCTCTTTTATATTTTAAAGACAGTACAATTTTTTGTGTAAAAATTTTATTAAACAAATTGGAACTATTTTTTTGTTAGGTCATCCTTTGTGACTATAGGATGGTATAAAAACACATAAATGAATATAGCCGGTCAGGTAGCTTGACACATGCTAAGACACTAGGGCTTAACTCTGTAGAAACCCAAGGGTTGCAGGTTCGATTTCAGTGATCATGTGCCTTGCAGCTCAAAGGTTGTTCATCGCATCCAGGTGCTGGCTGGCCATTTTAATAATATTGACAGTGTGAGAACCTTACGGGTGATTAATTTACTGGTGCGGTGGAATACTGATTTGACAATCTATTTGAGTTGTTTCAGTCAGACTTCCTTGAAGGAGATACTAGACCAGATGATAGCTATGAAACGCTAATGCCTTTATTACAGACGCTTCTTTGCAGGTCTTTAAGCTGGCAACTAAGAGTTCAGGTTTTTTGGTCCTAGCCCGCGGGACCTTATGGATACAGCCTTGGTCTGCGGATGTGTCTTCTAAGACTAAGCTCCTTACTATTCCTTACAAGGGTAAGACCTTGTTCTGCTCTGAAGGAGATCATTTCTGATATCTCGGGCTACTTCCGTAGCATAGTGGGCATTAACACTGCATATGAAGAAGGTACCCCAGGTTCAATACCCTTTAACATATTCTCCCGCAGGGTAAGACAGTGGAAACATCCTAAGCCTGCATGGAGGCCCAACCCTTCTTGGTAGCCCAGGCAAACCAAGAAGTCTGAAATTGGGACTAAGTCAGCGTGAAGGCATGCCTCCGATCCGAGACCGGATCTGGTAGGGGGCAGACTATCCCTTTTTGTTCAGGTTTGGGTGCGGGATGTTCAGGATCCCTGGGCTTTAGAAATAGTGTCTCAGGGGTATAAATTGGAACTCACAAATTTTCCCTTATTGGCAGGTTTGTGCCTTCAAGATTATCTACAGCCCAAATCCGTTTGTGGTTCCCAAAAAGAAGTGGAACCTTCAGACCGATTTTAGACCGGGTTTTCACAAATTTCTAGGAGTTCCGTCTCTCAAGATGGACTCTGTATGTTCCATGCTACCACTGATTCAAGAGGGTCAGCTCATGACCACAGTGGACCTAAAGGATGCATGCCTACATGTTCCCATTCACTGGGACCATTTCCAATTCTAAGGTTTGCATTTTTAGCAAACATTTTCAGTGTGTGGCGTTACCTCTCGGCCTGGCCACTGCTCCAAGAATATTTACAAGGGTACTGGGATCTTTTCTGGCGGTTCTTCGACCGCAGGACATTGGAGTGGCACCGTATCTGGTGGACATTCTAATTCAAGCGCCATTATTTCACCTTGCCAGATTCTGAGGCTGTTTTTGGCCCAACCTGGTGTTATCCTTCCTGTGTACTCATGGGTGGAAGATAAATATGGAACAATGCTCCTTGTTTCCAAGTACAAGGGTAACCCTTCTAGGGACCATAATAGATTCCGTGTCGATAAAAGCTTTTCTGATAGAGGTCAGGTAAACAGAGTTGTTACATACCTGTCGTGCCCTTCAGTCCGCTCTCCAGCCTTCGGTGACTTAATGTATGGAGGTAATGGGCTGATGGTGGCGACAATGGATATTGTCCCTTTTGCTTGGTTCCATCTCAGACCTCAGTTAAGCATGGTCAGGCATTGGATTATACAGACCTGTCTCATCTGATAACTCTAGATCAGGAGGCAAGGGATTCTCTTCGGTAGTGGTTGTCTCTGTATCCTATATCCCGGGGAACCTGCTTTTGCAGGCCGGCTTGGGATTTTGTGACAACGGACGCCAGCCTTCTGGGGTGTGGAGCTGTCTGGAACTCCCTGAAGGCTCAAGGTCTTTGGACTCTGTCAGAGTCAGTTCTCCCTATAAACTTTCTAGAACTGATAGCGATTCTTCATGCGCTTCTGACCTGGCCTTGGTTAGCCGCGGCCATGTTTATCAGGTTCCAGTCGGACTATATTACTTCTGTGGCTTACATCAATCATCAGGGGGGAACAAGAAGTTCCCTAGCGATGACAGAAGTATCCAAAATTGTTCAATGGGCAGAGACCCATTTTTGTTGCCTCTCAGCGATCCACATCCCGGGTGTAGACAATGGGAGGCGGATTTCTTGAGCAGACAGACGTTCCATCTGGGGGAATGGGTACTCCATCCGGAGGTGTTTTCCAAACTGATCCTCAAGTGGGGACAGCCGGAGTTGGATCTGATGGCATCTTGAGGGAATGCCTAACCTACGAGATCCAGGGACCCCAGGCGGCGTTAATTGACGCTCTGGCAGTTCCTTGGAACTTCAGTCTAGCATACCTGTTTTCTCCATTTGCACTTCTTCCTCGGGTGATTGCCCGACTTAACAGGAGAGGGCGTCGGTGATACTCATAGCACCGGCATGGCCTTGAAGAATTTGGTATGCGGAACTAATAGAGATGGCATTTCCACCACCTTGGAGACTGCCGTTGAGGGAGGACCTTCTCATTCAGGGTCCATTCCTTCATCCACATCTAGCTTCTCTGCAGCTGTCTGCGTGGAGATTGAACGCTTAATTTTATCTAAGCGAGGGTTTTCTGATTCGGTCATAGATACCTTGATTCAGGCACGTATGCCTGTTACTAGAAAAATTTACCATCAGATATGGCATAAATATCTTTATTGGTACGAATCCAAGGGCTACTCATGGAGTAGGGTTAGGATTCCCAGGATTTTGTCTTTTCTCCAAGAAGGATTGGAGAAAAGGTTTGTCAGTAAGTTCCTTAAAGGGTCAGTTTTCTGCTCTATCTATTTTGTTACACAAGCGTCTGGCAGATGTTCCAGATGTTCAATCTTTTTGTCAGGCTCTGACTAGAACCAGGCCTGTGTTTAGACCAATTGCTCCTCCTTGGAGTTTGAGTTTCGTTCTTACAGTTCTTCAAGGGGTTCCGTTTGAACCTATGCATTCCATAGATATTAAGTTACTATCTTGGAAAGTTTTTTTTATTTTTGGTTGCTATTTCTTCTGCTCGCAGAGTATATGAGCTTTCAGCATTTCAATGTGATTCTCCTTATCTTATTTTTCATTCAGATAAGGTGGTGTTAAGTACCAAACCTGGTTTTCTTCCTAAGGTTGTTTTGAATAGAAATATTAATCCGAAAATTGTTGTTCCTTCCTTGTGTCCTAATTCTCCTTCTAAGAAGGAGTGGCTGTTACATAATTTGGACGTGGTCTGTGCTTTGAAGTTTTACTTACAGGCAACTAAGGATTTTTGTCTATCGTCTTCCTTGTTTGTTTTGTTTTTCTGGGAAGCGTGGGGGTCAGAAAGATACGGCTACCTCTTTCTCATTTTGGCTGAAGAGTGTCATCCGTTTTGCATATGAGACTGCTGGACAGCAGCCTCCTGATCGAGTTACGGCTCATTCCACTAGAGCTGCGGCTTCCTCATGGGCATTCAAAAATTATGCTTCTGTTGAACAGATTTGCAAAGCTGCAACTTGGTTTTCTCTTCACACTTTTTCCAAATTTTACAAATTCGATACTTTTGCCTCATCTGAGGCTGTTTTTGGGAGGAAAGTTCTTCAAGCAGTGGTGCCTTCCGTTTAGGTTCCCTGTCTTGTCCCTCCCGTTTCATCCGTGTACTATAGCTTTGGTATTGTATCCCACAAGTAAGGATGAAATCCGTGGACTCATCGTATCTTGTAAAAGAAAAGGAATTTTATTCTTACCTGATAAATTTGTTTCTTTTACGATACGATGAGTCCACGGCCCACCCTGTTTTTATATGACAGGTCTTTAGTTTTGTTACACTTCAGTCACCTCTGCACCTTGGCTTTTCCTTTCTCTTCCTAACTTTGGTCGAATGACTGGAGGGGGAGGGAAAGGAGGAGCTTATATATACAGCTCTGCTGTGGTGCTCTTTGCCTCCTCCTCCTGCTGACCAGAAGGCGATATCCCACAAGTAAGGATAAAATCCGTGGACTCATCGTATCGTAAAAGAAACAAATTTATCAGGTAAGAATAAATTTCCTTTTTAAAGTTGTTGCTATTGTTCCTTGATTTATAGATGAATACAAATTTCAGGAAATCATTGACAGTATTTGTTATATAGGTGGATTTTTGTTATGTAACTCTTAGAATTATATTTCTTCTGTTTCCTGTTGTTCATTCAAAGGAACTTTTTGATCAAAACTGAAATGCACATAGATGAATTACACCTTTGATTTTGATCTTGAGACTAAGGGGCCTATTTATTAATGTGCGAGTGGACATGATATAATGAAGCGTATCATGTCCGCCGTGCATCGATAAATGCCGTCAGCATACGCTGTTTCCTGCGAGCCTTAAGGCCCCTATGGTGGAATAGTAATTTTGTTCCCATCATCTAGCTGTATTTTAAAGAATTGTTATATGAACATTTAAACCTCAACATGTCTGCCTGTTGGAATGGACATTAATGCATTTCAGTTTTTAATAGAAGCATTTTTGCAACGTATTTGTTTTAGCAAAAATGCTTCCAATAAAAGCTATCTCTGTTTTAAATGTGTATTTAAGTATGCTCCGTGCACCAGGATTTTAAACACTGGTACATTTAGCCACCAATCAACAAGCACTACCCAGGTGCTGAACCAAAAATGGGCCGGCTCCTAAGTGTAAAATCCTGTTTTTCAAATAAAGATAGCAAGAGAGCGAAGAAAAATTTATAATAGGAGTATATTAGAAAGTTGCTTAAAATTGTATGCTCTATTTGAATCATGCAAACAGGTGTATAATATGTATTAATACTTTCCCCTTCTGGTGAACCGCAGCCGTCCCACAGTCTCTCCCAAGGTCTGTGTGAATATATCAGGTGTGCTAGCTGGAGGCGCTGGTTCAGCTTGTATCAGTCATTGGTATCTTCCTTTCCTTTCCTTCCTCGGTTGTATAAGTCTAGGTACAAAACAGTGGTGCTGAAATATCAGACAATACACCATACAAAGGTGAATATCTACTCACAGTGTATATTGCAGATTACCGGCTCCTTCCCAATATGAAAAGACAATATCACAGATTCAGTAAAAAAGTTTGTCTTTATTTGGCTCAACGCAAAAGCGTTTCAACGGTCCCAGCCGTCTTTCTCAAGAGCAATAAAAGTGCTTTACAAACCAAAGCATACCTTTCCGCTGCACAGGCGGCCTTTAAATACATGTCAGTTACGCTACCTGCTTCCCCATTGTAGGAGAGCAGATTTACACCCGATTCAAAATTTCAATTGTAAATTTAAAATAAACATCTAAAAAAACATAAAAAACAATATTAATTATATTAGAAACTATAAGTTTTTTTTTGTTTTTTGTTTTTTAATTGTTTATTTATAACCGACAAGGTGTACAATCAAATGAATTCAACCTCTTATGCCTCACAGGGCCAGGTAAAACAAAATATATTGCAAAGCAAGACAATTTTAAATTGAAAATTTCACATTTCACATACCAAATTACTTATATGAAGTATTTGTACACCTAGTTGGGATTTTTCTAATTTTAAATAGATAGAGAACCAATTGAATACTCATTAAATTAAATAGACAAGAATAAAAATAATAGTAAAAGAAGAAAAAAAAAAAAAAAAAAAACGATCAAAAAAATAATAATATTTCTCTCTTCTCCCTCCCTCTCCCCTCCCCCTCCATGGCTATAGCTTTTGGCTGGGGAGGGTCACCATAATCCCAAAAGGACCAGTTCCGTATCTTTGAATGGATATATTAAGTATTCAATCTCGCTAGGGGATAAAGCTTTAATAAAATTCGACCACTTAGAAAAAAATCTCTTCACATCTAGGTCACTATGTAGATCGGTATCAAATTGTTCGATAATGCATTGCTTTTTTAACCAATTTTTTACCTCTGAAATACTCAGGGTTGCTTTCAGCTTCCATTTTTTCAAAATTAAATATCTAACCGCAAGTATTACCAAGGTAACTGTTTTAAGTTTATCCTGAGGCAGGCCTAGATCTGTGAGAGGAAAGATTATGTTTGGAGGAGATAATATCAAAGAGGGGACACCCACCATGTTTCTTAACCAGAACTGTATCTTTAGCCAAAAGTTTCTAATTTTTGGACAGTGCCAAAACATATGAATAAGGCTAGCCGATATATATGAACATTTTGGGCACTTGTTAAAGCTGGGATTTCGGCATTTAGTCCCTTTTTCTGGAGTAAAATATGTCATGTGGACTAGTTTTACATGTGCCTCCCGCCATGAGGCAGAGAGAGTAGCACGCGAGATTGCTTGACATGATGCGGTTACAACATTTGCCTGCAATGAAGTTTCCAGTAGAGCTGCTGCCCACTTGGCCTGCAACTTTTCTATTATATCTGGACCTTTAAGTGAGATAAGTTTTTGGTAGATATATGAAATCGAAGTTATACCACTTTTAACTAACGAAAGCCAGTTTTCAAGAAGACCTAAAGACCAATCCCAGCCAAAGTCATTTGTTAATTGAAGAGCAAAGTGTCTCGCTTGGAGGTAAGCATAAAAAATTTTGTTAGAAAGGTGATATTCCTCTTTAAGAGAATTAAATGTTTTAATGCACCTTCTTTCGAAGTCTAACAGCTGAGAAATATTTATAAGGCCCAGCGATTTCCACTTAGTGAAGAGAGCAGATTGTATCCCAGGTTGAAATTGTGGGTTGTTTAAAAGTGGTAAATACCTTGAGATCCTAAATTCAGTATGCGACAAAGAACATAACTTCTTCCACATCTGAATTGGGTTATAGATAGATTTTATCTTTTTTATTTCAGGCGGAAGTATGCTATTATTACAGTGTAGTAAGGCTATCAGGGAGCATGGAGAGGCTATGTTACTTTCCAAATCAAAACTTTTTACATAGTTAGAATTAGCTAGCCAATCCATAGCTACTCTGGCCTGAAACACTACATTGTATAGTCTAATATCTGGTAAAGAGAGTCCCCCAAATTCTGTGGAGAGCACTAACTTAGACAGTGAGATCCTTGGTTTCCTATTCTGCCAGATGAAAGAGCGAAGAGCGGAGTTAAAGGATAGTATATCTTTCATTTTCAAGACAAGTGGAGTGTTCTGAAGCACATATAAGATTTTAGGTAACAGAGACATTTTATAGAGTGCTATTCGTCCTGATAGAGACAGAGGGAGATTCTGCCAGTTTTTAAAGGCTTGCTTAACTTTATTAAGAACGGGTACAATATTAAGGTCATACCAGGCATTGGGATTAGGAGAGATCCAGATACCTAAGTATCTGAATGCATTCTGAACTATAGAAAACGGGATATTTTCACAAGAGTCTTTGGTTTGTTTAAGCCAACATAACTCAGACTTTAAGATGTTCACCTTATAGCCAGAAAATGAGCCAAACTGCTCCACAATTTCAAGAAGTTTAGGGATGTTTCTAGCTGTATCCGATATATATACCAATACGTCATCTGCGTATAATGCAATTTGCAGTTCTTTTTTTTTTATTTTAATCCCTTGCAATTGATGTCGAATCTGTATAGCAAGAGGCTCAATGGCCATATCGAAGAGGAGAGGAGAGAGAGGACACCCCTGCCTGGTTCCCCTCTCGAGTCTTATATCTTGAGTCATATCACCATTTACTAAGATTTTTGTGGAGGCATTCCTATATAAGTTATTAAATAAACGGAGCATATTACCTCCTATACCAAACTGCTGTAGTGTAAAGGACAAGTGATCATGATGTACCGAGTCAAATGCCTTTTCAGCATCTATAGAAATGATTGCCCTGTCAGAGGTGTGTCCCCCCCCCAGCCCTCCTGATTCCTCCACCTTCTTAAAATATTCTATAGTCAAGAAAACCTCTCTTATCTTAGCTGAAGAGTTTCGCTTCAAGATAAAACCAGCTTGATCTTTATGTATGATAGTGGGAAGGAATGATTGAAGTCTGTGTGCGAGGATAGCTGTGAAAAGCTTGTAATCTGTGTTTAGAAGTGCAATGGGCCTGTATGATTCCTTTTTGTTTGGTTCTTTCCCCTGCTTGAGTATGAGAGTTGTATATGATGCGACAAATTCTTTAGTAGGGCTACTACCAGTGATATAAATATCGTTAAAGAGTGAAGTTAGATAACATGTAATTTCTGGTGCCAGTATTTTGTAGAATTCATTCGGGAGCGCATCCGGTCCCGGGGCTTTGTTAAGGGCTAGCCTTTGGATTGCCATAGAGATTTCTATTTCAGAAATTGGGGATTGTAAAGTTTCTATTAAGTCTGGAGTTAAAGTTGGTATCACTATTTTATTCCAGAAACTTTCCCTCTGAGTAAAATTGGAGACCTTATGGGAGTATAATGTCTTGTAATATTCTTCAAATTCCTTGCATATTTCTTCTGAGGAGGTAAGAGATTTAGTACCCTGGGTAATAGACTTTATTGTGGAGGAAGATCTATCAGCCTTAACCAGGTTTGCCAAAAGCTTCCCAGTCTTGTTACCATATCTGTATAATTTGGCACGTAGCCTAAGGTCTCTCTGGGTCGATTTATAAAGTAAAAAAGAGTCCCTGACAGCTAGTGCCTTAATGTACCTGGACCAATTTTCAGAAGTTTTTTGAAAAATATACCGGTTATATGCATTCATGACTGCCTTTAATACTTCACTTTCCCTTCTTTTGAGTTTTTTGGATCTGGAGATGGAATAAGCTATAATTTCCCCACGGAGAACTGCCTTAGCAGTCTCCCAGAATAAAGCGGGCTGAGGAATGTGTTCTTGGTTAAAAGATACATATTCACGGAACCTAGAGATAAGCCAGTTTTTAAATTTGAGGTCGGTTGCTAGGAAACGTGGAAAGAAGAAACCGGAATTCCTGATACTTGGAGAATTTAATTGAATATCAAGAGTGATCGGGGCGTGATCTGAGATGGTGATGGGTGAGATCCCAGCCACCATCTTCATGTTACATGCTCTTTCATCTAGCAGAATTAGATCTATTCTTGAAAGGGTTTTATGTGCCCTGGAGTGACATGTAAACTCCCTATGATCAGGATTTTGGATCCTCCAGATGTCGCAAAGTTTCAAATTACTAAACAATTTAGTGAATAGCTTTGACTCTAGATTGTCTCTTTTGGTTTTATAGGGAACAGAGCTTTGCCTAAGCCTATCAGCCGGATATTGAGGGGCCATGTTGAAGTCACCTCCAAGTATTAAATACCCTTCTGAGAATAAGAGAAGTTTATTTTGTAACGTTTCCCAGAAGGGAAGGCTGAAAACGTTGGGGGCATATACGTTGCAAAATGTGTATACCATTTTTAAAACTTTGATTTTAGCCATCAGATATCTCCCCTCTTGATCCGTATCTACCTGAATAACCTCGTAAGGGAGTTTCTTCCCCAAGAGGATTGCTACTCCACTTTTTCTTTTTGTGGTGGAAGAGAATAAAACTTCTTTAACCCAAGAGGTCTTAAGTTTTAATACCTCTTCAGGTTTCAAATGCGTCTCTTGTAAAAAGGCGATGTCAGTGTTGTTTTTTCTTAACTGAGAAAGTATTGCCTTTCGTTTTGTAGGCGAGGTTAGACCACCTATATTCCAGGAGGTCAATTTTAGATTACCCTCCCCAGCCATTTTTCACAGGACTCTCGAAAAGAGAGAAGGAAAAAAGGAGAGAAAGAGAGAGAAAAAAGAAGAGGGAAAGAAAAAAAAAAAAAAAAAAAAAACCATAAAAGAAAAAACACCACGTTCCCAGTTTGCCATCCCGCATGCCCCTGGATAGCAAGCAGCTAAGAGCCCCTTATCCTTTTTTCCCATCTTAACCCTAAATATAAACAATTCCTTCAAAACCAAGTACATATTTTTTTCTGTCTTGTTTTGTCTTCTCTCAATTTTTAATCTGGAGGGAAGGATTCTAAATAAAATTTGGCTGCCTCTCGTGCTGTGTCAAAGAAGTGTGAGTGTCCATCTATCGTAATTTTCAACCTGGCTGGATACAGCAAGGTTGCTTGGATTCCTTTCTTGATAAAGTTTGTGCAATGTGGAGCTAGCTCCCTCCTTTTAGTGGCAGTGCCAGCTGAGTAATCTTGAAACAGATAGATTTTTGCATCACCTAGAAAAATAGGTTGGTGTTTGCGAAAGGCCTGAAGAAGAATGACTTTCTGTTGAAAATGCAAAAACTTTGCTATAATTGGTCTTGTCTTTGTGTTAGTTCTATGTGTGTCGAGTGTACCTATCCTATGGATTCTTTCAATAATAATAGATGGATAACTTTCTGGAATCTGAAGTAAACGAGGAAGTGTGACAGTTATTAACTTGTCTAGGTCCTCAAATTGCCTATCCTCCGGAACCCCTATAATCCTGAGGTTGTTCCTCCTTGACCTGTCCTCCAGATCTTCAATTTTGTTTTGCATTCTCAACAGAATATCATTTGTGGACTCACAATTTGCTGTGTAATTTACAGTCAGATCCTCCAAATCAGAAATTCTCTGTTCAGCCTCGGATAATCTAGAGGCGAACTGCTTCACTTCATTGGATAGAGAGGCAATATCTTGTTTGATTTCTACTTTTAATAGATCAAATTTAGGGGTTAGTGCCTCTGAAATTTTCAAGACTAATGTATGTATGTCCAGCGAGTCAGGTGTGCCAGGTAATGAGGAAGTAGGTGGATGTACATCCGTTGAGATTTCAGGAGCAGCTTTGTTCCTCTTATCTCTTTGCCTCCCCGCCATAGCTGCAGGAGAAATTGTGGAGTGCCCGTGAAGAAATTTATCCATCTAAAAAAGGGTGAATTGGGAAAACTTCTAGAGTGATTCTCCAAAATGTGGAGTGACGTGAGAAGAAAGTGAAATATACGTGATTTTAATTAGAAAAAGGGGGTAATATATACCCACTAAAGTTAATGTGAAAAAAAAGGAGGGGGGGGGAAGAAAAAAAAAAAAAAAAAGGAGCAAAGTGTTAGCGGTTTACGCTGTGAAAATTATGACGTAATGTGTAAAAAAAGGTGATTGTAAGTGATATAAATTCTCCTAAACAGCTATAAGAGGAGACGCTGGGCAGCCAGTGAGAAAAAAAAAAAAAAAAAAAAAAAAAAAAGGAAATAATGCTAAAGCTTATCTAAAAGGAGAGGCAACCACTAGGGAAAGACATGAAAGGCGAAAGATTTAGTCTTACCCTCACTGTTTTATATATTACACAAGTTGTAAATATACATGACTTTCTGAGTTTATCCCTGATGAGAAAAATAAAAAATAAGGAACAGAGCAAATTAACTCAGAAAGAGGAAAAATAAAGAAAAAGATAGCTAACTATCTCTTAAAGCAAAAACACTAGGCGCACCTATGTTCTGTAGCTATATACGTTCTTCCAGGCACAATACATTTTGTTGGTTGAATTTATTATTTAACAATAAAGAAGCAATGGGTTGAGAGGAGTATTTAGTCTTATATACAAGGCACTTAAATTGTGTCCATTAGGACTTATGTGGTACACTGGGTGTCCCTAAATAGAGGAAACATACCCATAGGTGTCAATGGGTGCCAGAGAAGTAAGATTATGAATCCCTATAAATGTATTGTTTCTATGTTACTTAGGAATTACAATGTTTTAACCTCTCAAAATACAGCAGTTTGAATATATAGAGTTATCCTAACTTTCTAGGGTTAACCCAAGACAGAGAGAGAAAGAAAAAACAATCAAAACAAGATAGCTTAATAAAGAGGGGGGAGAACTAAATTCCCCACTAAAAGATGTAACACTTAGGTAAACCTATTTAAGCAAGAAGAGACAGTATAACACTTGATATTACAATGTTGCAATAATGTTACTATTTGGCAGCTTTGAAATTACACTTCCCAGAAAAGAAAAACTACTTTAGTCGTGCAAAGAGAAAACAGAAAGAAAAAAACCCTTTCCAGGGGGTACAATGATTAAGGTTACAATTACTAAGGCGGTTCCACCGTACTGGGCAGAGTAGACTTTTAGTAACCAGTAATTGGAATTAGTGATATAGATCTGCTATTTCTTAACGTTATGTTTAGTCTTTTATAGATTTAGTCCTGAGTTTTTCTTCCCCCTCATTTATTCTCTTCCTCACGGCTGTTCCCCTTTTCCTTCCACAGTAATCAGTTGGTATACTCTTTACCCCCTCTCCTCTCAGGCCACTCTATGCCTGTAGCTCCTGCAGGGTCTTTTTATAAATTGAGATACATCTCTTGGTGAACAGAGCCAAATAAAAACTTCTTGTTAAAATGGGGGTATTTCATTAGCAGATAAACAGTGAGAACAGGTATGTATTTATCCCCAACAAATTTTACAGGTGTGAGTCAGAGTCCAGGAATAACCCCCCTCCTCAAGCGGGCAGACAATAGGAAACACAGTACCTGCAGGGCTTACTCTCTCCAGCCGTCTTTGGTTCGCCACCTGGTGGTTTAGTATGAGGCCCCTAGGGGCGATGATCCGTATGATGCAGCCGTCTTTTGCCTACCCCTCTTGCAACTGCTTAGGCTCGGTGCAGCGTTCACAACCCCTCCTCCTCTCTCGCAGCACCGGTGGGAGAGGAGTGAGAGGCGCTAATTCCAGAAGCGGGGAAAGAGGCAGGATCGCAGACCAGGCTGCAAGAAATCCCGCCGCAGAATGCCAGGCAAACACTCACCCCCTCTCTCGCAGCACCGGTGGGAGAGGGGGGAGTCAGATACAAGGGGATGGAGCCCCAGCAGGCAGAAGGGCAGAGAACGCCAACAGGTCAGTCAGGCGGCAGCTCCCCGCCGTCCAGCGGAGTCCCACAAGGGGGCGTGAAGGTAGACAGGTGGGTGCAGGTGCGGCCAGATGGTGAGGAGCCCTGCGGTCAGGAGGCGGTAAGTCCCAGAGGGGAGGAGGGGGGGGGGGACAGGAGACGTTTGCAGGATCTCAACTCCTTATGGCTCGATTTTCAATAGAGCTCCAAGAGAGGGTAGAGAAAAAAAGAACAGTGCGGGGGGATTTTTAAAGTGTTCTTTAGATAAAACTTTTCCTGAGGATAGTTAGCGGGCTGATCCCCGAACCAAAGCCATGTCCACCGGGGTTTTGTAAAAGGAACAGTGCAATAGAAGGGCACTGCTAGGTTCCCAGAACGCTGTAGCTGTATATCCCTGTAGCAATCCCTATTTTGGGGTGAGGCGCGAGAAGGTTACCGCCAGCAGCCGTTGGGACTGGAGGTGAGAGCACAGCAGCAATGCCTTGCTCCTCCTCCACCGGAAACTCTCATTCCTCACTATAAGTTTGTTTTAAAATATAAAATTTCTGTAGATATCATCATTTTTGCCGGTTTTGTAGTTCCCTTTCAGGTAGTTTTCTGTTTCAAGTTCTCTTTCAGGTGAAGATCACATGTTATAGGTTGTCCAATGAAATTCAGTTTCTGGTATAGTGATGTTTTGTAGTTAATTAATTTAAAAAACAATAAAAAAAAAAAAAAAAAATATATAAAAATATAAAAAAGGGAACTGCAAAACATCACTATACCAGAAACTGAATTTCATTGGACAACCTATAACATGTGATCTTCACTGACATACCGGACCTGAAAGAGAACTTGAAACAGAAAACTACCTGAAAGGGAACTACAAAACCGGCAAAAATGATATCTACAGAAATTTTATATTTTAAAACAAACTTATAGTTTCTAATATAATTAATATTGTTTTTTATGTTTTTTTAGATGTTTATTTTAAATTTACAATTGAAATTTTGAATCGGGTGTAAACCTGCTCTCCTCCAATGGGGAAGCAGGTAGCGTAACTGACATGTATTTAAAGGCCGCCTGTGCAGCGGAAAGGTATGCTTTGGTTTGTAAAGCACTTTTATTGCTCTTGAGAAAGACGGCTGGGACCATTGAAACGCTTTTGCGTTGAGCCAAATAAAGACAAACTTTTTTACTGAATCTGTGATATTGTCTTTTTATATTGGGAAGGAGCCGGTAATCTGCAATATACACTGTGAGTAGATATTCACCTTTGTATGGTGTATTGTCTATTTGAATCATGAAAGAAGAAATTTGGGGTTAGTGTCCCTTTTTAATGTTAAAATCATGATTGGGCATGTGGAAAGAGGAACAATCACAATATAGATCACACTGCAACAAATCTACACAGGAGACGGCAGTACTACACATAGGCACTGAATGCCACAGGAAAAGGAAGAACCAATTAAGCATTACATTAATATTGAATATAATATTGAGAAATGGGACATACATCATGACAGTTCATTGTAAAGCTATTTCTGGCATGTTTTAATATAATAAAAGTTCTGTTATAAATAAATGTTCTCCTTAATAGAATAGTTTTTTTTTATTGCAATATGGATGAAATGGAAGGTCTTTTTTGTTTTATTCAGTCAATTTCATTTTTTACATAAAATATTTTATTTCATCTTATTCTAAAAAGTAAAACCATGAAACCATTGAACCAGTATATATTAAATTAAGAAGTATTTGCATGGATATAGTGCACAATTTGCATACTCACATTAATTCTATTCATTGTTTCTCTTCACGGCTATAGGGATATTTAGGATGCTTTATGAAAAATTCAAATTTCCATTAGTTCCTGTCTATGGAGGTTTTCCAGTCAAATTGCGCACATATCTTGGTGACCCTATACCGTACGATCCAAATCTTACTGCTGTTGAACTAGCTGCAAAGGTGAGATGTTCACTTTCTTTTAATCCACACCTTTTTGTTTTATTTTAATGCTTATTAATTCTATTGTATAAGTAGGTCATTACAAGTTAACATTTCTTTCTGAACTTTTAAGTTGTTCTTTTGTCTCTCCCTTTGAGTTCCCTATAAATTATGCAATGCATTCAATAGCTTTTGTTATTCTTTGCGGTTTTAAATGATGATCTGTTTCTATGGAACACGGAAGCCATTTTGTCTTTCTACTTGGATATATTGCAAAGGGTTTAAACAAATATTTAACTTCAGCTTCAAAGCAGGAATGCACTACTCAGAGCTAACTGAATACATCTGGTGAACAAATGACAAGAAACAAATGTGTGTAGCCACCAATTACCAGCTAGCACCTAGTAGTGCATTGCTGCTACTGGGGATATGCACATATGCTTTTCAACAAAGGATACAAAGGGAACAGTGTAAGTTTGATAACAAAAGTGACTTTAAAAAGTGTCTTAAAATTGCATGCTCTGTCTGAATCATGAAAGTTTTTAGCTTTCATATCGGTTTAACTAAAATTAACTAAAATTACAGTATAAAAGAAAAAACTGCTTTGGCGGTTTTTGATCAGCAATCAAAAAATACTATGGTTGTAAAATATTGCTTTAACCTTAGTTAGAATGAAACAATTGACTTATGCTATACATTTCTACAAGCAGAATGTATTTTTGGCACAAATATTCCAATCAGAACAGAGAAAAATGACAAATATAAGCAATATTATATAATGCCATATTATGTTATCCCAGTAACTCAATAATAGTGTTTTAGCATATTAGAGCATTATCTTTTTGCATCTTAATGTCCCTTTAATAGACCATTAATTCCCCTCTTACCAGATGGATGGCAAATTTTTCTGTAATTTACCTGATAAAGCAATTTCACACAGTGTGTATATGTGGCTCTCTGTGTGTGTGTGTGTGTATGTATGTGTATGTACATATATATATATATACACACACACGCGCACACTCTACATGGTCATCACACCTATATAAACTTGTAGGATATCCCGTTCTACACCCATGGGCTTTAATATGTAGTTGCACCCCCTCATTGCAGCCAATAGCAGATGGTCATACTTTGTGGATTTGTATTTAAAAAGAAAATCTAACCATTGGTTAAAGCACCCTACCCAAGCTCAGGTGTACTGACAAATTGGAGTTGTATGGTCAGGGAGTCTCATTCTATTACAATGAAAGAAGCAGGAATGATTCAGTCCATATAGGAAAAGTACTGTAGTGTTAGGACCAGTCAACATTGGGACACCTAAGTTGATGACTGAGAAGGCAAAGCAAAATATGACCATATTGTGTAGCTAAGATCCAAAATGTAATATAAAAAGCATAGGTGATTTTTTCAGGTGTTTTTTGCAGCATTTAAAAATGTTTAGTTTATTTGCAAATGGATGTGCACCAATACCCCCCTGTTTTGTGTAACTATTTGGACTCATTTGCAGCAGTCCCAAAGATGAATTTAAACTCTGTTTTTGTAAGGTGTGCTAAACCAAACTTATATTTATATAAGATGCTATTGCTCCACATTAAATATTATGTTGCTAATAAGAAAACAATGGTTATATTGTGACTTTGTCTTGTGGATGTCTCCCCTTTCCCCTCTCTTGTCACATCTCAAAAAGCTTGATTCATCCATGTGACACATTTGTTCTAACTTACATTTTGATTTCATTTTCTTACAGACAAAGTATGCTATACAATCTTTGATTAACAAACACCAAAAAATACCTGGAAACATATTTCGGGCTCTGTTGGAAAGATTTCACAAAAGGCATAAAGAAGAATAAAGATTGTTTTTACTCAAAGTAATATTTTTAAGACTCTCAGTGTACCACATCATACGTTTGTATTAACTTTATATAAGGTTTTAAGAAAATTGGTTGTTTACCATGGCAATAGCTGCTTTAGAGAGATACATATCATTATCAGAAGAAAATGTTCAAGGGACAGATATTCATTTGGTTGATAAAAGTTCAAGTACAGGTTATGTATGGCTTGCCCAGTTGGTAGCTGTTGAAAGCTGGTTCTAGTCAAGGGAATGCCAACTCAGCCTTGCAAAATGTGCATTGGTGTGCTCTCTAGGGGCATAGCCCTTGAAAACCTTCTTGCATATGTGTATCTGGTGTCCCTTAGTGTGGGCAAGTAGAGATCAGACATATGATCCTGTATTGATATCTCCTCGGGTAAACACATTATTCTCTGCAGGTAATACATTTCAGCATTGTATTGTTGTTTTTGATGTCCCTTTAATAATTGACTGATATAGTATTTCTGAAGAAGAGAGAAATTGCTGTAATAGGGATGTGGAAGGATCACTTTTGAACCTCTTTTGCTGGAGGGGTGGGGGGATTTAAACTGAATTCCTGTGGATACAATGAAAAAGCAAAGGTTTTGTTGTTCTCATGATTATTATAGACAGGTTGGTTAAGGGAATTCAGGTGTTCTAAAATAAATAAATCAGGTGTAAACACTGTTTAACAGTGGTAGCTTTCTGTGCAATTGGTATTATGTTACTGATGATTTGAAGGTTATTGTGTCTACTGTACGTGCTGCAGAGTGTTGAATGAATTCTTTATATAATAAAACAATGTTTTATGCCTATTAAAATGCTCATTATGCCAGCTGCCACTTGATATACTTTTAAAGGGACAGTAAAGTTAAACTTTCATGATTCATATAGAGCATACCTAACTTTCCAATGTATTTCTTTTATATAATTTACTTTGTTTTGGGTTTTTTTGGTATCCTTTATTAAAAAACAAACCTCAGTAGGTTTAGGAACAGCTATGCACTACTGGGAGCTAGCTGCTGATTGGTGTCTATATGTAAGAGCCTCATGTCATTGGTTAACTTAATGTGTTAAGCTAACTCCCAGAAGTGCATTGCTGCTCCTTCAACAAAGGATACCAAGAGAATTATGCAAATTAGATATTAGAAGTACATTGGAAAGTTGTTTAAAACTGTATGATCTATCTGAATTTTGAAATAAAAAATGGGGTTTCTTTTACAAGATATGAGTCCACGGATTTCATCCTTACTTATGGGATATTGCCTCCTGGTCAGCAGGAGGAGGCAAAGAGCACCACAGCAGAGCTGTATATATATATATATATATATATATATATATATATATCTCCTCCCTTCCCTCCCACCCCAGTCATTCTCTTTGCCTGTGTTAGTGATAGGAAGAGGCAGAGTGAGGTGTTAGTTATAGATTCTTCAATCAAGTGTTTATTGTTTTTTATGTAATACCACAGTGTATTATATTGTTCTGGGTGTAGCCTAGACCAAATCAGTCTCTTCAATAACAATAAGAAAAGCATTTGGTGACTTTTAAGCCATGGGTACTTGTGGGATTTTATTCTCACTGCGCCTCCCATTGATTGTATGCTGCCCTGTTTGTGCAAAGTCTGAGGGAAGAAAATGCTCAGTACTTTTTGTTTCCACAGGCCAATGTGAAGGGGAGAAGAGAACTTAACAAGCCGGGTGAGATGCTTTGCTGCCGGGCAGCCTTCTAAAGGTAAGTGCTAAGCTTTAATGTCTGATAAAACCCCTCTGGTGACAGAACACAGACAAGCTGGGATCCATGGGTCTCAATTTTGGGAACTCCCTATACATGTATACAGAAAGGAGCTGGCACTTTTTATTTGAAAAACATATCCCTGACGTGGGGTTAGTTTTTCCATGGGCAGCCATGTATTTATAAGCAACTATTTCTAAAACCCAGCGGCTTCTTCTTAGTTCTCAGCCGACAGGGAGGGTTCTCCTAGCTCGCTGGAACTGTTGTGTAGGGGTGGAATTTCAGTACTGGACTCCTAATAGTTATTTTGAAACATAAAAACCGCCATTGAGCGCGAAAACACTTGACTCTCTCCGACGGATCGCTGAATGCCTCCTCAGCTGTGTTTACAGATACAGCTGAGAGGTTTTTGCGCTGTCCGGAGAGACTTGGGGTACATGTGACGATTTCTAACAAGAAAGATCGCCAGCCCGTTGTATAGTTGCACTAATTGTTAAAAATTCCTATTACAGTGGGGAATTTATGTTGTACCGGTGCTGCTGAAAATGTTTATGCTCAGTTATCTCCCCCGGGTGACTAAAACTGTTTTATACGTTTTGTTTCTATACTATGACAAGAGACAACGATAGCAGTGTTATTCTGTTTTCCCTGTGCCTCAAAAGTAAGCCATTTCAGATGAATTCTGTACACTATATTTCCTTACACATGAACTGTGGGGTTTCATAAAAATAAGCAGGCACTAAAGGGGGTTTTCAGTTTTTTTTAATGAGATCAAACTGCCTGAACAGTAGATTGCATTCCAGACCAAATGTGCATAGCACACCCGTGATTATATGCAAGAAGAGACCGTTAACAATATACTAGTTATCTTCTGCTCAGTTATAGTTCCTTTTCTTGATGCAATTTAGCTGTTTAATGTATGATACAGCTTTGTGCTTAGAATGGAACAAGTGCCCACATAGCATAAAGTTATTTTTGACCACATGCAGTGCTCTATGGTTCCTTGCAACTTTCTTATAGATGGTGTGCACTAGACATGGTTGCTTTCATACTAATTGCAATATCTATTGCCAGCAAGGTTAACATCCAACTTGGGTATTTCTGGCACAGAAATATGTGAACTTAAAGTGACAGTAATGTTTTTTGTGTTAATTATCTTTAAACATTGCTTTTCCTGAAATTCTCCTTTTATGGCGGCAAGCTCTAGTCATCCGTTGAATAACTAAGCCACCTAGCAATCGGAGGATGGGGTGTCTGAATCCAGCTGCAGCTGGTTTTCCCTTCACCAGGTCATGTATCCTATAGTGAATGCTATTGGGATTTTTGGCAGACGGTTTCTAGGGTGGTAGGAAGTTGTTTCTACCTTGACTAAACAATCTACTATCCCTTTTGAGGATAGTTGAAACTCAAGGGCCCTAGGGAAATTAGAGGGTCTCCTTAGCTGTTTTTATGGCCACCAGGGTTTGCCTTCACAATCTGTGGCCTGCATTGTCAGGGTTCCAACTGCGACTGCTTCGTGGTTTGACGCCCTGGACGAATATCTTAGGTCTGAGACTCTTCGGAGAGATACAGGAAGGAATTGAATTAGGAATCTTATGATTGCCTAATTCCTTTGTTACGGACGTTTTTCTGCAGTTTACAATGTGGCGGAAATTCAGAGTTAATTTCCTTTTTAGCTCGCAGAGCCTTATGGTTGAGCTTTTGGTCTGCGGATGTGTCAGCTACTTCTAAGCCTTTGGCTGTTCCTTTGAGGGAGGACCCTGCTTGGGCCTGACCCGCAGGAGATTATTCTGACATCACGAGAGTTACGGGTCATTCCCTTCCTCAGGATAAGAAGATCCATTCAGAGGGGTCGATAGAGTATTCTCAGTGTCTTTCAAGGTTTTAAGGGAATCCCACCTTCCTTTTCTTCTGTAAGAAAGGTGTCTCTTGGCAAGCCATTTCTACTGGGGTTGCCATACCTATCTTGGAACTGGGGCTAGTCGGCATGAAGGCAGACTGCTTTTCCTCACCCAGGCTTGGATATGAAATGGCTGGATCCCTGGGTATTAGAGATGGTGTTTCAGGGATACAAGCTGGAATTCAGTAATTCTCCTTCCAGAGGAAGGTTTCTTCTTTCTCAATTGTCTGTAGAAGATTACGCTGTTTAAGAGACCTACCCTCCATGAGAGTATTTTGTCCCGTTCCAATTCTGGAGCAGGGAAAGGTGTATGCAATTCTGTTTGGGTTTTCCACAAAAGAGGAAAGCTTTCTGAACTATTTTAGATTTTAAGAGTCTAGACGAGTTTCTCAGAGTTCCACCTTTTTAAGATGGAAACTATTGGTTCTTTTATTCCTATGATCCAAGAGGGTCAATTTATGTCTACCATGGATCGAAGGGATGCATATCTTCATGATCCTATCCACAAGATCATCACTAAGGTTCTGGGGTCTTTATTGGCGGTTCTACGACCGCATGGCATCTTATCTCGACGACATTCTGATCCAGGCATCATCATTTCAACTAGCAAAGTCCCATACAGACTTCATACTCTCCTTCCTAGGGACCCGCGGGTGGAAGGTACACTTGGATATGAGTTCTTTGGTTCCTCAGACACGAGTACCCTTTCTAGGAACTTTCTTTGACTCTCTATCCATGAAGATTTTTTTGACGGAAGTCAGAAAGTTAAAGATATGAATACATGCCGATTCCTTCAGTCCAATCCTCAGCCGTCAGTGGCTCAGTGCATGGAGGCAATGGATTGATGGTGGCAGCATTGGAAAATAGCAATTTGCTTAGACAGCAAGGCTACTGCCTTGTAGATTCCAGGTCAGTGGTTCAATTCCTGTCCAATAACAACAAAAGTGAAAATGTGTCATTTACAAGAACATGTTCTAGCAATGGAATGGAGATTATGCATATTGGTCTCCTCAAATAGATCTGGATCAGGAGTCAAAGGACTCTCTTCCTTGGTGGTTGTCGCCGGATCATCTGTCCCAAGGGACATGTTTCCGTAGACCCTCTTGGGTGATAGTGACAACGGATACCAGCCTGATAGGATGGGGTGCAGTCTGGAACTTCCTGAATTCTCAGGGTGTTTGGACTTGGTCAGAGTCTCTATTTCCTATCAATATTCTATTGAGAGCAATTTCAATGCGCTTCAAGCTTGGCCACGGTGGGTGGAAGCTCACTCTTGTTATCTGTGGGCAATCTACATCCCAGGAATCGACAACTGGTAAGCAGATTTTTTGAGTAGACAGACGTTTTATTCGGGGGAATGGGAACTCCATCCAGAGATTTTTGCCAACCTGATTCTTAGATGGGACAGACCGGAGCTGAATTTTATGGCATCTCGCCAGAATGCCAAGCTCCCGAGATACAAATCCAGGTCCAGGGATCCTCAGGCCGAACTGGTAGATGCCTTGGCAGTGTTTTGGTCGTTCAACTTAGCTTATATTTTTCCACCGTTTGTTTTCCTTCCCCGGGTGATTGCTCGAATCAAACCGGAAAGGGTTTTGGTGAATCTCATCGTTCCTGCGTGGTCACAGGACTTGGTATGCCGATCTGGTGGACATGTCCTCTCTGCTGCCGTGGAAGCTTCCATTGAGGCAGGTCCTTTTCATTCTGGGACACTTCCATCATCCGAATCATTTCTATGCAGCTGATTGCTTGGAGAGTGTACGCTTGATTTTATTTAAGCGAGGGTTCTCTGATTCGGTCTTTAATACCTTGATATAGGTACGTAAACCTGTTCCTAGAAAGGTTTACCATAAGATATGGCGTAAATATCTTTATGGTGCAAATCCAAGTGTTACTTATGGAGTAAGATTAGGATTCCTAGAATTTTAATTTTTCTCCAAGAAGGATTAGAGAAAGGGTTATCAGCAAGTTCCTTACAGGGGCAGATTTCTGCTTTATTTATTTTTGTTACACAAACGTCTGGCAGATATTCCGGATGTTCAATTCTCTGTCAGGTTCTGACTAGATTCAGGCCTGTGTTAGACCTATTGCTCCTCCTTGGAGTTGGAATTTAGTTCTTATGGTTCTTTAAGGATTTCCGTTTGAACTTATGCATTCCATTGATATTAAGTTGTTATCTTGGAAAGTTTTTTTGTTTTTTTTTGGTTGCTGTTTTCTCTGCTTGCAGAGTCTCTAAGCTCTCAGCATTACAATGTGATTCTTCTTACCTTATTTTTCATTCCGATAAGGTAGTGTTACGTGCCAAACCTGGGTTTCTTCCTAAGGTTGTTTTCAATACAAATATTAATCAGGAAAATATTATTCCTTCCTTGCGTTCTAATCCTTCTAAGACGGAGCATCTGTTTATATAACTTGGACAGGGTCCGTGCCCTGAAGTTTTACTTGCAGGCGACTAAAGTATTCGTCAATCATTTTCATTATTTGTTGCTTTTTCTGTATTCAGAAAGCTACGGCTATCTCTCTTTCTTTCTGACTGTTAGAGTATCATCCGTTTTTGCATATGAGACTGTTGGACAGCAGCCTCCTGAAAGAGTTACGGCTCATTCTACTAGGGTTGTGACTTCCTCATGGGCATTTAAAAAGAATGCTTCTGTTGAACAGATTTGCAAGTCTGCGACTTGGTCGTTTCTTCTCTCTTTTTCTAAATTTGATACTTTTGCCTCGTCCGAGGCTGTTTTTGGGAGAAAGGTTTTTCAAGCAGTGGTGCCTTCCGTTTAGGTTGCTGTCTTGTCCCTCCCTTTCATCCGTGTCCTATAGCTTTTGGTATTGTATCCCATAAGTAAGGATGAAATCCGTGGACTCGTCATATCTTGTAAAAGAAAAGGAAATTTATGCTTACCTGATAAATTTATTTCTTTTACGATATGACTAGTCCACGGTCCCACCCTGTCATTTTCTAAGACAGGTCTTTATTTTTGTTAGACTTCAGTCACCTCTGCACCTTGGCTTTTCCTTTCTCTTCCTAACGTCGGTCGAATGACTGGAGTGGGAGTGAAGGGAGGAGCTATATATACAGCTCTGCTGTGGTGCTCTTTGCCACCTCCTGCTGACCAGGAGGCGATATCCCATAAGAGAGGATGAAATCCGTGGACTTGTCATATCGTAAAAGAAATAAATTTATCAGGTAAGCATAAATTTCCTTTTTAAGTCCCTTTAAGAAAAACATAGGAAACTTTATTGTTTCCTTGACAGTATCCTTGACAAATACGTGCAGATATAAGTATGTTCTTTTGTCTTAGAATGAGGGTATGAAGATTTATTGCAGCAATCAGTCAAGAAAACTTGTAACAGATCAAGTTTACCTCCATACTGGTAAATGTAGGTTTGGTACCTTTATTTTCCCTTAACTTGTAGCTTTTCTCTTAACCTTGGTATAAACTGCTGTTACAGAGCAGGCCACTGAAGCTGATAAAATAGAAGTGTGTAATGTGGTAGATGCGTACTTAGAGCTTTGGAGCAGAACTCAGGGATGCAGGAGGCCTTGTTCTATACAAAACATACAGTATATCTAAACGATCCCCCCTTTTGTAATAGTAACTGCTGTGTGATACAGATGAGTAAGATTTTTAATCTATGTGTTGGTTCTACACGTCACAGCCCATTAATGTGACCATTTCCATTGTACAATACAATATTATATTATATTAAATATGATTAATTTATATGTATAAAGCTACAAATAGTGCATCTTATCAATTAGTAGTTAATACTGGAATACTGAGTAGTTAACTTTAAAGTGATTGTAAACTTTAATGAATGAAGCACAGGATCAAAAAATAATCTTAAAAACAGGGGCACTTTAATTCATTAAAGTTTACAAAGACGCTTATATATATATATATATATTTTTTTTTTTTAAATACCTTTGCGTTATGGAAAACATAACGCTGATCTTCCGCCCGTATCTCCTGCTATCTTTAGCATATGGAAGACGAATCTAGCTTTCTCCTATCGTTGCGAGCCCCACAAGCTGGACACCAAAGAAAGCAGGAGATGCGGCCGGAGGATTGGCGTTATGTTTACCATAACGCAAAGGTAAGTATTTTTTTTTTTTAAAAAAGCGTCTTTGTAAACTTTAATGCATTAAAGTGCCTCTGTTTTTAAGATTATTTTTTGATCCTGGGCTTTAATTCATTAAAGTTTACAATCACTTTAAGAAGCAAAGCACACATTTGTGTTTTGTATATTATACATTTTTAGACCATAAATACATTTCTTTCTTCACTTTATTGAAAAAAACTAAAATACAAACAAAAGTAGAGAGATGAGGTAAATGATCTTTGACTACACAAAGGCCTAGGTTTCCACATAATTGAAAGTTTAATACAGTATTATATCTAGTTTCTCCTGTTAAGTGTAGTCAGTCCACGGGTCATCATTACTTATGGGATATTAACTCCTCCCCAACAGGAAGTGCAAGAGGATCACCCAAGCAGAGCTGCTATATAGCTCCTCCCCTCTACGTCACACCCAGTCATTCTCTTGCACCCAACTAATAGATAGGATGTGTGAGAGGACTGTGGTGATTAAACTTAGTTATTTATATCTTCAATCAAAAGTTTGTTATTTTAAAACGGCACCGGAGTGTGTTGTTTCCTTCTCAGGCAGAATTTGAAGAAGAATCTACCTGAGTTTTTGTGTATGATCTTAGCGGACGTAACTAAGATCCGTTTGCTGTTCTCGGCCATTCTGAGGAGTAAGGTAACTTCAGATCAGGGGACAGCGGGCAGGTTCACCTGCAAAGAGGTATGTTGCAGTATATTATTTTCTAAGGAATGGAATTGACTGAGAAAATACTGCTAATACCGATATAATGTAAGTACAGCCTTAAATGCAGTAGTAGCAACTGGTATCAGGCTGATATGTATATATGTTTACACTTAAGTATTTCTGGGGAATGGCACTTCACTGAGAAAATACTGTATGCATATAACTTTTAGCCTAACTTACAGTGTGAGCGACTAGCAGCAGGCTTTTTAATGACATTTCATATATTAGATTTTAAACGTTTACTGGCATGTTAAATCGTTTAATTATGTGAGGTACTTGGTGAAAAATTGTTTTGGGCTTTATTTTCCACATGGCTGTCGTTTGTTTTACATTAAAACAGTTTACTGAGCTTCCCTCACTGTTGTAGTGTGAGTGGGAGGGGCCTATTTTGGCGCTTTTACTACGCATCAGAAATTCAGTCACAGTCTGCCCTTTTCTCCCTGCATGATCCAGGACGTCTCCACAGAGCTCAGGGGTCTTCAAAACTAGTTTTGAGGGAGGTAATCACTCACAGCAGATCTGTGAGACTGTGCTTTGACTGTGATAAAAACGCTTATATTTTCAATTGTTATCCGTTTTTTTCTGATATTAAGGGTTAATCATCCATTGCTAATGAGTACAATCCTTTGCTAAATTTGTTTTCTATAACTAATCCGGTTCATTCTTATTAAACTGTGACAGTTTTTGTGTGCTTCTTAAAGGCACAGTAACGTTTTTACATATTGCTTGTAAATTTAGTTGAAAAGTATTTCCAAGCTTGCTAGTCTAATTGCTAGTTTGTTTAAACATGTCTGACACAGAGGAATCTCTTTGTGCAATATGTTCAAAAGCCAAGGTGGAGCCCAATAGAAATTTATGTACTAATTGCATTGATGCTACTTTAAATAAAAGTCAATCTGTACATGTTAAGCAACATTCACCAGACAACGAGGGGGAAGTTATGCCGACTAACTTGCCTCACGTGTCAGTACCTGCATCTCCCGGTCAGGAGGTGCGTGATATTGTAACGCCAAGTACATCAGGGCGGCCATTACAAATCACTCTACAAGACATGGCTAATGTTATGACTGAAGTTTTGTCTAAATTGCCAGAACTTAGAGGTAAACGAGATCACTCTGGGATGAGAACAGAGTATACTGATAATGCTAGGGCCATGTCTGATACTGCGTCACAATTTGCAGAGCATGAGGATGGAGAGCTTCATTCTGCGGGTGACGAATCTGATGCAAATAAACTGGATTCAGACATTTCAAATTTTAAGTTTAAGCTGGAAAACCTCCGTGTATTACTAGGGGAGGTGTTAGCGGCTCTGAATGATTGTAACACAGTTGCAATCCCAGAGAAAATGTGTAGGTTGGATAAATATTTTACGGTACCGACGAGTACTGACGTTTTTCCTATACCTAAGAGACTTACTGAAATTATTACTATGGAGTGGGATAGACCCGGTGTGCCTTTCTCACCCCCTCCTATATTCAGAAAAATGTTTCCAATAGACGCCACCACACGGGACTTATGGCAAACGGTCCCTAAGGTGGAGGGAGCAGTTTCTACTTTAGCTAAGCGTACCCCTATCCCGGTGGAGGATAGCTGTGCCTTTTCAGATCCAATGGATAAAAAGTTAGAGGGTTACCTTAAGAAAATGTTTGTTCAGCAAGGTTTTATATTACAACCCCTTGCATGCATTGCGCCTGTCACGGCTGCGGCAGCATTTTGGTTTGAGTCTCTGGAAGAGACCCTTGACTCAGCGACATTAGATGAGATTTCACACAAGCTTAAAACCCTTAAGCTAGCTAATTCATTTATTTCTGATGCCGTAGTACATTTAACGAAACTTACGGCTAAGAATTCCGGATTCGCCATTCAGGCACGCAGAGCGCTGTGGCTAAAATCCTGGTCAGCTGATGTAACTTCTAAATCGAAATGACTTAACATACCTTTCAAGGGGCAGACTTTATTCGGGCCCGGTTTGAAAGAAATTATCGCTGATATTACGGGAGGTAAAGGCCATGCCCTGCCTCAAGACAGAGCCAAACCCAGGGCTAGACAGTCTAATTTTCGTGCCTTTCGTAACTTCAAGGCAGGAGCAGCATCAACTTCCTCTGCTCCAAAACAGGAAGGAGCTGTTGCTCGCTACAGACAAGGCTGGAAACCTAACCAGGCCTGGAACAAGGGCAAGCAGGCCAGAAAACCTGCTGCTGCCCCTAAGACAGCATGAAGTGAGGGCCCCCGATCCGGAAACGGATCTAGTGGGGGGCAGACTCTCTCTCTTCGCCCAGGCTTGGGCAAGAGATGTCCAGGATCCCTGGGCGTTGGAGATCATATCTCAGGGATATCTTCTGGACTTCAAAGCTTCTCCTCCACAAGGGAGATTTCACCTTTCAAGGTTGTCAACAAACCAGATAAAGAAAGAGGCGTTTCTACGCTGTGTACAAGACCTTTTACTAATGGGAGTGATCCACCCAGTTCCGCGGTCGGAACACGGACAAGGGTTTTACTCAAATCTGTTTGTGGTTCCCAAAAAAGAGGGAACCTTCAGACCAATATTGGATTTAAAGATCCTAAACAAATTCCTAAGAGTTCCATCGTTCAAGATGGAAACTATTCGGACAATCTTACCCATGATCCAAAGAGGTCAGTACATGACCACAGTGGATCTAAAGGATGCTTATCTTCACATACCGATTCACAGAGAACATTACCGGTATCTAAGGTTTGCCTTCCTAGACAGGCATTACCAGTTTGTAGCTCTTCCCTTCGGGTTGGCTACGGCTCCAAGAATCTTTACAAAGGTTCTGGGCTCTCTTCTGGCGGTACTAAGACCGCGAGGAATTTCGGTAGCTCCGTACCTAGACGACATTCTGATACAAGCGTCAAGCTTTCAAACTGCCAAGTCTCATACAGAGTTAGTACTGGCATTTCTAAGGTCGCATGGGTGGAAAGTGAACGAGGAGAAGAGTTCTCTCTTACCACTCACAAGAGTTCCCTTCTTGGGGACTCTTATAGATTCTGTAGAAATGAAAATTTACCTGACAGAGGACAGGTTAACAAAGCTTCTAAATGCTTGCCGTGCCCTTCATTCCATTCAACACCCGTCAGTGGCTCAATGCATGGAGGTAATCGGCTTAATGGTAGCGGCAATGGACATAGTTCCTTTTGCACGCCTACACCTCAGACCGCTGCTAAGTCAGTGGAATGGGGATTACTCAGATTTGTCCCCTACGCTGAATCTGGATCAAGAGACCAGAGATTCTCTTCTATGGTGGCTTTCTCTGCCACATCTGTCCAGGGGGATGCCCTTCAGCAGGCCAGACTGGACAATTGTAACTACAGACGCCAGCCTACTAGGTTGGGGCGCTGTCTGGAATTCCCTGAAGGCTCAGGGATCATGGACTCAGGAGGAGAGTCTCCTTCCAATAAACATTCTGGAATTGAGAGCAGTTCTCAATGCCCTTCTGGCTTGGCCTCAGTTAGCAACTCTGAGGTTCATCAGGTTTCAGTCGGACAACATCACGACTGTGGCTTACATCAACCATCAGGGAGGGACAAGGAGTTCCTTAGCGATGATGGAAGTATCAAAGATAATTCGCTGGGCAGAGTCTCACTCTTGCCACCTGTCAGCGATCCACATCCCAGGAGTGGAGAACTGGGAGGCGGATTTCCTAAGTCGCCAGACTTTTCATCCGGGGGAGTGGGAACTTCATCCGGAGGTCTTTGCCCAAATACTTCGACGTTGGCCAAACCAGATATGGATCTCATGGCGTCTCGCCGGAACGCCAAGCTTTCTCGTTACAGGTCCAGGGACCCGGGAGCGGTCCTGATAGATGCCTTGACAGCACCTTGGACCTTCAGGATGGCTTATGTGTTTCCACCCTTCCCGATGCTCCCTCGTTTGATTGCCAGGATCAAACAGGAGAAAGCATCAGTGATTCTAATAGCGCCTGCGTGGCCACGCAGGACCTGGTATGCAGATCTAGTGGACATGTTATCCTGTCCACCTTGGTCTCTGCCTCTGAGACAGGACCTTCTAATTCAGGGTCCTTTCAAACATCAAAATCTAATTTCTCTGAAGCTGACTGCATGGAAATTGAACGCTTAATTTTACCAAAGCGTGGATTTTCGGAGCCAGTAATTGATACCTTAATACAGGCTAGGAAACCTGTTACCATGAAAATTTACCATAAGATATGGCGTAAATACTTACACTGGTGCGAATCCAAGAGTTACTCATGGAGTAAGGTTAGGATTCCTAGGATATTGTCTTTTCTACAAGAAGGTTTAGAGAAGGGTTTATCTGCAAGTTCTTTAAAGGGACAGATCTCAGCTCTGTCCATCCTTTTACACAAACGTCTGTCAGAAGTTCCAGACGTTCAGGCTTTTTGTCAGGCTTTGGCTAGAATTAAGCCTGTGTTTAAGACTGTAGCTCCACCGTGGAGCTTAAACTTAGTTCTTAACGTTTTACAGGGTGTTCCGTTTGAACCCCTTCATTCCATTGATATCAAGCTATTATCTTGGAAAGTTCTGTTTTTAATGGCTATTTCCTCGGCTCGTAGAGTCTCTGAGTTATCAGCCTTACATTGTGATTCTCCGTATCTGATTTTTCATTCAGATAAGGTAGTTCTGCGTACTAAACCTGGGTTCTTACCTAAGGTAGTCACTAACAAGAATATCAATCAAGAGATTGTTGTTCCATCATTGTGTCCTAACCCTTCTTCAAAGAAGGAACGACTTCTACACAATCTAGATGTAGTCCGTGCCCTGAAATTTTATTTACAGGCAACTAAAGATTTTCGCCAAACTTCTTCCCTGTTTGTCGTTTATTCTGGACAGAGGAGAGGTCAAAAAGCATCTGCTACCTCTCTATCCTTTTGGCTTCGTAGCATAATACGCTTAGCCTATGAGACTGCTGGGCAGCAACCTCCTGAAAGGATTACAGCTCATTCTACTAGAGCTGTGGCTTCCACTTGGGCCTTTAAGAACGAGGCCTCTGTTGAACAGATTTGCAAGGCTGCAACTTGGTCTTCTCTTCATACTTTTTCCAAATTTTACAAATTTGACACTTTTGCTTCTTCGGAGGCTGTTTTTGGGAGAAAGGTTCTTCAGGCAGTGGTTCCTTCCGTATAGAGATCCTGCCTGTCCCTCCCGTCATCCGTGTACTTAGCTTTGGTATTGGTATCCCATAAGTAATGATGACCCGTGGACTGACTACACTTAACAGGAGAAAACATAATTTATGCTTACCTGATAAATTCCTTTCTCCTGTAGTGTAGTCAGTCCACGGCCCGCCCTGTTTTTTAAGGCAGGTCTAAATTTTTAAATTATACTCCAGTCACCACTGCACCCTATAGTTTCTCCTTTCTCGTTTGGTTCTCGGTCGAATGACTGGGTGTGACGTAGAGGGGAGGAGCTATATAGCAGCTCTGCTTGGGTGATCCTCTTGCACTTCCTGTTGGGGAGGAGTTAATATCCCATAAGTAATGATGACCCGTGGACTGACTACACTACAGGAGAAAGGAATTTATCAGGTAAGCATAAATTATGTTTTTGTTTGCTCAGCAACTTTCTCCATTTTCAAAGTTTGTATTGGGTGATTAGTAGAGCAAGACAAAATACAGCCAAGTCAGACATGTTGTAGAATGGGAAAACGCAGGCACTCTCTTACAATGCACGCACTCTCTTACAATGCACGCACTCACCCTCTCATACAACACACACACACCCTCTCATACAACACACACTACACCCACTCTCATACAACACACACATACTGACGACCCAGTAAACATGGTATTGCAACACAGTAACGGGTCACGACCCGTGGATTTAAGAACTCTGGTGTAGACTGCATGTGCTAATGATTTACTATATTATTCAATATCTCACTTAAAAAAAAAAGCTGTGCACCTTGAGACAGCTGGTGATATATGTAAAATAAAAAACTTACCTGGGGTCTAAAATGCTTTGTTAACTGCCTCAAACATACACATATACTACTATGTGCATTGCTCCCTTCCTGTGGTATAATTTTTTTTTAATTTTTTTTTTAACTTTAGTGTCCCTTCAAAATGTATTTCTTGCACTTTTGAAAATAAATCAGTTGAGATGAGACTGAATTTTCTAATATTAAAATATAGAACTTCCTAGACAAAACAGTGAAGATGTACAGTTTTAGCTAAAATACGATAGGATTGCACAATAGTTGGTTTACAAATATAATTCATGCAAACTGTTACTGATGGAGTCAGCACATCGTTACTGCAAAAAATGTGCACCCACTTTAGAAGTTCTGAATTGCCAGCTCTTCCAGAAAATTGCTTAATTTGAGAAAATGAATATATTGTTTGGGTTAACATGAAAATGTTCTTTGTGATCAAATGTGTTTGTCAAACTTGTTCGTTTTTTAGTACATCCGAATGAAAACTAAAGGTGATAATTCTGCTGTCAGTGCTCCTACCTCAGAATCATTTGGGTACAAGAAGTTGATGCTCTATTAACATTCTCAAGGTTTGCGTCTTGAAAGCTTGGATTGTGTTGGAGGACTGCTCAGTGCCCAATGCACACATACCATTTAGTTAACTCCCCTTAATAAGTACAATACACAGTTCCCAATGTGAAATTTGCCTTTCTTTCGTAAAATCATGATGGTCTACAGTGCTCCATAACATGTGGGATATATTTCCCGCCACTAGGAGGAAGTCAAGAACCCATATCAGAGCTTAAAGGGCCATGATACCCAAATGTTGAAATACTTGAAAATGCTGCAGCATAGCTTTAAAAAGCTGACTAGAAAATACCACTTAAACATCTCTATGTAAAAAAGAAAGATATTTTACCTCAAAAGTTCCTCAGTAGCCACATCCCATTGTAAAGGACTTCTAAACAGTAATTCAGTAGGTCTGTCCCGGGACAGCTAAGGGGTTGAACCTTGTGCACTCTCATGTTATTTCCCTATTCAGTTTAAGGAAGTTTATTATAAAATCTCATGAGAGTTAAGTCAAATATCATGAGATCACAGTAAAAGAGTTCATGACCTCAGCACTGTTGATTGGCTGCAGTTCATTTGTTAATTTTTCTTATTTATTTTTTTACCTGCAGCTGGGCAGCAGCTGAGTATAACTTTTTACACAAGACTTACTCTGCTGAGCTGAGGAGATTGTGAGGTAAAATATCTTCCTTTTTTACATAGAGATGCTCAGGTGATATTTTCCTGTCAGCTTTTTACAGTTATACTGCATCAGTTTCAAGTGATTTAGCATATGAGTATCATGTCCCTTTAATATCCCTCCCATCACTCTCTTAGTTTTGTACTTGGCCTCGTAGGAGATGGTTGAGAATAGAGGTTGTTCCAACTACTTGCTTATTGATTACAAATTGAGAGCTCAGCTCTATGTGAGGCCCAGAGTCACTGAGGAGTACTCGACACCTGCACTGGATGGACTCTCTACTGGATACTGCTGCATTGCCATTGACCTGTCTGGTAAGCTAGTGGAGGGGTGCTGCATAAGGTAAGTGACTTTGCACAGCGCACACAGCCCAGAGGTACAGCATAACCAGGGGACTTAACCTGCACTCCTCATGACATAATTTGTTCTTCCTATCAGGTCCCTAATGGTTCTATCATCATTGGGAACATTATCAGGGAAGCATCTGACCATTTACAGCCCTCTGGCTACTCTGGGGGGATTTTGGTTGGCACTTTTATTATTTAGGTGTATGGCCCTTTTAAGAAGACCAGCATTTGCTTAGTGCAATATGCAGTTTTATAGAGGAGGCTCAGGTTAGAAGGACAAACACAAGCAGGCACTACCAAGTGTATAAAAATAAAATCACACTTTATTAGGCAAGTTAAAAAACGTATAATCCACAACCAGACATGGAGGTAGACAGAGGGCAGCAGAAAAGACTGCTGTCCCTCTGTCTACCTCCATGTCTGGTTGTGTATTATATGTTTTTTAACTTACCTAATAAAGTGTGATTTTATTTTTACACACTTGGTAGTGCCTGCCTGTGTTTGTCCTGCTATGATATTGCAGTGGTTTGATCCACTGCGGCTATAGCACTCCGGTCTGTGTGCTTTTTGATTTGGTGACCTTTTGGATGTACTTCCGGTACCTTCACTGTTGCCTGCTGCTTGCCATGGAAACCTGTGCTTTTGAGGCTCTGGTTAGGCTGGGGACTAATGTTTTGATATTTTTAAGCGATTATGCTTGGTGTACAATTATTTATAAACAATTAACCAAAAGTGTTTTTACTATGATATGTAAACACCCATTTTCTTCTTAAATGGAAAGAGTCCACAGCTGCATTCATTACTTTTGGGAAATAAGAACCTGACCACCAGGAGAAGGCAAAGACACCCCAGCCAAAGGCTTAAATACTCCTCCCACTCCCCTCATCCCACAGTCATTATTTGCCTTTCGTCCCAGGAGGATGGCAGAGAAGTGTCAGAATTTTTAATTTTTGTTTTTGTCTCTTATGGAGGGTAGTACTCTTCAGCATGGGACAGGAGTTTTAAGTAGTCCTGTCAGTCTCTCAGTGAGGGCTTGGATGAAAGTTTGATTCCGGAGATGCAGGGAGTTTCTGCGAAACCATCCCGAATTGTGTTAACAGCTCCTCAAGCAATCGGCGTCGAACTTCGCTGCCTGCTTCTCTCAAGTCCATGGCGGATGCAATGCTACTATCCGTCACACTTGAAGGGCTGTGTTCCTGTTCCACGGCACAGATTCTGGTTTACTGGGCTCGTGTCGTGGTTGGAACATTGAGGCCTTTGGAAGTGACGCAGCCTTTTGGTTGGGCACGCTTTCTTTGGACTGTACGGTTCACCTTGTGTTCGGGCATGGTTACGTTCCATTTTTCCATTTCCGCATTCCCGACCGCGGGGCGAAGGAAAGTTTTTAGTCCGCAGGGGTCTGGTCATAGGAGGTGGTGAGTGCCCCAGCCATTGTGGGTGTCGGGTGCCATTTTTGTTTTACTAATTTAGACCATATTTAAATATCCTCTATCCAGTTATGGAGGATGCTGAGACTGTGTTAATTTCAGATTCAGTTACGGAGGATTCTGATACTGAGACTATTTTGATTTCAGATTCTGTGTCCAGTGATCAATCTGGAGTGGCGTCGTTGACTCCTGTCAACCAGTTTTGTTCTGTATGCCATTTCAGAGCTCCTGGTTCCTTGGGCTCGGTGAATCATGGGACTGCTGAGCCATCCGCCTCTGGGGGTCCTGTCCTCCGAGAGGCAAGTTCCCTACAAAATCATTCTTCTGCACATGCGGGTAACCCAGTTTATGATTCCTCCATGGGGGGTGGCATGTTTCCCCCGGAGGTTGCAGCACATTTTCGCTTCCACATAATGTTGGCGATTGTTCGTCTGCAGAGTCCAGACGTTTATTTGAGAATGTGCTTGTGCCCTATTGTCCTGGGCCTTCCGCCTTGAGGAGGGCCTCTACAGTTCCCTGCGAGGGTATCTGTCCCTGAGTGTTTTGCCTTTTGTTACAGGATTGCGCGCCTTCGTGTGTTGCTGAGACATGTTTTCAGTTATTGAATGACCCTATAGTTACCAGTTACGTGGATTTTCAGTCTGATAATTTGAATGGTGCACCTCATTAGACATGTGGGGATGAAGTAATCTCCTTATTGTCATTTGTTTGAGATCTTTCCTAGTTTTGTAAGATAGGGCTCCGTTTGGCTGGTCCTGCGTCTTTTTGGGCGTTAACCTCCGGGTTGCCTTATATTTTTTTTATATCCGATGGGATGTCTTTTATTTGTTTTTGTTTCCTTTAGGAACCTTCTGGGATTGATCCTCTTTATTACTTCTTCGTAAGTTGTTTTGGACATGTTAGTCCTATGTTAAAAATGTCTGTTTTCTGTTTTTTCCTCTAAGAGGGAGAATTTACGCAGCTTGCCGGTTAGGACCCTAGGTACAGGCTGGTCCTGTTGGGTTCGTTCAGTCTTGCGGATGTTCAGACACTTGGCGCTGTTCTGCTCGGCTGATTCGGTTGAAGCGCAGAGTGCTCAGGTTATCATTGTTTTCATGTTCAACTAAGCATTCGAGAGGACCTGTGGGTCCGTGAGGTGGGAAGGATTGTTTCAGTCCTTATAGCCTTCAGTCATAGATGGCCGGGCAGGGGAGTTTTCCACTGCGTCACTCTATCTGACATCTGTTTTCATCAGACCCTAGAGCCTCCCCCATGTGGTGGAGGGTTGGAGGGCTTAACGCCCCTTACCGCAGTTGAGCGGTTTGGCCTTCATTTCTTAGGCCTCTAGATTTGTCCTTTTGGACTTGATCCAACAGCTTGTACAGGATAGCTGTCTAGCATGCGGAAGGTTTGCAGTTTGAAACCAGTTGCAGCTCTTCACACCTTACCGGTATACGCGTAAGCTATTTATAGTGTTTCTAGATGCAGCTTTTACTCTTTGTCGTGTACTGTCTGTGAGTTATAAGAGACCTTTTGGGTGGTAATCTATTATCTCTGGGTGAGTTGAATCTCCTTTTAGGGATCTGTGTTTCCGGGTGATGGTTGTTCCTTGTGGGGACTTTGTTTAGCTCGGGCCGGAGCTGGGTAGGCTTAGTGCCTTTCTCTTCTTTGTGTCCTCTCCGTGAGCGGAGGTGATATAGAGACTAGTCCTGCTAGTAGGATTTTTTTGACCTCGAGGTATCCCTTGGTTGTCCTGAGGCTTTAAGAAGTATCTTCATACGACTTCTAGCCTTGCTCCTTGGAGCGTTGGACTTCAGATAGGGGTGGTTCCTTCCTTTGGTCGGGGCTTTTGAGTTCTTCTCGCTATCCGGATTCTCTGGACATGCATCCATATCCCTTGTGGCTTTTTGGCCAGTTGGGGTGTTTCCTTCTAGGGTAGGGTTCGCCTGAACTATTAGGTGCCCGGACCTGTTTTTCTTCCTGAGACTTCCGGTTTCTGAAGCTTTGCTTGGCCTTTTTCCTGACCCAGTTTTGGGTGGTTTTGGAATCTTGGATCTCAGGGCTAGTCGGGGTGTTCCACGGTTGTGGGAACTTGGGCCCAGCTGATCCTCAGTGGTCTGGGGTTCAGGCTTCAACCCTGTAGCTGCCTATGGACAGGGTGCTTCAGTTCCACCTTCTTCCATCTACCTGACCGGGTCATGGTTGGCCAGGTTTTCAGAGTATTTTTTACTCTCTGCCACAAGAGTAGCCCATGTCTTCTTGTGGTTAGCTGTGTGGCTTGCACCTCAAGAGTTTTTGGTTCATACCCAGCTGCTGGCGCTGAATGTCCAATTTCCGGTGTACATTAGGGTTGCATTCCCCTGGTCAGCTTGACAGTGTTCCCGTGGATTCCCTGCTCTGAAAGCGAATGGGTTGGCTGTGCCTCTGCTTGACAAGCTGTTTGTAGGGGGGTACTTTTCTAGGACATCTGTGTTGGAAATTAATCTTCCCATTAGCCGGTGCCTTTGGGCCTTGAGGAGTTGTTGCCCTTCCGGCATCATTCCTTTTCTTTAGGTAATGTTCTCCTCCCTATGGAGATTGAGTCCTTGCTTGGGGCTTCTCCTGGATGAGAGGCAGCAAGGTGGGATTGGTTCCCCCTGGGGTCTTGCTGGCTCCAAGTCAGACTTGTTGGGCTGTTATTTGGATAGATCCTTTAGTCTATATGGCCTTGTCGTCTGTTTTCAGAGTTGGGTTGTACTAGTACTCTGTGAGGATGGCTGTGCTATCCTTACGCTCGTTCCTGTACCTGTTTCGGGATTCTTTGTTCCCTTATGTTGGATCCCTGAGGCTGGGTTGGTCCAGGTGGGTGTGGATCTGCAGGTCAGGATGGCAGAGCGGTCTAAGGTGCTGTGTTCGGGTCACAGTCTCCTCTGGATGTGTGAGCTTGTTGAGTCTATCCTGTTAGCTCAGTCTGCTAAGGTATAGATTTTTTCTTTCACCTTGCTCCCTTGATTTCAGAAGAGGGTTTACTCTTCCTTTGGGTTTTGAGGGTATACTCTCCTTTTCGGGGGGGTTTCGATTGAAGTTTTGTGTTCCCCTTTTTAGGGACCTGTGTGTAGGTCCGGCGACTTAGGTTCACTGGAGCGTGCCCTCTGTCCGGGTGTTGCTTTTGCGGTCTGTTTCTTGCTTGACTGTGTCTTCCTCGCAAGTACCCTCAGTGTCGTCCTGTTATGGACTCTGTGTTCTCAAACTTGGGGTTTCTCACCTGGGTGTATTACACACTTTTTCTTGGTCGAATGCCTTGGTATTCTATGGTCAGACACTGGGAGGACTTTGCCTCTTCAGTGGCATTCCGTACTTGCAGGATATTGGAGAGATGTCTGTTCTTTCTCTGTCCCCGGTTTTATCCCGGGTTTTGCTTGGTATAGACATGGCCTCCTTTTCCTGTTTGGGTCCCTTTGGGTCTCTGTGAGCTGGGCTCACTCTTTTTTTGTATTAGGGGATCTTTCGGTTTCCTCGGTTCTCCTTTACCTTGGCCCCTTGGGGGTTTCAGATGGTATCCCCTTCATTTGTGGGGGGTGAGCGGTGGGGGACCATTTGTTGGGCGACGGTGTCTCCTGGAGGACTGTTGGATCAGGTGAGTCCGTTTGCGGTCTATAGTTTGGCTTCTGGACTTACTGCGAGTCAGTGTCATTGGGGCTTTTTCTCTTAAAATTTTTTATTGGGTAGAGGTTTAGGCCTGGTGCCCTCAGTATGGGCCGCCTATGTACCCTCCCGTCTTGGCATTTAGTGTCCTCTATAGCTTGGGTATTGTTTTTCCAAAAGTAATGAATGCAGCTGTGGACTCTTTCCATTTAAGAAGAAAAACATAAATTATGCTTACCTGATAATTTTTCTTTTCTTCTGATGGTAAGAGTTCACAGCTCGCCACCCTTAATTTTATGTGGGGCATCCTTCTATCTTCTGGCACCTTTCACCCTGATATGTCTTCTACTGTTCCTTGTTCCTCTGCAGAATGACTGGGGGATGAGGGGAGTGGGAGGAGTATTTAAGCTTTTGGCTGGGGTGTCTTTGCCTCCTCCTGGTGGCCAGCTTCTTATTTCCCAAAAGTAATTACTGCAGCTGTGGACTCTCTTCATCAGAAGAGTAGGAAATTATCAGATAAGCATAATTTGTTTTTTTCTGCCGCCGGTATATCAGCCCCTCAGTGTTCCTGGGCTTGCTCTCTATCCATATGAGGCCTCCATAACTGGATTTTTACTACAGCAGTTTGGGCCAGATTCTAACCTTATTTCCAATGCTTACCAGTCCCAGGAAGGGGATGAGTACCCATACAGTAGCTGCCAGGGGGTACTTAAGGGCTATATTTTATATATATATATATATATATATGTATGTAGGGCTGAAGTGGTTTCTACACTGAGAGATTATTGAAGTGTCTGAGGGGAGTGTAAACTTAGTGTAGAGGGCTCTCTACCAGGTTTTGTCTGCAATACAAATACTTATGTCATTTTATACTTTATTATAAGTGAAAGCTGGAACAAAATGTCTCTGTCCCCACTGATATCTCTATAAGAGGAGTCCGTTTCTGATATCCCTCTGTCTACATATATATGTTTATTTTGCAAATATATTCCAGTATGCCAGGTCCCTCAAATTTGTGAGAATTTTATACTTCAAATTTTGCATACATTTCAGCCGCAACAGTCCAATTTCTTGAGGGAATTTGTCCTGTACTTGTGACTCAGGGAGGAAACAACTGTTTTTACTCCTGAAGCTAAAAATAACATATACAAAATAGTGACAGTTTGTTTAGCAGCTGTCCCCAAACTAAGTAAGGGTAAATCTGTAGGATTTAACTCAGTCTACTGTGCAAATTATATCTTGTGCTAATAACCTAAAGGTTCAGAGTTGATAACATCTATAGACAGGTGTTTTTTTGCAAGGACCTTTAAGCAGCTGTACACCACAGCATCTTCTTATGTGATCTACACTGAACCAAATTTACTATAATATGTACAATTTTATATTGTACTGAAAATTATTACATGGTGCTATTACCATTAATTGTAACTATCAGCTAATAAAATATTTATAGGTCAGTTAAGCATTGTACCCCCACCATTGCCAGGGGATGTAAACAGATAGTTTTTATGACAGTCTGCATTTTATATACTTTTGTACATTTCATGCTCTTTGGAATAGTATTTACAGTAATGTACATCATGCAGGTTCTGTACAATATTGGGCTATACAAATCGCTAAAAGCGGTCTATGTGCAGTGCATGTTCATTAGCACAAATAATAAATTGTACATAGGCAGAACCCTGTCTCTGTAGATATGCAAGACAATACATATCCTATGCTATTAGTGTACACAATTCTATAGTATATACCCCTCTAGGGATATTACTTATGCATTGTACTCTGCAGGATTTTTTCCAAATGCAGTTCTCCAGGGTTTATCTATATTTTAATAAAACAATGGAGATCATTTAGCAATAAAATCTATTGGTATCTCTTTGATACGTATGTTATGTGTAATTTATATCTATGCATATAGGTTCTATCATGCAAATACTGAACATTGATCGTTAATATTTTCATTTACAGTGGAGATCCTTTAGAGATAAGGTCTATTGGTTTCCCTTTTATACCTAATTGTATGGGTATTTTATATGTATGCACATCTGTTTATCATGCAGACACTGAGCATTAATTATAAATATTTTCATGGACAATGTACATTGTGTATTTACTTTCCAAGTATATGCAGTCTCTGCTTACTCTGGACGTCGATTTACAAGTATCTAATGTGTACCTGTTGATCTATATGTGCTGCTCTAGTCCGTAAGGCTACATGGCAGTATAAATATGTGCAAATGTTTAAGTAGGTACATGTATACCACAGATGATACTTATGTACGGATTTAATATACTTTGTATAAGTTTATATATTTTTGGATCCATCAGGAAAAGTAGTTTGGATATCCAGACTGATTCTCTTTGTCCTCCAAGATATCGAGAGTTTTCTTCTCTTTGAAGCAGAATCCTCCGTATTGACCAGTGGTCCTATCTCATATTGCCAAAGATCCTTCTGCGGCGGCAGCCTTTATTAAAGGTTTTGGAGGATAGGGGAATAATTATTCCCAGTACCTGTGTAACCTCAGGGTCAAGAGTTTTTAACCCAATCAGTTCATTGTCCTAAGGGACTTACAGTTCTGTCCTGGATTTAAAGTGATGGTGGTTAAATTAGTGCATGGGAAGTGTTAAAATACCTAGGGTGTCTTCTTTTCAAAAATATATGGTTTGATGGGGTAAATTACATTGTCCGGCTTCAGAAATGTCCCAAATAGGATATGGGTGCATGATGAAAGATGTGAAAATTCCAAGTTGGAAAACTGGAATGTGCCCCCTAAAAATAAGGCCTTTTAGCCCCCAGAGAACCCAACACACCTATACATGGGTGGTATCACTGTACCCAGTGATTGTTGAACACATATTGGGGTGTTATTTGGCAGTACCCTTAACGTTCTTAAATGTATTCTTAAATTGCTATTTTGTCAAAAAATCAATTTTTTTATTTTTTTTTTTAAACGGTGGTAAAAAAGTTTAATACCTTAGGTTGTCTTCTTTTAAAAAATATACAGATGTGAAGGGTTATTCAGAGATTCCTGACAGATATCAGTGTTACAATGTAACTATCGCTAATTTTGAAGCAAAATGGTTTGGAAATAGCAACGTGCTACTTGTACTTTTTGCCCTATAACTTGCAAAAAAAGCAAAGAACATGGGTATTTCTAAACACAGGACAAAATTTAGAAATTATTTAGCATGGGTGTTTTTGGTGGTTGTAGATGTGTAACAGATTTTAGGGGTCAAAGTTAGAAAAAGTGTGTTTTTTTCCATTTTTTTTCATCATATTTTATACATTTTTGTTATAGTAAGTTCTAAGATATGATGAAAATAATGGTATTTTTAGAAAGTCCATTTAATGGCGAGAAAAACAGTATATAATATGTGTGGGTACAGTAAATGAGTAAAAGGACAATTACATCTAAACACAAACACCATAGAATTGTAAAAATAGCCCTGGTCCCAAACGGTAAGAAAATGGAAAAGTGCTGTGGTCACTAAGGGGTTAAAATTCAATGTTTTTTCTAAATCATTAAAGAGAAAAATGGGTTTTATGTCCCTTTAAAAGCTGAGCTTGTATTACTTTTTAATTTCATTTGCAGCATTCTCTTGAAGCTTAACAGACTCATGAAGCAAGACAGTGCACATAATATTCTTGACCAACCTTTTGCATTTAATTGCATTTTTATTACTTAACAGAAATATATTTTTTCCTTATAATAACAGAAACCATAAAATAACTTTTTTTTTATGTTGTCTCATTGTGCCATAGCATTAGGTTATTGGACAGAAATGAGTTACTGACCCTAAGAAAAAAATTTAGTCTTGGAGGCTTGCTATAAATCTTGAAAAGTATATAGTTTTCATCACTGCACCATTGTATCTCATTCATTGCACAGTTACAAGAATACTTTGATGAATAATTCAGTACAATAGGATGTGGAATTTGTCAAGCCTTTTATCTTTCCTCTAAACTAAGGTGTCTCATCTGTAACAAATAGACTTTTGTTAAATCTAGTACATGATCCTCAAACAAGGACAAATGTTTTGAAACCTGTGGTTTAAAGTTCCAATTTAACAATGGTCAGCATTCTTTTAGGAGAAATAAAACATTTAAAAACTTAAATCTTTACTAAAAGTAGTTGGTTTCATACTTAGCACTGATTGTGACATTTTATTTTTGTTTTAATAGCAAAATAATAAACTAGTATTATTTTTTTCCATGTGGAAAAAATTATTTTACTAAGGACATTATACTATTAAACAGCTACACCGGTAGATGCTGGTCTGCCTATCAGAATTTACCAGTCACTACTATAATTTGTGACCAGTGGGACATCTATCAGATCTTCATTCATATTTATTTTTTTATTCCCATGTGTCAAGAGAATCCCTATTCACTTGTCTCACTTTTTCAATGGTTTTCCGAGTCTTGTTTTTGTCGTACCCCCTTATGAGAATAAGAATGAATGCAATGCAGCAGAAGAGCAAGGGTGGTCCATTAAACAATCTTACTTAGTTGATCATCTATTACTATTCATCAGCCTGACAGGTCAAATTGGAATGGTTTCTACTGTTTAGTGACAAAAATGTACATTTTAATAAAAAAAAGTCACACAAATTTACAGTAGTTTTGATCCAGTTTGCCTTAACTTTATCAATCTCATTTATACATATTTTACCCTAATGTTTAATATTTTTTTTTAATTCACAATAATTATACACTGTATTAGTCTAAAACAGGTGTCATCAACCTTGGCTCTCCAGAGGTTTTGAAACTACATTTTCCATGATACTCAGCCAGCTTAAAGTGTCTGAGCATCATGGGAAATGTAGTTCCAAAACCTCTGGAGAGCCAAAGTTGAGCACCCATGGTCTAAAAGAAAACAATGGAAGATCTATATTCCCTGCACTGATGAGGTATAAGCTCTTATATATAATGGAAGCTTCCTACAGATGTATTGGGTGAAAGAGTTTTAGACAAAAGAGCGCTAAAATAGCTAATACCCAATGGAGATAAGAAAATAATTGTCTGTAACAAATAAGTTTCTTATTAAAACAGTAAATTTTATTAGTTGTATAAACTCTTGGTAGTAGTGACGTGTTTCTAACTGTCTTTTGCAGACTATATTATATACATACATGTGTTAAAAGAGTTTTGATGTAAAAAGAGTTATGATGTTACACAAAAATGTGTGTGATGTAAACCATATAACATTAAAAAAAAAATTAAAAAATACAGTAGGTTGGCCAACCTATATGCGCTAATAACAAATACAGTTACAATATAAAATCAGATTTGGGCTTAAGGATCAAAAGATCAACATCAATCATAAGGTAAGTGTCCTTTCCCAAATAAAGTCATAAATAGTTCATATAAAATGTATACGAAGAGCAAAATAATTAAATATATCTGAGGCGATAGCTGTTGTCTTAAGTTATGTCAATTGAGATACAGCTATAGAGAGCCTGTATTAACAGCAAACAGTATGATATACCTATCTGACCTTTTTACCCCTTTGGTGGGTCGGTGGTAGTGGAGAAATGGCCTGGGATCCTATGAATAATCTTGCGGGTTTTTTAACATGCCAGTCTTGGAGCGTTTTGTTACAGCGTGTTTCTGCTTTTGGTTTTTCGTGCTCTGCTTTCTTGTAGGAGTAGTTGCCTCAGATGCTGCTGATCTGCTCTATGGCTCTTCTATATGTTACCTGGAGAACAGGTGAAGTAATAATGCAACGCATTTTGGCTGTAATGGTCAGCCTTTCTCAAGCATCTGGAGTACAGATCATCTGCCACAGGTACGGCATATGGAAACATCCAGGCACGGGGTGGATTTGAAACCCGCAAGCCACAAATACCATTAAGAAGGTAAAGATTTCTAACTTAAGCACAGATCCCTCAAGCGGATATAACTTACGGAAGGACAACATCAGGGCTAAGGGTGGATTTGAAACCCGTAAACCTGCAAGATTACTCATGGGATCCCAGGACGTTTCTCAACTACCACCGACCCACCAAAGAGGTTTAAAGGTCAGATAGGTATATCATACTAACTTTTTGCTGTTAATACAGGCTCCCTATAGCTGTATCTCAATTGGCATAACTTAAGACAACAGCTATCGCCCCAGATATATTTTGTTTATTGCTCTTCATATAAATTTTATATGAACTATTTATGACTTTTTATTTGGGAAAGGACACTGTTGAAAATAATAAGCAATATCTGTCTCTGTTTTTTGCAGTGCCTTGTGAGGTCTGAATGGGTTAATTTGTATGCGGGCATTATTAGTCAGGAGAGGCCAGTCTTGTTTAAGAGGCTATAAAATGTAGCTAGTTCTGAGTGTATGTCTGTTTATTTTTTCTAAATCTAATCTTTTTCTATCCTTGTTAAAATTCTTTCATTCCAGCTAGTATCAGTAAACACTTAAGTTCTTGGTTTTCTTGATAGGCCAAATATATGAATGTATATACACAACTTTTTGTAAACATAGGGAATGTCTCATAAAAAGTAGACACTAGTTCATCCCTGACCTTTGACTTTTTTTATATATGGTCAAACACAGTAAAACCTACAATTCTGATGTGTAGAACTGTTATTTACTTATGTTGTAACCATATTTGTTAAAACCCTTGCATTTCTTTAGCTAGCCATTCATAAACTGTAAATAGCCTAGATGTGAAATGTATAAATACCTGTGAAGGGGACTGACCCCCCAGAGAAAACTTTGTATTGTTTCTCTCCATACTGCAGTGTGTAATCAATAAACAAACTCTTTTCTCTTGTAAGGTGTATCCAGTCCACGGATTCATCCTTTACTTGTGGGATATTCTCCTTCCCTACAGGAAGTGGCAAAGAGAGCACACAGCAGAGCTGTCCATATAGCTCCCCCTCTAGCTCCACCCCCCAGTCATTCTCTTTGCCGGCTCTAAGCACTAGGGTCTCTCTCGGAAGGGTAAAGTGAATGTGGTGTTAGAATTGTAGTTTTTATTATCTTCAATCAAAAGTTTGTTATTTTAAATGCTACCGGTTTGTACTATTTACTCTCTAGCAGAAAAGTGATGAAGATTTCTGCTGAGAGGAAAATGATTTTAGCATGTTGTAACTAAAATCCACTGCTGTTCCCACACAGGACTGAGGAGTACCAGAAAACTTCAGTTGGGGGGGAACAGTTTGCAGGGTAAACTGCAATAAGGTATGTTCAGTCATTTATTTCTAGACAAGACTGAGATAATGCTAGAAGAGACTGACAATATCCCCATGAGGGGAGGGTAAGCTATGTTCAGAGACTTAGTAAGGAATTGAATGCTTACATAACAGGGCTAATTATGCTGGTTGACACTAATTCAGGGCAATCGATTGTTTTTTTAGGAAAAAAGACACTTTGAAAGTCCTTTTGGGTTCTTTCTGGGGTTATTACCTACATGGCTATTTTTTATTCACTTTGGAGTGATTTCTTAGGCCTCACAGCTCCGGAGTAGAGTGGGAGGGGCCTAATTTTGTGCCTCAGATGCGCAGTTAGAATTGCATAGAAGTTCATGCTGCTTCACATGGAGGGTCCTGCTGCTGTTTGAGGGCCTAAAGGAAGCTATATTCCCCCAAATCTGGTCCCTAAGGGCAGGTAGGGCCACAGCAGTGCTGTGGCAAGGTGCTGTAGTCATTTTAACCGGGTGTTGGCTTTAGGCTACTCTGGTTTGGGCATTAAGGGGTTAATCATTTTGCTACTAGTGGTGCAATCTTACTAAGGCTTTAGGTACATACTGTGAAAATTTCAAAAGGATTACTGAATTTTTCACTGTTTTGCAAAATTGTGTGCCTTTTTTATCTCTTAAAGGCACAGTAACATTTTTTCAAATTGTGTTTTTTATTTGATTAAAGTGATTTCCAAGCCTGTTTGTGTATTCTACTAGTCTGTTAAACATGTCTGACACCAAGGAAAATCCTTGTTCAATGTGTTTAGAAGCCATGGTGGAACCCCCTCTCAGAATGTGTCCCACTTGTACTGATATGTCTATACACTTTAAAGATCATATTGTTGCACTTAAGAATGTGGCCCAAGATGATTCTCAGACTGAAGGTAATGAGGGTAGCCTGTCTGCCTCTCGCCAAGTGTCACAACCAGTTACGTCCGTTCAAGCGACGCCTAGTACCTCTAGTGCGTCTAACCCTTTTACATTACAAGACAGTCATGGATAATTCTCTTGCAGCTTTCTTATCTAAATTGCCCATGTTACCTGCAAAGCGTGATAGCTCAGTTTTAAGAACAGATTATGAGCATTCTGACGCTTTGGTAGCTGTATCCGATATACCCTCACAACGCTCTGAAGTGGGAGCGAGGGATTTGATGTCTGAGGGAGAAGTCTCTGATTCAGGAAGGGTTCCTCCTCAGACAGATTCAGATACATTGGCTTTTAAATTTAAACTAGAACACCTCCGTGTTTTGCTCAGGGAGGTATTAGCTACTCTGGATGACTGCGACCCTTTGGTGGTCCCAGAGAAATTGTGTAAAATGGACAAGTACCTAGAGGTCCCTGCTTACACTGATGTGTTTCCGGTCCCTAAGAGGATTGCGGATATCGTTACTAGGGAGTGGGATAGACCAGGTGTCCCCTTTGTTCCCCCTCCTGTCTTTAAGAAAATGTTCCCCATATCTGACCCCATAGGAGACTCGTGGCAGACGGTCGCTAAGGTGGAGGGGGCTGTTTCTTCACTTGCTAAATGCACAACCATACCAATTGAAGACTGTTTTGTTTTTAAAGACCCTATGGATAAAAAATTAGAGGGTTTACTTAAGAAATATTTTGTTCAACAAGGTTTTCTTCTCCAACCTTATTCCTGTAACTACTGCAGCTGCTTTCTGGTTTGAGGCGCTGGAAGACTCGCTCCAGATGGAGACCTCATATGAGGAAATTATGGATAGAATTAAGGCTCTAAAGCTAGCTAATTCTTTTATCACTGACGCCGCTTTCCAAATAGCTAAGTTAGCGGCAAAAAATTCAGGTTTCGCCATTTTGGCGCGCAGGGCGCTATGGCTAAAGTCCTGGTCGGCCGATGTGTTGTCTAAATCCAAGCTTTTGAACATCCCTTTCAAAGGAAAGACCCTCTTCGGGCCTGAATTGAAAGAGATTATTTCAGAAATCACCGGGGGAAAAGGCCATGCTCTCCCTCAGGACAAGCCCTTTAAGACAAAGAACAAAGCTAATTTTCATTCCTTTCGTAATTTCAGGAGCGGCCCCGCTTCATCCTCTCCGGCTGCAAAGCAAGAGGGTAACGCTTCACAGCCCAAGGCAACCTGGAAACCTTACCAGGGCTGGAATAAGGGTAAACAGGCCAAAAAGCCTGCAGCTGCCACCAAGACAGCATGAAGGGGTAGCCCCCAATCCAGGACCGGATCTAGTAGGGGGCAGACTCTCTCTCTCTTCACTCAGGCCTGGGCAAGTGATGTACATGATCCTTGGGCATTAGAGATTGTATCCCAGGGATATCTTCTAGAATTCAAGGACTCCTCCAAGGGGAAGGTTCCACATTTCTCGTCTGTCTATAGATCAGACAAAGAAAGAGGCGTTTTGACGCTGTGTAGAAGATCTACATACAATGGGAGTGATCCACCCAGTTCCAATTGCGGAACAAGGGTTGGGTTTTTACTCAAACCTGTTTGTGGTTCCCAAAAAAGAGGGATCTTTCAGACCCATCCTGGATCTAAAAATTCTAAATAGATTCCTCAGTCCCATCATTCAAAATCGAGACCATTCGGATAATCTTACCAATGATCCAGGAAGGTCAATATATGACTACCGTGGATCTAAAGGATGCATACCTACACATTCCTATCCACAAAGATCATCACCAGTTTCTCAGATTCACTTTTCTGGACAAGCATTACCAGTTTGTGGCTCTTCCCTTCGGCTTAGCCACTGCTCCCAGAATTTTCACAAAGGTGCTAGGGTCCCTCCTGGTGATTCTAAGACGGCGGTTCATTACAGTGGCGCCTTACCTAGACGACATCTTAATTCAGGCGCCGTCTTTTCAAAGAGCCAAGTCTCACACAGAGATTGTATTGGCCTTTCTGAGGTCTCATGGGTGGAAGGTGAACATCAAAAAGAGTTATCTTTCCCCTCTCACAAGGGTTCCCTTCCTAGGGACTCTAATATACTCGGTAGAAATCAAAATATTTCTGACGGAGGTCAGAAAATTAAAACTCTTAACTTCTTGCCGAGCTCTTCATTCCATTCCCCGGCCATCTGTAGCTCAGTGCATGGAGACAATCGGATTAATGGTAGCAGCAATGGACATAGTCCCTTTTGCTCGGATACACCTCAGACCACTGCAACTATGCATGCTCAAACAGTGGAATGGGGATTATGCAGATTTGTCTCCTCAAATTCAGTTGGACCAGGAGACCAGAGATTCTCTTCTCTGGTGGTTGTCTCAGGATCACCTGTCTCAGGGAATATGTTTCCGCAGGCCAGAGTGGATCATTGTAACGACCGACGCCAGTTTGTTAGGCTAGGGTGCAGTCTGGGACTCCCTGAAAGCTCAGGGCTTATGGTCTCGGGAAGAAACTCTTCCGATAAACATTCTGGAACTGAGGGCGATATTCAACGCTCTTCAGGCATGGCCTCAACTAGCTGCGGCCAAATTCATCAGATTTCAGTCGGACAACATCACGACTGTAGCTTACGTCAATCATCAGGGGGGAACAAAGAGTTCTCTAGCGATGACGGAAGTAAACAAAATAATCAGGTGGGCGGAGGATCACTCCTGCCATCTCTCAGCAATTCACATCCCAGGAGTAGACAACTGGGAGGCGGATTTTCTAAGTCGTCAGACTTTTCACCCGGGGGAGTGGGAACTCCACCCGGAGGTATTTGCCCAGCTGACTCAGCTATGGGGCACTCCAGAGTTGGATCTGATGGTGTCCCGGCAGAACGCCAAACTTCCTCTCTACGGGTCCAGGTCCCGGGATCCCAAGGCGGTATTGATAGATGCTCTAGCAGTGCCTTGGTCCTTCAATCTGGCTTATGTTTTTCCACCGTTTCCTCTTCTCCCTCATCTGGTCGCCAGAATCAAGCAGGAGATGGCTTCGGTGATTCTGATAGCGCCTGCGTGGCCACGCAGGACTTGGTATGCAGACCTAGTGGACATGTCATCTGTCCCACCATGGACACTGCCAATGAGGCAGGATCTTCTAATACAGGGTCCGTTCAAGCATCCAAATCTAATTTCTCTGCGTATGACTGCTTGGAGATTGAACGCTTAATTCTATCAAAGCGTGGTTTCTCTGAGTCAGTTATAGATACTCTGATTCAGGCTAGAAAGCCTGTCACCAGGAAAATCTACCATAAGATATGGCGGAAATATCTTTGTTGGTGTGAATCCAAGGGTTACTCATGGAGTAAGATTAGGATTCCCAGGATATTGTCTTTCCTCCAAGAAGGTTTGGAGAAAGGATTGTCAGCTAGTTCCTTTAAAGGACAGATATCTGCTCTGTCTATCCTTTTGCACAAGCGTCTGGCAGAGGTACCAGAAGTTCAAGCGTTTACTCAGGCTTTAGTCAGAATCAAGCTTGTTTATAAACCCGTGGCTCCGCCATGGAGTCTAAATCTAGTTCTTTCAGTTCTTCAAGGGGTTCCGTTTGAACCTTTACATTCCATAGATATTAAGTTGTTATCTTGGAAAGTTTTGTTTTTGGTAGCTATCTCTTCTGCTCGAAGAGTCTCAGAATTATCTGCCTTGCAGTGTGATTCACCTTACCTGGTGTTCCACGCAGATAAGGTAGTTTTGCGTACCAAACCTGGTTTTCTTCCTAAAGTTGTTTCGAACAAGAATATTAACCAGGAAATAATTGTTCCTTCTCTGTGTTAATCCTTACACAATCTTGATGTAGTTTGTGCTTTAAAGTTCTATTTACAAGCAACTAAGGATTTCAGACAAACATCTTCCTTGTTTGTTATCTATTCTGGTAAGAGGAGAGGTCAGAAAGTGACTGCTACCTCTCTTTCCTTTTGGCTGAAAAGCATCATCCGTTTGGCCTATGAGACTGCTGGCCAGCAGCCTCCTGAAACTATTACTGCTCATTCTACCAGAGCAGTGGCTTCCACATGGGTTTTTAAAAATGAGGCTTCTGTTGAACAGATTTGTAAGGCAGCGACTTGGTCTTCACTGCATACTTTTTCCAAATTTTACAAATTCCATACTTTTGCTTCTTCTGAGGCTATTTTTGGGAGAAAGGTTTTGCAAGCAGTGGTGCCTTCCGTTTAAGGTATCTGTCTTGTTCCCTCCCTTCATCCGTGTCCTAAAGCTTTGGTATTGGTATCCCACAAGTAAAGGATGAATCTGTGGACTGGATACACCTTACAAGAGAAAACAGTATTTATGCTTACCTGATAAATTACTTTCTCTTGTGGTGTATCCAGTCCACGGCCCGCCCTGGCAATTGAGTCAGGTAAAAAAAATTTGTTTAAACTACAGTCACCACTGCACCCTATGGTTTCTCCTTTTTCTTCCTAACCTTTGGTTGAATGACTGGGGGGGGGAGCTAGAGGGGGAGCTATATGGACAGCTCTGCTGTGTGCTCTCTTTGCCACTTCCTGTAGGGAAGGAGAATATCCCACAAGTAAAGGATGAATCCGTGGACTGGATACACCACAAGAGAAAGTAATTTATCAAGTAAGCATAAATTCTGTTTTTAACCTGTCTTGGTCCGAAGAAGTTATTCAGTCCAGGGTGAGTATATCACCAACACATGGCGTAGTCGGCAGGATGGCAAAATCTCAGACAGCAGTCCAAGTGGCAAAGACTTTCTGCTCCAGGGACACTCAATTAAGACCGGTCTTCTGAATGGTAAGAACATTTTTGTTTTTAGTTTAACAGTAATTGAGTGCCTCTGGGTAAGGGGTCAGAGCTGTTTGGCGTTCTGGGTGACGCTATCCTAAGAGGCTTTGTTTATTGATTTATTAATGTTATGTGTTGTATTGTGTAAATTGTTTTTGTAAAATAGATACAATTGTGACCTAGGAGGGTGTCTATTTACAGGCAACTGGGATTAGGAGACTGGGTTTACAGTTCTAGCCGCCCCAAACTGACTGCAAGTCCCACCTGACGTTAACCAGTCAGTGTTTGAATGCAAGGGGAACTGTGACAAACCTATATCCGAAACTGTGACCTGGCAGACACCCTAAGAGGGAAAATAGTTACCTGTTATCTGATTATTTGTTTAGGAAAACCTTCTGGATAAGTCCTGATTAGACAGCTTTATTTCTTGTATGAGCACTGATAGTATTCCCAGTGAAGAAAATATTGTTAATCTTAGGAATTGGCTATCCTGGGTAGACGTAAGACTGCAGCAGTCATTTAAGGGGACAGTATACACTCATTTTCATATAACTGCATGTAATAGACATTACTATAAAGAATAAGATGCACAGTTACTGATATAAAAATTCAGTATAAAACTGTTTAAAAACTTACAAGAAACAGTTGATGATACCTAGGTATCCAACTATAGGGGGCGCTATTATAAAAACCAGAAAATATATGTAAATTGACAATAATTAGTATAAAACAAATGGCAAATGATATACAAACATATGACTCTTAGAATTAAAAACTTAACTGGGTCCTTGACCTAGGCAAGGTACTTAAGCCAATGTTCATTAAAGTCCTGAAATCTTCTGTGGAATCCTGTTTAGAATATCCAATGTAATAGGTAGTTAGGTGATCAAACTTGAGGGGCAGCTCCTCTTATACCAAAAAAAGCAACCAACGATCTGTGAAGAAAAATTGCATAAGAGAGGGCGCCTCCTAGTGCAATATTTTTAGGGGTAAGCAGCTGTTGGGTTGTTTATTATTATTCTTTATTATTTTATTTTTTGCAATAAGTTAGCACACATAATTTAGAATTGGCCTGTTTGTATCAACCTTTTCTTGTAATAAGTTAGCAAACACAACTTATTAGCATATTATGTTGTCCCCCTTAGAAAGGAATAATAAGAGATCTCAACTGTTAAATAATAACAACAACACAGGGGATGACATTACAGACACTAATAATGCTGTTAATAATGATATTAAAGATATGTTTAACAAATTAGAAGATCTTACCAAAACTGAACATCGCCATTGGAGGGATTTAGATTCCCTTAAAAAATATAAAACCTGTAATCAGATCCCCAGGGGTCTACGTTTTTTTTTAAAAAAAATTGTTTATTAAAGAATGATGAAACCCTGGCTAAAAAATGGTTAGATATTTGAAATGAATGTTCATTCAAATTAATAGATTTGTTAATGGAACATAGAAGTAAACTATTGGAGGAATTGAGTATTTCTATTGAGAGTATCCAAAAACAATTAGAAGCACATATTAATCATCCTGACTATAAAAAATTGAATGAACTTACATTAAAAAATACTGATGATTATAAAAATGAAATTATTAATAGAAAAAACAAGAAAAAAGTTAGGGAAGAGGAGGATTACGCCAAAGGGAAAGTCTATACCTTCAATAGGAAAGTTAGAGAAAGTCAATCACCACAATTCCAATGGACTGTAGTTTCTCATAAAAAGAAATATAATACACCTAAAGAACAAAACACAGCACAACATCACACCTCTTATGGGGGAAGATACCCTAAGACCAATAGACAACAATCATATTCAAATAGATATTCAAATCAGACACTACAGAGAACCAGTCAATCACATTCATATCAGTCTAAATATAGATATAATAATTCAGATCAACATAGACCCTATCAAGGTAACACAAATTCTAAATCTTATTTGGGCAATGGTAATTCTTACCAACGTGAATATCATCAAGGTAATATAACCCCTAGGCCAGCTGTAACTAATCCCCGTCAACAAGGAAATTTCCACCAACAGGGAAACTCTTACAACAGCTGGGATAGTAGATATGATACACAAAATCAACAATATAGAAATAGAGAATCACATCATAATCAACGTAGGGATAAGAATCCTATCGAGTCCGATCATATGAGTAACTTTTCTCCTGCTATAAGTACTCAAAATAGATTCCAGGTCCTTTATCCTCAAGAAGGTGATCAAAATGATAGTACTATATATAATACCTCTGAACCAAGAGAGATTAGATCAGTTCCTTCCACATCCACATCTAAAGTTTTTTTTAGAGAGACCTCCATTGATTACCAATCCCCCAGACAAACCAGTTCTGAATCTATCACCATTGTGGCAGAAAAAAACCAATTCCCTTCCCCAAAGAACCAATCAGGGAGTCAAAAGACCCTACGGCCCAGGGGTAGAAGAGGCAGAGGAAATACCTCTAAAAAAGCGAGATTGGAGAAACTAAAGAAGGGTATATTTAACCTCTCCAACCACATGCTAAGTAACGATGAGATCAGAGTTCTGGGTAAGGGGCTATCATTTTGTCCTTCTAATAATCATAATGTGTTTGATCTATTTGTTGATGTTAATAGATTCCCTTGGAAATTAGCTATTCAAAAATACTTTGCTAAGAAAAGTCTTAAAAAACATAACATAGAAGGGGCTCCTATTCTTACTAATACCATGAACGAGAGGGGTATGGATTTGGTTTTATATACTGATATAGATAATATTGTTGAAGGATTGTATGAGGGTTTTTTACATTCTGACCTCAGTCCACCGTATCAGTTTATGCCTCCTAGAGAAGAGGGATCATTTGTTGATCTGTTTCAGAATCTTGTGATGGAAGATATCTCATGAATTCCTAAGCATTTTCGTGGCAAGCATAATATGTGGCCCCACGAAAGATTAGCTCTTAAAAATGTATTAAGTGATGAGTCCATAGTGATCCACCAAGTGGACAAAGGAGGAGGTATTGTAATACAAGATTATACTGATTATATTCAGGAAGCAAACAAAATCCTCCTCGATACTGAATACTATATAACTCTTCATTCTGATCCTACTGATATCTACATGAAAAAATTGAGATTAATTAATGATGAATTTAAGGAAGGCATTCTCTCATCTAAAGAGAAGCAAGCACTAACCCCTTTTAAACCTAATATTCCGTTTTATTATCATTTGCCAAAAGTCCATAAAAATAAAAAAAAAACCCTGGAAGGCCCATAATTTCTGGGATTAATGTCAGGATAGGTTAAGTCCAGAGTTAGACCCAAATGCTAGAATGAGGTTTGTAAACACCCTAGCACTGTGAGTATATACCAGGACCTGACCCTGCGACAGCTACAATAAAATACTCACTGAAATAAACTGGAAGTTGGTACAACAGGGTCAGGAGAAGAAACTTTGTGTAGATAGGGTTAACCAAAAAGAGTAATCAAACAAGCAATATCCAGCAACGTGTAATCAGGCAGGTAGGGGTTAACCAGTAGAGTAATCAAGCAAGCAATGTCCAGCAACGTGTAATCAGGCAGGTAGGGGTTAACCAGTAGAGTAATCAAGCAAGCAATGTCCAGCAACGTGTAATCAGGCAGATAAGGATTAACCAATAGAGTTAACAAACGAGCAATGTCCAGCAATGTGTAATCAGGCAGTTTGGGGTTTATCAGTAGAATAGTGAAACAGGCAATGTCTAGCAACGAGTAATCAGGCAGTTTGGGGTTAATCAGAAGAATAGTGAAACAGGCAATGTCCAGCAACGAGTAATCAGGCAGTTTGGGTTAATCAGTAGAATAGTGAAACAGGCAATGTCCAGCAACGAGTAATCAGGCAGTTTGGGGTTAATCAGAAGGATTATCAAACAAGCAAAGTCCAGTTAACAGGTATCAGGCAGATAGGGGTTTAGCAGGTTGAAGTTAAACAAGCCAACAAGTTCAAAAGGTACTCACAAGCCGGTCAAGTAGAACAAACAGGCACCGAGGAGAGGAGACGCCGGAATAAGAAGACCTTCTGACGTCAGCAGAAGGGGCCGGTGCGACACAGGGTTGCCAGGCAACCAAGGAAGCGCTACCGTTCCGACACAAGCAGGAAGGAGGAAGCGATCAGCAGCAGTGCGATCGCGACAGTGCCCGCTCCTCAAGGACCCCTCCTGGGAACACAAACAGGTTTTGAAGGATGTGGAACTGTTTGATCAAAGCAGAGGCGCGGACATGAGAAGCAGGTTCCCAGGAACGTTCAGTGATGGGATATCCCTTCCAATGGACCAAATAATATAAACGGTTACCCCTCAATTTGGAATCAAGAATCTGACTGATCTCAAATTCTGAAGTACCATCCACAAGAAACGGAGAGGGAACTCTACATTTGGTGGAAAACCGGTTTGAAACTGCTGGTTTAAGAAGAGATATGTGAAATACAGGATGAATCTTCAGGGTGTCCGGTAAAGCCACCCTGTAAGCAGTAGAACATACCTTGGAAACAATTCTAAATGGGCCAATGTATTTAGGACCCAATTTAGCACAAGGTTGTTTGAGTCGAATGAATCTGGTGGAGATCCAAACCTTGTCTCCAGTGCGAAATGAAGGTGCCTTACGGCGTTGGCGATCAGCAAAACGTTTATACTTTTGAGAAGAGAGAAGAATTTCTCGAATCTTCTTCCAGTGTTTACAGAGATTCTTCACAGTTCGATCTGCTCCAGGAACTCCAGAACCCCCAGAAAACATAGGAAAAGTTCTGGGCACAAATCCATAGGCTGCCTTGAAAGTCTGTAAAGAAGAATTGTAACGGGAATTGTAAGCAAGTTCTGCTAAAGGAAGAAGTTGAGACCAATTGGAGTGCTGATGATTAACATAATGTCTGAGATAGGATTCAAGAGATTGGTTTACCCGTTCAGTTTGACCGTTGGATTGAGGATGATGGGCAGTTGAAAGTGATATGGTAACTCCAAACTGTTTGCATAGAGATTTCCAGAATCTTGAGACAAATTGAACTCCTCGATAAGAAACCATGTCCAAAGGAAAACCATGTAATCTGGTGATATGGAGTATAAACAGTTCAGCGAGTTTCTGAGCAGATGGTAATCTAGGTAAAGGAACAAAATGAGCCGCTTTGGAAAATCTGTCTACCACAACCCATATGGTCTTGTTTCCGGCAGAATTAGGAAGATCAGTAATAAAGTCCATGGAAACATGAGACCAGGGATAATATGGAACAGGCAGAGGTTGTAAGAGTCCAAGAAGTAAACCAGAAGACTGTTTATTAGAGGTACAGGAATGACAAGCTGCAACATAATCCTTGACATCTTTGACCATAGAAGGCCACCAGACATGTTGTTTGAGTTTCCACAAAGTATTACGTACTCCTGGATGTCCAGACAAAATATTATCATGAGCCCAACAAAGAAGTTTGAGGCGAAATTCTGCAGGTACAAACAAGATCCCAGGAGGTATGTTATAGGAGGAAGAGATAGAGGCTTGAGCAGACTGTAATGCTTGGAAAGGAAAAGTAGATAACTGAGCTATAATTTTAGCAGGGCTGAGAATGGGTTCAGAATCCAATAATGTAGAATCAGAGGCCAGAAATTGTCTGGATAAAGCATCCGCTTTAATGTTCTTAGAACCAGGAATATAAGAGAGGACAAAATTAAATCTGGAAAAGAACAGAGCCCATCGGGCTTGACGTGAGTTGAGACGTTTAGCAGTATGAAGATACAGAAGATTTTTATGATCCGTGAGGATAAGAAATGGTTGAACCGTGCCTTCAAGCAGATGTCTCCATTCTTCCAGAGCCATCTTAATAGCTAACAGTTCCTTGTTACCGACGTCATAATTCAGTTCTGAAGTATTAAACTTTTTGGAGAAGAACCCCACAGGAAGAATTTTGCTAGTAACAGGATTTCGCTGAGATAGCACAGCCCCAGCAGCGATCAGAGAAGCATCCACTTCAAGGATGAATTGGAGACTCGGAACTGGATAACAAAGAATAGGAGCCGAAGTAAATGTAGACTTCAAAGATTCAAAGGCCTGTAAGGCTTTATCAGACCAATGCTTGCAATCCTGACCCTTCTTAGTAAGAGCTGTAAGGGGTGCCGAGATGTTAGCAAAGTCTTTTATGAATTTACAATAGTAATTGGCAAACCCCAGAAATCTCTGAAGAGATTTTAAGGAAGTTGGTCTAGGCCAATCTATAATAGCCATATAATAGCAAAGAGAGAATTTTCACGTAATCTCTGGAGTACAAGTTTAACATGATGAACGTGATCCTGTAAAGTCCGAGAATAAATCAAAATATCATCAAGATAGATAATGATGAATTGATTAAGATAGTCTCTGAATATTTCATTAACAAAATGTTGAAAAACTGCAGGGGCATTGCATAACCCAAAAGGCATAACTAAATATTCATAGTGCCCGAACCTAGTGTTGAAGGCTGTTTTCCACTCGTCCCCTTTACGAATCCTGACCAAATTATATGCCCCACGAAGATCCAATTTGGTAAAGATGGAAGCACCCTGGAGACGATCAAATAATTCGGGAATGAGAGGAAGAGGATAACAATTCTTGATTGTAATCTGATTAAGAGCACGATAGTCAATGCAAGGACGAAGACCTCCATCTTTTTTTTCAACAAAGAAAAAACCTGCTCCTACCGGAGAGGAAGAAGGGCGAATAAAACCTTGGGCCAAATTATTCTTGATGTATTCTTAGAGTGAAACATTTTCTTGACGAGAAAGTGGGTATGTTTTACCCTTAGGAAGAGGTGCTCCAGGTAGAAGGTCAATGGGACAATCAAAGGTCCGGTGTGGAGGTAATATTTCAGCATCTTTCTTAGAAAAGACATCACAAAAAGAATGATATTGTACAGGCAAGGAATCAGGAATGTCCAAAACTGCCACAACTGTACTAGACGGTTTGGGAGTATACTGAAGACACTGTTTAAAACAAGAAGATCCCCAAGTAACAAGTTCCCCTTTAGAACAGGCAAAAACTGGATCATGAAGTTGAAGCCAAGGAAGTCCCAAAATTAAAGGAAACTGAGGAGAAGATATGATGTCAAAACTAATGGTTTCCAAATGAAGTACTCCTACAGACATGAGAAGTGGTATTGTCGAATATTGAATGATTCCCGAACCTAAGGGTTGACCACTGACAGTAGTGACCTTAATTACTTGGCTCTTGGAAAGCAAAGGAATCCGAAAAGTATTGACAAAATCCGCATCCATAAACATTCCTGCAGCTCCAGAATCGATGAGTGCTTGAGCCTGGAATTTGGTGTTGCCAAAACAGAAGGTGACTGGAACAAACAGTTTAGGATTGAGGGTAGAAATAGATCTTTGGCTTAACTCAGTCTCTCTTTCTGGAGTTAAGCCCTGACTTTTACTGGACGGGTTGGACAATCTCTTAACATATGCCCTTTAATACCACAGTAAAGACATAGTCCAAGATTATGCCTTCTGAGACATTCAGCTTCAGATAACTTAATTGCTCCAACCTCCATGGGTTCACTTGATTCAGAGATAGATGTATTCGGAGCAGGAAGGTTTGGTGAACGAGATATAGGACGGAAAGTAGATTTGATAAAGGATCTTCTGTTACGGTCACGTTCATGGAGACGTTCGGAGTAACGAGCATCTAATTTGATACATAAATTGATGAGTTCTTCTAGAGAATCAGGAAGATTCCTATAAACCAGTTCGTCTTTTAAACGATCACAAAGACCTTTACGAAACGTTGCACGCAGAGCCCCATGATTCCACATAGTTTCGGCAGCTAAAGTCCGGAATTCTATAGCGTATTGTGCTACTGAAAGAGAACCCTGCCTTAAATCTAAAAGTCCTGCTTCGGCAGCCGCTGACCTTCCAGGTTTATCAAACACGGAAGAAAATATGGATTCAAAAGAGTCAATATCGTGGAGCAAAGGATCATCCTTTTCCAACAGTGGAGAAACCCAAGCCAAGGCTTTACCCTTCATAAGAGAAATCAAAAAGGTGATCTTGGAGGAAGAGGAAACAAACATCAGAGGATTATTTCTGAAGTGAAGACGGCACTGATTAAGAAATCCTCGACAGTCTTCAGGATTGCCGTCGTATTTATCCGGTAGCGGAATTCTGGGAATTAACTGTTTTGTAGTTTGTGGCAGATTAAATGCAGGCTTAGAACTGGCCGCAGGAACAACAGGTGTTGCAGAGACTTGTGAAGGTGGAGAGAGATTATGCAAAAGAGCAGTAATTTGATCCAGTTTAGAATCCAGGGATTGCAGGTGTGCAGAGTGGGTTCCAAGAAGCTGTCCCTGTAGAGCCACAGCTCTGGATAACTCACCAGGGTCCATTATATGGCCTGTTTGTAATGTCAGGATAGGTTAAGTCCAGAGTTAGACCCAAATGCTAGAATGAGGTTTGTAAACACCCTAGCACTGTGAGTATATACCAGGACCTGACCCTGCGACAGCTACAATAAAATACTCACTGAAATAAACTGGAAGTTGGTACAGCAGGGTCAGGAGAAGAAACTTTGTGTAGATAGGGTTAACCAAAAAGAGTAATCAAACAAGCAATATCCAGCAACGTGTAATCAGGCAGGTAGGGGTTAACCAGTAGAGTAATCAAGCAAGCAATGTCCAGCAACGTGTAATCAGGCAGGTAGGGGTTAACCAGTAGAGTAATCAAGCAAGCAATGTCCAGCAACGTGTAATCAGGCAGGTAGGGGTTAACCAATAGAGTTAACAAACAAGCAATGTCCACCAACGTGTAATCAGGCAGTTTGGGGTTAATCAGTAGAATAGTGAAACAGGCAATGTCCAGCAACGAGTAATCAGGCAGTTTTGGGGTTAATCAGAAGAATAGTGAAACAGGCAATGTCCAGCAACGAGTAATCAGGCAGCTTGGGGTTAATCAGTAGAATAGTGAAACAGGCAATGTCCAGGAATGAGTAATCAGGCAGTTTGGGGTTAATCAGAAGGATTATCAAACAAGCAAAGTCCAGTTAACAGGTATCAGGCAGATAGGGGTTTAGCAGGTTGAAGTTAAACAAGCCAACAAGTTCAAAAGGTACTCACAAGCCGGTGAAGTAGAACAAACAGGCACCAAGGAGAGGAGACGCCGGAATAAGAAGACCTTCTGACGTCAGCAGAAGGGGCCGGTGCGACACAGGGTTGCCAGGCAACCAAGGGAGCGCTACCGTGCCGACACAAGCAGGAAGGAGGAAGCGATCAGCAGCAGTGCGATCGCGACAATTAATAGCCTATCAGATAAATTATCAGCGTATATAGATTTCTTCCTCCAAAAATATGTTAGTGTTTTACCCTCTTACATTAAAGATACAACAGATCTTTTAAGAACATTGTCATCCATTACTAGAGAAGATCAAGATATTTGGATGACATGTGATGTATGTGCCCTTTATTCCAACATATCACATCAAATTGGCATAGAATCAGTCAAACAGTATCTAGAAGATGATATTTATATGCCCCCTATACAGAAAAATTATATATTAGATCTTATATTGTTTATTCTTCAACACAATTATTTTAAATATCAGGACAAATTTTATTTACAGATTAGAGGTACTGCCATGGGGACCAGGTTCACCCCCAGCTTTGCCAATTTGGTTATGGGCCAGTTTGAACAACAATATATATACAATCAAGGCTGGAGGCAGAACCTGGTCTTCTATGGCAGATACATAGATGATTTGATTTTAATTTGGAAGGGGTCGGTTGAGACCGAGGAGGAATTTGCAGCTCAACTGAATAACAACAAGTTTGGTCTTTCTTTTACTAGTAACATACAAAAAGATTCCATATAATTTTTGGATATTGTATTATTGTGGGATTCCTCTAGATGTGTAAGCTCCAATACATTTTTCAAAAGTGTTGATAGTAACAACTTTCTACAATATAATAGTAATCATCTTTTAAGCTGGAAGAATAATATACCTTACAGTCAATTCCGTAGGATCAGAAGGAATTGTTCTTCAATAAAGTCATACGACCAACAAGCACTGATTTTAAAAGATAGATTTAAATATAAATATTATCCGGAACAACTCATTAATGAGGGGTTCTTGAAAGCAAGGTACTTAAATAGAGAAAATATTATTCATCCAACTGTTAGTATAGGTTTAATGCAATTGAATAAGAATAGTAACCAAAGAATGTCATTCATAACTAATTATAATTCCAACTATAAAATAATTAAAAAGATCCCTAAATAAACATTGGTACCTTCTACAGAAGGATCCCATTCTTAGAGGTATAATAGATAATAGACCTAGTATTACCTTTAGAAGAGCCCCCTCTTTAAAACAGAAATTGGCACCCAGTAAAGTAGTTATGAATAGGAAATCAAATTCAAAATTGGGTAATCAAAGGATTAATTTCAACATTAAAGGAGCATACAGATGTAATATTAAGAGGTGTAACATGTGTAAATATATATCACATGGAGCTCTCAATGTAACATCCCATACCACCAACTGTACTTTCCCCATCCTAAGCAAATTAGATTGTAGTTCCACATATGTGATTTATGTTTTAACATGCAAATGTGGGATACAGTATTTAGGGCGCACAATTAGGAAACTTAGGAGAAGGTTGGGTGAACATTTTAGAAATATTTCTAAAAACAGCACAAAACATAGTGTGTCTAGACATCATAGGGTATGCCAATACCGAGGTACCTGTAATTTCCAGATAACCCCCCTAGAAAGTATCCCTATAGTCGCAGGTACAAATAGATATACCAGACTCCGACAAAGGGAAACATACTGGATTTTCAAATTTGGGAGCCTCTTCCCGGGAGGTTTAAACGAAAATTTAGACATGGCAGCTTTCTAGATCGTTTTATAGATTTTCTTTAGCTTTCTAGATAGTTTTTAATTACTACACATATTATAGATTATCTCTACCTTTGGTTTAGGGTTCAACATCATTTATGAATATATACATAAGAATGGTTTCAAAGACCAATACACTATATATTAGTTCCCTTAATGTGTGTTTTGGGGGTTTGATTCATTGTAGTGGATGACTATTGTATTGTATTATTTAATAGAAAGTATAGTAGTATGCGGGTCCACAGGTAGTTTTTTTCATTACACAATGAGTTATTGATACAGTTTTTGGTGTATTTAATTATGAAGATTAGTATATTCATGTGATATTGTATCACTATATTTTCTATATCTGTCTGTTCACAATTGATACAAGCCAAATTAGCCTGATATTTATTATTGTCACTAATATTATATTAACTTTTGATCACTGAGATAAGATAATGTTATAGATTAGGGTACACATGCACACATAATGATTTGATTTACTGTATTTTCTGACAGTACAGGTTTTAATATGTTTTATTAATATTATTAGAGTTATACACTAATCCTTTATTATTATGGAATAATTTATTATTATTTTTTCAACCACATTATTATTATTTCATTATTATTTTCACATTTTTATTAACTATAAAATCTTAAATATACATAGCGTGTAAAATCACAGCTGCTTATTAGATTCACTAATAGTATATTCGAGTCAATATACTATCTTATCTAATACTGTATGTATGTGTATATATATATATATATATATATATATATATGTTTTTCTAATCAAATTTAATAACATTGTAGTCACTATTAATGAGTGTCATATTTTTTGATTATGTAACGATATTATACATGCATATTAGAAAGAATTATCTGATAGACTTGGTTATTAATAATAGTGTAGTCATTCGGTAATGAAGCATTATACTTCTATAACCAGGTAATCATGTTATATATATTTATATTGGAGAGGACTCCTGTCAGACCGGGATATATAAGTGACTTACGATTATTCAACTCTGACAATCTTTAGAGAGATGTCAAGACTTTTGGATCTAAATAAAGAGTCAAATAGGATGTATGGTAGCAATACATTATTATTCAATGGATAAGCCTTATACAGCGATTTGATGTATGTCTGGGTGAGAATTTGAGGTATTATTGTGGTTCGTGTTATTTTATCTCAAAAGTTGAGGTTACGATACCATACACGCCCACTGGGAAATGAGCAATAACAGATTCTGCATACACAGGCCCACTAGAAAGGACCAACAATAGACCTGTATACCAAATAACATCGCTATGCCTTGACATTAGCATTCACTTGCAAGATACATGATTCTCTAACACTGGCATTCATTAGGGAGACATTAAGGTAGAATTGGGACCTCGTATTTAGACAGATTCTGGTGGGATTTGTGGTAGTAATACATTGTCATCCAATGGATGAGCTGTGTGCAGCGATTTGATGTATGTTTGGGTGAGAATTTGATGTTTGGTTGCGGTTCACTGTCACTCTATCTTAACAGTTGAGGTTACGATACTATATACGCCCACTAAGAAATGACCAATAACAGACACAGTACACACACGCCCATTGGAAAGGACCAACCATGTACCAGTATACCAAATGACATCACAATGCATCAATATTAGCACTCACCTGTAAGATACCCAGTCAAACTTACAATGTTTTCCAGCAGACAAAAACAAATAATTTATTTTGTAATAGACATTGCATTCAAATAAAGATAAGACAATTTTACATTTCAATTGGCGATATATTAATTCGCCTATTTACCAAAAAAATTATATTTTCAAGTAACTAATTGTATCTGAACTTTGCAACAATGTTTGTTCAGCTGATGCAGGTAAGATTGCATTAGTTTTAACATAGACGCCATTTATGAAGGAAACTCTGAATCTCTTAAAAAGAGAAGTACAGAGGCAGTTTTATTAAACAAAGAGAAAGATATAAGTTGTGGTAAATAAAAAGGTTTCTGTCCTTTTTGAATTTATGAAATGCATTATGTTATATATTGATTTATTTAATTTTTTATGGGTTTTATTATGCATTATATATTGGTTTTGTATTGATTTGTTTACACATTCTATATAAATGTTTAATTACAATAGTATGGATGGCAATGAATTTATCAAATACCATGTAGTAATGGTTTTCATGTATTATTATCTTTTATGTATGTAAATGTGGAAACTTTTACCATTAGAAGCAAATTATGTTGTCATAGTAACCCCTTAACAATTAATTACCTGCACATGGAGTGGGAGGGTCTATTAGGGGTGGGTATAGTTTAAAAGGCTTTAGCTTCCAACAGATGCCTGAGGAAACAGCCTGCTGGCTGAGAAACGCGTTGCAACTGTTTTTAACATTTGTTTTTATGCATTGGGGTGTTATTGTTTTTATCCCTTGAATTTTTAACAATTGGTCAATAAATTGTTATTTTTTATGGAAGCCTAAGCCTGTTTATTGGACACACTGGTTAACGACATCCTGCTGCAGTATCAGTGTAGCTGGGTCACTGTGATTCCCCAGCTTGTCTCAGTTAGCACATAGGTGCTGCTTTCCTTGTGAGTATAATATTTTCACATTGATAAATTGTGCCATTTAACTTGCAATATTGCACTAGGAGGAGCCCTTCTTTTGTGATTTCTTCTCGCAGATCATTTGTCTGGATACAGTGGATTTCATCATCCTGCAACAGGATCAGTGTAGCTGAGTCACTGCGATTCCCCAGCCTGTCTCAATCAGAACATAGGTGCTGCTTCTATTGTGAGTATTCAATCTTCACCTATTCTATCTGTGCCATTTTTCTTGCAATATTGCACTAGGAGGCGCCCTCTCTTTTGTGATTTTTCTGCACGGATCATTAAAAACTTACTTAGAAGCTCTCAGTTTGCTCTGTTGAAAAGGTAGCTGGAAAGCCCACTGCAAGTGGGAAATAAGACACACACCCCATCCCCCTTCTTTTTCATATGAAAAGACCCTTTACACAAAAAGGAGCAAGCTGGAGTAGGTAGCTGACGGTATTCTCATAAAACTTTGGGGCTTGGTTAGGAGTCTGAAAATCAGAGCAATGTTATTTAAAAATAAGCAAAACAACAACTTTATGGGCTATATAAATAGATCATCTACAAAACATTTATGCAAAGAAAAAATGAGTGTATAATGTCCCTTTGAGGGCAAACACGTGGTGTAGTGTTGCCAGGTTGGGGTGAAGGTTCCCCTGATACAATACAATTCTCTTTTGTTCTGTTTTGTTGGTGTTGCTGTTTTAGTTTTTTTAGAATTTGTGTTAATGGTAAGTAAAATCCCCAAGTGACATTTAATTAAAAAAAAAAAAAAGTCAATTTAAAATGGGACATAGTTCCTCTAAAGGCTGTTCCACTAATCCTAAATGGCTAACAGGTTCCCCAGCAGAATATATGAATCCACACCATAACCCTTTTTGTAATAAGTATCATACTAAATGGTCCCGACTAACTCAAAACAAAGGGTCTAATATATGGCCAGAGGGTGGCTCTTGGAACCTAGATAAAATAAATACCCTAAGTAATATTTTTAACAGAGGTTTCAAAAAAGAACAACCCTACATCAGAAGAGTGGAAAGCATATTTTAAATGGAATACTGAGGCAGTAAAAAGACAGTGTGAGTCGTTAAAGGCTTCGCTAGAGGATAATTATCAAAAAGAAATTAAAAGCTTAGAATTAAATCTCGGACTAAGGGAAGAAAAAGAGCAAAAAAAATAAATAAATAAATAAGAAAAAGAGCGCAAGGGGTAAAAGAATAAAATGTTTCAAATGTGGAAAGGTGGGACACATGAGCAAAGATTGTTGGTCACTCCAGCAGCACACAAACACAGACACAAGAGGTGCATGTAAGAGGGAGGGGTATAGGAATACTGATAGGACTGGTAAAAGTTTGTGTTTTAATGATTAAAAGATTAAATAATACATTAAAACTGTGCTTTATATTCTTTAAGTGGGTAAATCATGTTTTAGTGTTCATTATCAGGGAGTACCCATGGACAAAGTAATTGTATATTATACAATTTTGTAAAAATAGGAATAATTGAGAGGAAATGTATTTCTTTGTTAGATGGTTCAGAATGTAATGCTCATGAAAATGTGTATAAATATTGCAGAGGTGCTGGAGGTATGTAAGGAGATATTAGAAGTTTGTATGGTAGGTTTTTTACCTTAGGAGTGAATATTTTTGAAGTTTTAATTAATGGTCAATTGTCAGTGTTCAATCTGTCTCTGTTGTATGACTTTTTTCAGAGCAATAGTGCACAATGTGTAGTTGAAGGTAAATGTTGTATTTTGAACTTTTTGTGTATAAGGTTTATTGTGTTCTCCACTGAAATTACACAGAATTATTGATGGTAAATTATTTGCCGCAAATTTTCATATATATACATATTGTCTTGTATTGATTTGCAGAACTGGCCAGCTGCAATAATTATGCAAAGACAATATTTAGTTCAAATAATATTTAGTGGATGAATACAGTTAAACCAGGTATAATCTTAATGAAGATATTTGTATATGTTTGTTTAACTTCTTTTACTTATTTTTTCAAGTGAAATAAAATGTTTTAACTATAGAAAAATGTGACACAGATAAGACTTTGAGCAGTCAGACAGTAAAAACATAGGAGCTGTGGTGCTATAAGAAAAGGGAGGGGAAGAGGGGACTGTTTTAACCCTAAGAAGAATGCAGACTCTGACTGCCTGCCAGTTCTTGTTAGACAAAGCACATATCAGAACCTTTGAGTGTAACTGTAGGTCTTGAAACAGAATGACATGTTCCAAAACTGTTCAATAATGTCATTAGGAAATAATTACTGTTTAAACTTAATGTGTCTGGAGGGGAACAAGAAAGTGTATACTTGCCTTGGAGTGATAATTGCAGAAGATTTGTGACTAATAAAATCAGCAGGGAAAATGTTTTATTGAAATTAAAGGGACAGGGTACTTGACATTTTTATTGTTAAAAAAATAAAAAAAATAGATGGTCCCTTTGTTACCCATTCCCCAGTTTTACATGATCAACACGGTAGTATTGATGAACTTCTTTTACTGCTGTGATTACTTGGTATCCAAATCTCTGCAGACTGCACACTTATCTCCGTGTTTTTTTATAAACTTGCAATTTGGCAATTAGTGCTGCAGCCTATGAGCCTACCTAGTTTTAGCTTTTAACAAGGAGTACCAAGCGAACAAGGCAAATTTGATGTTAAGAGTAAATTTGAAGGTTGTTTGGAATTACATGCCCTATCTAAATCATTAAAGTTTAATTTTAATGACCCTTTAAAGAAAAACGTAAATTACCCTGTATTTTACAATACCCCCTGTGTAAAATGCTGGTGACTATTAGTTTAACGTTGCTCAGAAACAGGCTGTAAATTTAATATCTGTTATGTTGATTTTGGAGACTATGACATACAACTAACATATCAATGCTTAAGTCTTTCCATATCCAGGTACATGCTGCACAGTTACAGAATGATAATCGTGTAGTGCATGCCATCTCACCTGGTGATCCTATAATGGTTGCAAGTTTTTGTCCAGAAAAATAGCTCTAGAGCCAAAGTAGAAGGGGCCTGTCTGTGTACTATTTATCACAAGTACAGCCACTGAAGTCAAAGAAGTTAAATCATGGATCTCACTACAAATTGGTGCCACAACAGACTGATCCTATCACTGGCAAGGAAATCCAAAATGACTGAGCCTTTGGGAAGTATTATTCTTTGACAGTGCTTGACTATTTCCTGAGATTGGACTCATTTTTTACTTGTTATTATTCCTGTATGCTGCATTTACACTCTGGTGATGTTTACTAGAGTGTAAAGAAAATTTCCTGATTTATATACCTTCTAATAGTCACTTAGATAATAACAGTTAATTTTGGTATAATTTGTTTATTCTATCACTGTTTAATTGAGTTATATGTGTATCAAACCCATCATGTACCCTTTCATACTTTTGGGTATTCTTACTATTCCCAGTTATGTCTGCCACACTACCCCATGGGAGCAGGACAATTCATTTATTGCTACTGCCAAAGCCTATTACCACCACCCTGAAGGTACATGTGCCTGCTGGATATGTGGATTCATACCACATATCCATGATTCTGGGTATCCCTATATTGGTGTCCCTCTAGTTAATGAAACTCTTATAGCTTTAATTAAAAAGGGTGTTGGTAAATTGCATTCTTTTTATACACCCCATGAAGGAAAAATAGAAAGAATTCCTTTAGCAGGTTTTGTAAGACATGGGGACCTACAGATTACTAACCATAAACCTGAGGCCCCACTCATGTCCCTCAGAGACGCACCAAAGGGTATGTTTACTGTACAGTACTACCACGCCAGACATATTTGCCCTAACAAACCTAATTGTTCCCCCCTCCTAAATCATTGTTGCAATGTCTCTGAGGGCTATATCACTAATGATTTCCACAACTGGCGATATAATTCAACCATAGGGAACTCCACTCTCTACAGGGATCTTCTTACATCATGGTTTTCTGCAATCCCATTAAAATTTCCTTTATCAAATCCTAATTGTAATCCTTCCCAATCATGGATGTTAATTGACCATCTGTATTTTCTATGTGGCCACTGGGCCTACAAGAGTATGCCATGTGCATGGAGGGGTACTTGTTACTTAGGTGTTATTATCCCAGCCCTATATAGCACACAAACCCTATCTGAAGGGCGCTTGCGTAATAAACGTGAGATTGCAGGTTCCAAGGTAAAAAATTCAGATAAATCTGATCTCACTGTCCATACTGGTATAGGTGATAGAGTTTACATGGTCATACTCCCCTGGTATGGTACTGTCCAACTGCAGTACAAATTAAATCTCCTCATGGACATATTAGACGACATTTTTAACTCAACACACCATTCTTTACAGTTGTTAAACCAGGAACAGAAACAAATACGTCTTGTGGCCCTGCAAAACCGCCAAGCTTTAGATATCATGTTAGCTGCTAAGGGCGGAGCATGCTCTTTAATAGGGGCTCAATGCTGTGTTTTTATTAATAATTCCAGTGTAGCAGTACAGGATGATCTTGATCGAATTACTAAATTACAGGTTAACATGAGAAAAGTGCATGACATTAAGTTCAATGGTTTTGTTGTTGATTTGACTTTTGGCCTGTCAGGATGGCTGGGTAAATTGGGGGTACAGATACTGCATACATACGAATTGTTTCTTTCATGTAATTAGCAAGAGTCCATGAGCTAGTGACGTATGGGATATACATTCCTACCAGGAGGGGCAAAGTTTCCCAAACCTTAAAATGCCTATAAATACACCCCTCACCACACCCACAATTCAGTTTTTACAAACTTTGCCTCCGATGGAGGTGGTGAAGTAAGTTTGTGCTAGATTCTACGTTGATATGCGCTCCGCAGCAAGTTGGAGCCCGGTTTTCCTCTCAGCGTGCAGTGAATGTCAGAGGGATGTGAGGAGAGTATTGCCTATTTGAATGCAGTGATCTCCTTCTACGGGGTCTATTTCATAGGTTCTCTGTTATCGGTCGTAGAGATTCATCTCTTACCTCCCTTTTCAGATCGACGATATGCTCTTATATATACCATTACCTCTGCTGATTCTCGTTTCAGTACTGGTTTGGCTTTCTACAAACATGTAGATGAGTGTCCTGGGGTAAGTAAATCTTATTTTCTGTGACACTCTAAGCTATGGTTGGGCACTTTATAAAGTTCTAAATATATGTATTCAAACATTTATTTGCCTTGACTCAGAATGTTCAACATTCCTTATTTTTCAGACAGTCAGTTTCATATTTGGGATAAATGCATTTGTTTCAATCATTTTTTCTTACCTTAAAAAATTTGACGTTTTCCCTGTGGGCTGTTAGGCTCGCGGGGGCAGAAAATGCTTCATTTTATTGCGTCATTCTTGGCGCAGACTTTTTTGGCGCAAAATTTTTTTTCTGTTTCCGGCGTCATACGTGTCGCCGGAAGTTGCGTCATTTTTTGAAGTTTTTTTTGCGTCAAAAATGTCGGCGTTCCGGATGTGGCATCATTTTTGGCGCCAAAAGCATTTAGGCGCCAAATAATGTGGGCGTCTTTTTTGGCACTAAAAAATATGGGCGTCATTTTTGTCTCCACATTATTTAAGTCTCATTATTTATTGCTTCTGGTTGCTAGAAGCTTGTTCACTGGCATTTTTTTCCCATTCCTGAAACTGTCATTTAAGGAATTTGATCAATTTTGCTTTATATGTTGTTTTTTTCTTTTACATATTGCAAGATGTTCCACGTTGCAACTGAGTCAGAAGATACTTCAGGAAAATCACTGCACAGTGCTGGAGCTACCAAGCTAAGTGTATCTGCTATACTATCAGCTATACTATCTGCTAACTTTTGGTATCTGTTTCTCCAGCTGTTATTTGTATTGCATGTCATGTCAAACTTATTAATGCAGATAAAATTTCCTTTAGTACTGTTACATTACCTGTTGCTGTTCCGTCAACATCTAATTTTCAGAGTGTTCCTGATAACATAAGAGATTTTATTTTTTAAATCCATTAAGAAGGCTATGTCTGTTATTTCTCCTTCTAGTATACATAAAAGTCTTTTAAAACTTCTCTTTTTTCAGATGAATTTTTAAATGAACATCATCATTCTGATACTGATAATGGTTCTTCTGGTTCAGAGGTTTCTGTCTCAGAGGTTTATGCTGATAAATCTTTGTATTTGTTCAAGATGGAATTTATTCGTTCTTTACTTAAAGAAGTGTTATTTGCATTAGAAATAGAGGATTCTGGTCCTCTTGATACTAAATGTAAACGTTTAAATAAGGTTTTTAAATCTCCTGTAGTTATTCCAGAAGTGTTTTATCTCCCTGATGCTATTTCTGAAGTAATTTCCAGGGAATGGAATAATTTGGGTAATTTATTTACTCCTTCTAGACGTTTAAGCAAATTATATCCTGTGCCATCTGACAGATTAGAGTTTTTTGGGACAAAAATCCCTAAGGTTATGGGGCTGTCTCTACTCCTGCTAATGTACTACTATTCCTACGGCAGATAGTACTTCATTTAAGGATCCTTTAGATAGGAAAATTGAATCCTTTCTAAGAAAAGCTTACTTATGTTCAGGTAATCTTCTTAGACCTGCTATATTTTTAGCGGATGTTGCTGCAGCTTCAACTTTTTGGTTAGAAGCTTTAGCGCAACAAGTAACAGATCATAATTTTATAGCATTATTATTATTCTATAACATGCTAATAATTTTATTGGTGATACCATCTTTTGATATCATTAGAGTTGATGTCAGGTATATGTCTCTAGCTATTTTAGCTAGAAAAGCTTTATGGATTAAACTTGGAATGCTGACATGTCTTCTAAGTCAACTTTGCTTTCCCTTTCTTTCCAAGGTAAATAATCATTTTCGTTCCTTTCCTCACAACAAGGAACAAAAGCCTGATCCTTCATCCTCAGGAGCGGTATCAGTTTGGAAACTATTTCCAGTTTGGAATATATCCAAGCCTTATAGAAACCTATAGCCAGCTCCTAAGTACCTATGAAGGTGCGGCCCTTATTCCAGCTCAGCTGGTATGGGGCAGATTACGTTTTCTTCAAAGAAATTTGGATCAATTCCGTTCTTAATCTCTGGTTTCAGAAACTTTGTTTCAGAAAGGTACAGAATTGGCTTCAAGTTAAGGCCTCCTGCTAAGAGATTCTTTTCTTTCCCATGTCCCAGTTAACACAGCAAAGGCTCAGCATTTCTGAAATGTGTCTCAGATCTAGAGTTGGCTGGAGTATTTATGCCAGTTCCAGTTCTGGAACAGGGGCTGGGGTTTTATTTTATCTCTTCATTGTACCAAAGAAGGTCAATTCCTTCAGACCAGTTCCGGATCTATCAATATTGAATCGTTATGTTAGGATACCAACATTCAAGATGTTTACTGTGGGACTATCCTGCCTTTTGTTTAGCAAGGGCATTATATGTCTACAATAGATTTACAGGATGTGTATCTGCATATTCCGATTCATCCAGATCACTTTTAGTGTCTGAGATTCTCTTTTTAGACAAGCATTACCAGTTTTGTGGCTCTACCGTTTGGCCTAGCCTCAGTTCCAAGAATTTTTTTCAAAGGTTCTTGGTGCCCTTCTTTCTGTAATCAGAGAATAGGGTTTTGGTATTTCCTTATTTGGACGATATCTTGGTACTTGCTCAGTCTTCTCATTTTCGAAGAATCTCATACGAATCGACTTGTGTTGTTTCTTCAAGTTCATGGTTGGAGGATCAATTTACCAATCAGTTCATTGATTCCTCAGACAAGGGTAACCTTTTTAGGTTTCTAGATAAATTCAGTGTCTATGACTCTGTCCTTGTCAGACAAGAGAAGTTTAACATTGATATCAGCTTGTCAAAACCTTCAGTCACAATCATTCCCTTTGGTAGCCTTATGCATGGAAATGTTGGGTCTTAGGACTGCCGCATCAGATGCGATCTCCTTTGCTCGTTTTCACATGCGACCTCTTCAGCTCTGTATGCTGAACCAATGGTGCAGGGATTACTCAAAGATATCTCAATTAATATCTTTAAACCGATTTTACGACACTCTCTGACATGGTGGACAGATCACCATCGTTTAGTTCAGGGGGCTTCTTTGTTCTTCCGACCTGGACTATAATCTCAACAGATGCAAGTCTTACAGGTTGGGGAGCTGTGTGGGGGTATCTGACGGCACAAGGGGTTTGGGAATCTCAGGAGGTGAGATTTCCGATCAATATTTTGGAACTCCGTGCAATTTTCAGAGCTCTTCAGTCTTGGCCTCTTCTGAAGAGAGAGTTGTTCATTTGTTTTCAGATAGACAATGTCACAACTGTGGCATACATCAATCATTAAGGAGGGACTCACAGTCCTCTGGCTATGAAAGAAGTATCTCGAATTTTGGTTTGGGCGGAATCCAGCTCGTGTCTAATCTCTGCGGTTCATATCCCAGGTATGGACAATTGGAAAGCGGATTATCTCAGTCGCCAAACGTTGCATCCAGGCGAATGGTCTCTTCACCCAGAGGTATTTCTTCAGATTGTTCAAATGTGGGAACTTCCAGAAATAGATCTGATGGCTTCTCATCTAAACAAGAAACTTCCCAGGTATCTGTCCAGATCCCGGGATCCTCAGGCGGAGGCAGTGGATGCATTATCACTTCCTTGGAAGTATCATCCTGCCTATATCTTTCCGCCTCTAGTTCTTCTTCCAAGAGTAATCTCCAAGATTCTGAAGGAATGCTCGTTTGTTCTGCTGGTAGCTCCGGCATGGCTTCACAGGTTTTGGTATGCGGATCTTGTCCGGATGGCCTCTTGCCAACCGTGGACTCTTCCGTTAAGACCAGACCTTTTGTCTCAAGGTCCTTTTTTCCATCAGGATCTGAAATCCTTATATTTAAAGGTATGGAGATTGAACGCTTGATTCTTGGTCAAAGAGGTTTCTCTGACTCTGTGATTAATACTATGTTACAGGCTCATAAATCTGTATCCAGAGAGATATATTATAGAGTCTGGAAGACTTATATTTCTTGGTGTCTTTCTCATCATTTTTCTTGGCATTCTTTTAGAATACCGAGAATATTACAGTTTCTTCAGGATGGTTTAGATAAGGGTTTGTCCGCAAGTTCCTTGAAAGGTCAAATCTCTGCTCTTTCTGTTCTTTTTCACAGAAAGATTGCTATTCTTCCTGATATTCATTGTTTTGTACAAGCTTTGGTTCGTATAAAGCCTGTCATTAAGTCAATTTCTCCTCCTTGGAGTTTGAATTTGGTTCTGGGGGCTCTTCAAGCTCCTCCATTTGAACCTATGCATTCATTGGATATTAAATTACTTTCTTGGAAAGTTTTGTTCCTTTTGGCCATCTCTTCTGTCAGAAGAGTTTCTGAATTATCTGCTCTTTCTTGTGAGTCTCCTTTTCTGATTTTTCATCAGGATAAGGCGGTGTTGCGAACTTCTTTTGAATTTTTACCTAAGTTGTGAATTCCAACAACATTAGTAGAGACATTGTGGTTCCTTCATTATGTCCTAATCCTAAGAATTCTAAGGATAAATCGTTGCATTCTTTGGATGTTATTAGAGCTTTGAAATATTATGTTGAAGCTACTAAGTCTTTCCGAAAGACTTCTAGTTTATTTGTTATCTTTTCCGGTTTTAGAAAGGCCAGAAAGCTTCTGCCATTTCTTTGGCATCTTGGTTGAAATCTTTAATTCATCTTGCCTATGTTGAGTCGGGTAAGACTCCGCCTCATAGGATTACAGCTCATTCTACTAGGTCAGTTTCTTCTTCCTGGGCGTTTAGGAATGAAGCTTCAGGTTGATCAGATTTGCAAAGCGGCAACTTGGTCCTCTTTGCATACTTTTACCAAATTCTACCATTTTGTTGTATTTTCTTCTTCTGAAGCAGTTTTTGGTAGAAAAGTACTTCAGGCAGCGGTTTCAGTTTGAATCTTCTGCTTATGTTTTTCATTAAACTTTATTTTGGGTGTGGATTATTTTCAGCAGGAATTGGCTGTCTTTATTTTATCCCTCCCTCTCTAGTGACTCTTGTGTGGAAAGATCCACATCTTGGGTAGTCATTATCCCATACGTCACTAGCTCATGGACTCTTGCTAATTACATGAAAGAAAACATAATTTATGTAAGAACTTACCTGATAAATTCATTTCTTTCATATTAGCAAGAGTCCATGAGGCCCGCCCTTTTTTGTGGTGGTTATGATTTTTTTGTATAAAGCACAATTATTCCAATTCCTTATTTTATATGCTTTCGCACTTTTTTCTTATCACCCCACTTCTTGGCTATTCGTTAAACTGAATTGTGGGTGTGGTGAGGGGTGTATTTATAGGCATTTTAAGGTTTGGGAAACTTTGCCCCTCCTGGTAGGAATGTATATCCCATACGTCACTAGCTCATGGACTCTTGCTAATATGAAAGAAATGAATTTATCAGGTAAGTTCTTACATAAATTATGTTTTTTCTTTCTCTCGTAGTAATCTGTCTCAAACTAATGCTACACAAGCTCTGCAGCCTTGTCAGCCCAGCAACCAGCAGACTGATGCCCTCCTGTGAAAATCCAGCCCCACATGTGTCCCATTGCTATGACCACGGCAACTCTGCACTGCAGTTTGAGATGGAGTTCACCCAACTAAATCATATTGCTGTTTGATGCTATTGTCACAGAGTTTAACAGCATCAGAGGAGGGATTGTTGAAAATAATAAGCAATATCTGTCTCTGTTTTTTGCAGTGCCTTGTGAGGTCTGAATGATTTAATTTGTATGCGGGCATTATTAGTCAGGAGAGGCCAGTCTTGTTTAAGAGGCTATAAAATGTAGCTAGTTTTGAGTGTATGTCTGTTTATTTTTTTAAATCTAATCTTTTTCTATCCTTGTTCAAATTCTTGCATTCCAGCTAGTATCAGTAAACACTTAAGTTCCTGATTATCTTGATAGGCCAAATATATGAATGTATGTACACAACTTTTTGGAAACATAGGCAATGTCTCATAAAAAGTAGACACTAGTTCATCCCTGACCTTTACCTTTTTTTGATATATGGTCAAACACAGTAAAACCTACAATTCTGATGTGTAGAACTGTTATAAGAAAGCAAAGGATTTTAAAATCCATTCCAGCTCCAAGTGAGGATCAAATTTATGTGTGACAAGCCTATTATGAGAGAGTCTAAATGTCTTCTCCCATGTTTTAATTATAGAGTCTGCAAGTACGGCAAGAAAGAAATTTATATCTGAATGAAGTAGGGAAGAATTTCAGCTAAAGACACCATTCATTGCCAAGATAAGGGGTTGAACAATCTTATTGCATGTTTATGTGGAAAACAATTGTTAGGGGAAACCACCAGGATCTTAAGAGAAAGAATCGGGGTACATCTCTGTAATATTAATTCAACAAGAACTAAAAAAATGGATGCTTAATGATAGAATACATTAAACATACAAGGTGAAACAAAGTATATACAGATAATGATACACAACAATAACCCTAGTCACAGGATATACTGAACTCCCATATATTGTCAGTTCATCAGGGGTTAAATTTCCTGTAGCAATTTCAGGATCACAGTGGCTGCACTCCTCTTCACACAAATGTAGTGGAATAAAACAACAGCATCTAGCAAATATAAGAGAGGCACCTCATGTGTGTATCAGTCACCAAATAGACAAATCAGATAGAAAATGTCAAACACAGGGTACTTACATTTCCATAGAGCACCCTTATGTGCTAGTAGACGCAGGCTGGCAGTATAAAGGTATGTCAGCTCACCTCCTCCCGACAGCTGCACGTAGTTCAGGGACAGCTCAACACATATGTGCACCTGGCAATTAGGGCTTGTAAACACTGTTATAGTTTAGAAACTGATTTATTAAAACCATATAAAATTCAAACAATACAGTGTTTAAAGCTGGTGGGTATGCGCAGTCTGTACCTCCAGATATGCAACGCGTTTCTCAGCAGTTACACTGTTTCCTCAGGCATAACAAACCCTATACTGATGTACTTATTGATGACCTTATTTTTATATGGCAGGGTTCCGCTGAAGAAGCCAGTAATTTTATGGAAAGTTTAAATACTAACTCCATGGGACTTTAATTTACTTATAACCTACAACCTAATAAGATTGAATTTCTAGATGTAATTCTCGAATGGGATGAGAGTGGGAATGTTGCGTCTTCTACTTTTTCAAAGATGTAGACAGTAACAACTTTGTACATTTTTCCAGCAATCATCTAAAGGGGTGGAAAACCAACATTCCCTATAGTCAGTTTAGGCGAATACACCACAATTGTAGTACCCTTTATAAATATAGTGAACAATCTAATATTTTAATAGATCGTTTCAAGGACAAGGGATACCCCACACGTTTGATTATGGATGGCTATGAGAGAGCCAAAAATTTGAATAGGGTCAGCATACTACAAGTCAAGGACATTGGGTATGATTCACAGATGAATACCAGTGTTACATCAACCCCATTATTCATTACACAATTCAACTCCTATGATAGGGAAATAAGGCAAGTCATACATAGACATTGGCCGATTCTGCTTAAAGATCAGTATTTGAAAAATGTATAGCCTAAAAATAAAAAAATGGTATATAGGAGAGCACCTACACTGAAACAAAAGTTGGCCCCCGGTAAGGTAGTGATTTCCAAAAGTCACAAGTGGTCACCTAATAGAATGTCTTCCTCAAAAAGAATTCCTAGTCACCTCACCAATAATCATCAGCCAGATACATTTAGATGTAGAAAGGTGAGATGTCTGATGTGTACACATATTACACATGGGAAGACAGAAATTACTTAATTTACAACTAGGAAGACATTCACTATCAAACAAAACATTACTTGTAATGCTACATTTGTGGTTTATGTCTTAACGTGTATGTGGTGTACAGTATTTGGGGCGCACCTGTAGGAAGATCAGGACCAGATGGAGTTAACATCTTCGTTACATCAAAAAAGGCTCCCTTAAACACAGTGTATCCAGACATAACGCATTAGAACACTAAGGGTACCTGAAGCATTTCCATCACACCCCTTGAAGTAATCCCCCTAGTCCAAAAATATATTAGGTACACCAGGCTACGTCAGAGAGAAACCTATTGGATCTTTCGGTTTCAGTCTCTCTTTCCCACAGGGTTAAATTAAGTTATTGATTCAGCTGCTTTTTGATTGCCATGTGCATTTAAATACATGACAACTTATATCATCATATACAATTTTTTACATTTTATGAGCAATAAGCTCGCACACGATCAGAGATCCACCCCCAGGGGGTTTACACTTTAACAGACACACATGAAACTAGAATTAGAATTGTGAATAGCAGTTTGTGCACACACATATAGCAGTTTGTGCACACACCTATAGGCACTTACGTACATTATTACCATCCAGTGAGCAATAAGCTCACACACGATTAGAGATCTTCCTCCCTGGAGTTCTCACAGCTAATAAATAATTCAGGTAAAGACACATACAGAATTAGAACTAGAATTGTTAATTGCAGTTTGTGCACACACATTTAGTAGTTTGTGCACACACTTACAGGCACTCACGTATGCCATTATTTTTAAATAAGTTTACTCATGATAAGAGATCTACCTCCATGGAGTTTTTCCATTCCAATAGATAATTTATGTATTGATACATATGGAATAAGTATTTGAATAGCAGTTTGTGCACACACATTCAGCAGTTTGTGCTCACACTTATAGGAACTTACGTACATAATCCCCTCTATGTGAGCCATAAGCTCACACACAATTAGAGATTCACCATCTTGAAGTTTTCACCTTCAATAGATAATTTAGGTATACACACATAAGGATTTAAAATTAGAATTTTGAATAGCATTTTGTGCACACACATTTAGTAGTTTGTGCACACACTTATAGGCACTGAAGCACGTAATTCATTTAAAGTGAGCAATAAGCTCACACACGATTAAAGAGCCACCCTCATGGAGTTCCTAATAGAAAATTTTGATAAAGAAATCAATGAAATTGGAATTTAAATTGTGTACAGTAGTTTGTGTACTTACTCATATTAAGTGAGCAATAAGCTCACACGCGTTTAGAGATCCACCTCCATAGAGTTTTCACTGTCAATAGATGTTTTAGGTAAGACACATATGGTATTAGAATTGTGAATAGCAGTTTGTGCACACACAGATAGCAGTTTGTGCACACTTATAGGTACATTATTCATTTTTATTATTAGTTATAACTTTTTAGGTTGTGGGTTATTTCTGACAGCTTCAACTGAATTTTTACATTGTATTATTCAACAAAGCTGTTACATTGTATTATTTTGTCTATACACTGTATACATTAACTTTCTTAATGTTAGCATTAATGTGTCAACTACTTTTGATCAATCATATGTGATGTGTCAGTTATTTATTTTATTCTGTTTCATCATACGCGTTTTTCATCGCAATTCCAATAGGATATATGTACATATGATTTTATCTGTGAAATAGCTTTGTATGCAAGGATTAATCCGTTGGGATTGATTGATTGTATTATATAATGTAGACATATTTTAGATCTAACACTGTTTTGAAACTGACTGTATGACACTACAGCTAAAGACTGTTAGTGATTAGATGTCATGTTCATTACACATGTGCTTTTAGAATCTGATTGGATAGGATAGCATTTAAATAAGTGCATCAGTATAGGGTTTGTTATGCCTGAGGAAACAGCATAACTGCTGAGAAACGCATTGCATATCTGGGGGCATAACCCAGACTGTGACTGTGCATACCCATTAGCTTTTAACACTGTATTGTTTGAATATTATATGGTTTTAATAAATCCGTTTTTAAACTACAACAGTGTTTACAAGGCCTAATTGCCAGGTGCACATATGTGTTGGGCCTACTGTTTGGTTCATCACTGTGAGTGTGTTTGAGCTGTCCCTGGACTATGTGCAGCTGTCGGGAGGAGGTGAGCTGACACACCTTTATACTGCCAGCCTGCGTCTACTAGCACATAAGGGTGCTCTATGGAAATGTGAGTACCCTGTGATTGCCATTTTCTATCTGATTTGTCTATTTGGTGACTGATACACACATGAGGCGCCTCTCTCATATCTGTAATATTAATAAGGGAGACCTAGACACCCCCTTATACAGGCATTTTAGAGAGACCCATGATAATAATAATCTAAAAGTGTTTTCTATTATGGGGATATATCAATAAAATAATAATTGGAGGGGTGGGGATTTTGAGAGATCCCTATTATATAAAGATGCAAAATTTCTCTATAAAATAAATACACTTTCTCCAAAAGACCTCAACTCCTAACTAGATGTATCTCCATTTTTAAATTGAAATAGATATACAATTATTGGACCAATATTTTGTGATGTTTTGAACTTTTTATATACTATTTTTATTTACTATGTAGTGTACTTTCATGTATGTCCATGTCTTTCTATTATAATTTTTATTGAAAATGTTAACAGTACAATGCAATGTGACAACAATACAGACAGTTCACGTTTAATTACTGGTAAAAAGTTACAGGAGTTTGACAATATGCATGAACACAACAAATGTACTAAAAATTATCTAGAATTTAGATATTCTTCCCAAATAAACTTTATAGTAAAGTAATCATCCAATTTACTTATTATACAATGGTGATATTTTTCAATGAATAATGTCAGTGAAACAGAGTCCATTCCTCTTTAGAAGGAATGTCTTTACCCTAACTAAGTCTAGGGGATTAGTTGTTTGGCACAGTTCAACATTAAATTTAGAAGTATGGATCTAAGTCTGGTCTTTTTATTATTTTATAATATAACTTTTTTATTGAGGTTGAGAGAAATGTAACATAAAAGATTTGTCCATAGACAATAATAACATAGTAATAAGACATACATTGTTAGCACACAAACAAACCAAAAAAAAGCAGAGAGGTTACGACTTTAGACATCAATTCTGTACTCCTGTAGAACCGTATAAAGAAGTAATTGTTATCAATTAAATAAAATGTGTGTTGCTAGAGGAATGGAGGAGCTATAATTATGAAGTATAGAGCTATGTCTTGTATTTTAATTGTCTGTGTGAAGATAAAGAAATCTATAATATGAAATAAATAGAAGTGACATTTCAGAACATGCTTAACTAGTATGTCAGTAAAGAGTTCAGACAAGATATAATGGAGCCTCGGTTTTATATTATTTAAATAGAAAAATGTTACCCACATTCATGAGGCTATCTAGTATAATGAAATTGGGGCAAGGAGGGTTAGCTTTTGGTTTTAGTCACTCTTGGACCAAGGTATATAGGAAAGGGGGAGGGGGAGTTCAGCGGGCAAAATCCGCTCTGAATGAAGTAAGGGAGGGGAGGAGGAGCGGAGCCTTCTAGGATGACAAAGTTATGTGGGTAGAGGGAATGAGTGAAGGTCATGTTATATGTATAGAGAGGTGGATTCTTGGAGGGATGACTTTCTGTTTACATGACTTGAAAAGGGAGGGACAAAGTCAAATCAAGGTATCATAACTATTATAATAGGACTTATCTGTTACGTGTGACAGACATAAAGGGCTTGAGATATGACAGCGTTCTAGTATTAGTGAGATATTGTGAGTAATGCTCTATATTATGTGTAGTGACTGAACTATTTAACTGTTAAAAGTATCTAGTAGTAGGTCATATGGGATAGGTGATGATACTCTGAGGTCCCGGCCGCAGACCCAGTAGCATAACACTGTAAATGTTAGGTAACCTAAATATAGTATATTATCTCTCATCAGGTAATTAGCTACTTCAGTGAAAGATGTCCTGAGCATATATATGTACATATCAGACTGTCCTCACTGATCAATAATGTGAGTGAATTAGACTGTAGACTGCTATCATGGCAGATTATACCTCTCTAACAAGGTAGAACTTACATATTATAGCCTCATTCTAGAGCCCAAATCCTTGAAGGGGTGGAAAGTATGTCTATCTAACTAGGTAAATCCTGTGAACACTAACAGGATCAAAGCTTTATATATAATACAGGTTATTGCGTAGCACAATACAGATCTCTTAAAACCATTTGCCTTAAAAACCTATAGAAACGTGTAGGGGAGTTGAGTCAGTCCATTAAGAGTTAAATGGGTGTGTATTAAGTAGAGATAAATACTAAGCGTCTAACTACCATATATATAATATTTATAATAATAAATATATACATAACAAGTGCATACACGACTTCCTGTTCGCGACTCTAGAAGATGGTTGCGAGCTTCTGTTGCTCCGAAGAAATCCTCTTCTAATCTCTTTTATATTACCATCACTCTATGCCATCTGTCTCTCCCTTGACAGATAAGCTGTCTGGGAATCTTCAGCGGATAGAAGGAATCCAATCTCTTCTTCCCTGGGAAGGCACTTGACTAAACTAGAACCCACGAGGGACTTTGTCAGGAATAGGAACAACAAATGGATACCTTCCACACTGAAAAGGAACTTTGATCCCAAGGCATGGTTACTACCCTAAAGAATCTACTACTACCGGTGTTGGAAAAAATTGAATTTACGCTACAACAATTGCGGATGAAATTCAAATCGGGAACCCCCCACACCCATCTTTAAAATGGTGCCAATTACCAGAAAAGCGACTCTGTGACAAAGTTTGTATGACCCCAGAGATGCACCAGCTGAAGCAGATTGAAAGATTGCAGGGGTGACAGACATGGTCACAATCGCATGGCCTATTTTTACCAGACATTGACCTACTCAACATACTGAACCTCTGCTTTGAATCACAAAATAGAGCAGATGAGATCTCCATAGGCACAGGAGACACAGTGTCAGTACAGAACATCACGGTGACAGGCAATACACCTTCACTGCAATACGATCCTGGCACGCATTTGTTCGCTCAAAAGGCACTGGAGAATACATTTTACCAAGGTATATGTCAGTTACAAGGCAATGGATCATTCCGAGGATCAAGATCACTGGCGACTCTGCTAATATTCCTGAAACACGTGGAGGACAACATACAATCCACCCGTAGAACAAAGGGCATTGGCTGACTGACAATATAGATACCATTATGGGTCAGTTTATTCGCCTATGTTAACCCCGTGGAAGACGACCCGTTATAGAGCTCAAAACTTTGAAGATGTCAGCTCTACATGGGAAATATACAGCCCTCGTTCACCAAATACTTTTATTGCTTTACATTTACTTGTATCCTTAATCTGCAGCTTGTGTATACACTTCCTCTTTCTTTAACAGAAACAAATGCGGTCACTTAACTGCCACACACAACCTTGTAATACCCTTCAGATCACTCAAACCAGCTGTTTTAATGTAACGAATCATTTTGGGTCGTAACTTCATTCTATCTTAATTCTCTTGCTGACACAAAAAAATTATATTAGTAGGTATGGCTGCTCAATTGTTGTGGATCTGAGACTTGCAAAAAATCTGGGTCACCTATGTTCATAGTTTGCTATATTTTATATCATTCGGTACACCTATGTCTACTTCTCAGCACTGTATTTGAGATTATCATAAGATTTTAACTCAAGAAATGAGGAAAATAACACGCATGTTAACAGCATCTTGGTGGTTTACACATATTACTCTGAAGAAGTCTTAGTTTTGTTTTGTTATATTGCCCACAACACAATTGGATAGCTTCTTGAATATGAAAAGTCTTTTTAATGCATCACTATTATCCTGTACCCACATTAATATTATAAGTTTGCAAACACATAGACCTCTTCGGTCAGCCTAGTGGTATGAATTGTCTCACTTACTCATAAGCAGGTAGTATGTGCATATGTTCCCAGATTTATACAAAATTATGCTTTACACGATTTAGTATTAGGACTACTTAGCCACTGTATGGATGTTTAATTACAATTTAATCTTCAGCTCCATAAATATGGTCAAAGACGTTGTCCAACACATATTTTTTATCTTTTATTTTAATCCTTACTTAGATGACATCAGGCCTAATAATGGGTGGATCTTAACCGTCTGCATGTACAAAATACACATATAAGATGGAGGGCATATGCAATGTGTCCGTCATCCCTATCTATATCAATAGCTAGTCTAACATCCTAGCTATGCTCATATACTGCCACATAGTTTGTTGAAATAAAATCATTGGCTCCGTTGGAAGCAGTGAGAATCTTATTAGCTGGATATGTCTCTTGTTTTAATTATAACTTGTTCATCATTAAGATTTAGGCTTTAAATTTACTCCACCATGCTTCTTCTAAAAAAGATCTGTATGATATCTTAATTTCTTAAATATTACCTTTATAACTCCCCCCTCATTCACTTAACATCCATAGGGTGCTGAACTCGCATGCACGAGTGAGGCATATTTATTTATGGTTATATTTTTGCAGCGCAAGTAGTAAGCATTCTGCTCTCTGTTTAACTAAGCTCTAACACAATGTGGAAAACTTGACTGCTGTGATATCCCCACCCTGCTCTTTACTTAATGCTGCTCTATAAATTAGTACAGTTGTCACTGCTTGATTTGTTATACGGTTTATGTTATGTGTAGTTTTTGTTGTTGTTTGTGTTTGTTTTAAATAGTTAAAACATGAGAAAATCAGTCTAAAACTCTGAGAGAGTGTATTTAATTCACATCTTTACTGGTGATCTGGCAATGTTTTACTACATATATTGCATAATTTAATTGGACTACCCTTCTGTCTTATCTAGAATGGGAGCTACAAAGCTACATATTTCTAACGTTAGACTCATGTATAATCAGTATACCAAGGACTTTAAAGTGTATTTGTTGATACTATTATAACACATGTCAATTAAATGCTGCTTTATTGAAACTATATTTTGTAATTATTTCCCTTGATTATATTGACAGTATTTGCTTGTTGTATATGTGCTCTCATTTTGTATGTACTGCTTTTCTCAATAAAAAAGAATAAAAAAAATGCATACACAGAGGATGTCAGTAACATAGGAAGTAGGACAAAATTAGCTCCCCATATCTTATAAAACAATCGTAAAAATAACATCTAATACTAAAAACTGAATAATATACTGCATGACAGGGATACTATAGTTATGATCCCACCTAACTTTCAGGTGTATATCTACAGTATATATATATATATATATATATAAACAGTATATATATATATATATATATATATATATATACCCAATCCCCTTCTTCTGTAGGTATTTGTAACAAGGGAAAATACACACTTGACTATCAGCTAAAGTTACAGGTAGACATGTGCATGGCGAAAAAATTCGGTTTGGTTTGGATCGATTCGGATTTTTTTGAATTTTGGTTCGGATCGATTCGAATTCAGAAAAATTTGAATCAATTTGGTTCAGATTCGTTTCGGATTTATTTGGATTCGAATAAATTCGGCTGGATTCGGTTCGGAAATTCGGAATTTCGGTAAGTATTAGGTGGGATGTGCTGTGTATTAGACTAGTATTATGTACTGTATATTAGGTGTAACCCATAGCAGAGTGATATAACTTAATATACTGTACAATACTAGTGTAATCCACGGCCATCCGAATCTACCAAATAAATCCGAATAAATCCGAACTAATTCAGATTTATTCGTTAGATTCGACACTATTTTAATTCGGAAATCCAAATCGATTCAAATCCCGAATTTTACGAATTCGTCCGAATTTCCGAATCGTTCCGAAACGAATCGCACATGTCTAGTTACAGGTATTCTGAATTACCCAGACAGGTATGGGACTCGTGATATACCCATTTACCAGAGGGAAGCGTTACATCTTAGAACATCTAGAGATCAAATTTAGTCTAAACTCAGCAGGTAGCATATAGATCTCTAAACAACTTATACCTCCAGGAATGTTAAATAAAAAGGATATATGGTACCTAGAAGCTGGGTTAGATATGCACAAGAAGTTTGGAACCTATATTGTCAGTTAAAAAGAGTAGTATTAACCAACAGGCTAATTTCCTTAACATACAGATCATAGTATACACATTAATTGTAGGCATTATTAATACAAAACTAAGTTGTATTTAATGTAACAGTCCACTGTGTCAGTGTCCCTCGTTTGCGCTTATTGATGAAAGTGGAAATTTTGCTAAAAGTAAAGCATCGCAGCTATACTGTACAAAGGGGAGTATACATATAATAGCTATCATATTATAAACTGTACTGGTGGTGTAGGGAGGGTTTTGTACTGAAACCTGTTGTGATACTTAAATTCAGAATTGTGAGCAAAAATTAAGAACCCACAGTTGCTAAGTGCACCAAACAGGGCAATAGTATGGCTCTGAAAAAGTTGTAAATACTGTATATCATATTTAGGACTATGTAGCTTTAGAACAATAAACGAAACTGGTGCATATATGTAAGTACAAACCTTTGAGTGGAAAGTTAGGGGTTAATAGGACAGGAAGGAATAACCTATCTGCAGAACTAAACGGTAATTACAAGGGTGCATATTAATAACGATATTATTAACTGTGTCAGCTGGATGAGCTTTGGGATTAACTAGCGCTTAATTCTAGCTCCCTATTACAAGTAAATGAGTTCCATAGGTATATAATAATACAGGCCGCAAAGTGCAATAGTATATTTTGTAAAATAACATAGCTTTAGCTGTAACAAGAATTTCCTCAATAAAATGTACCCACTATCTAATAGCTTTCACAGCAAATACATACATTAGGAACCAGATTCTGTAAACAAAGGACTCAACTGTAGGTACACATATATGCTCTATGCAAACAGTAGCAAAATATATATGCTGAGATAATCAGCCTATGAGTCTAAAATTTGGATTTGGATGGATTTAGCCGATGTCTTGCTTAAGGCTATTTTGTCCAGAGGATAACTAGAGTTTCAAGCAAGTGCAAAAAAACTGGGTCTACTAACAAGGTTATGTTATTCATAGTAATGCTTATGAAAGATTTGTCCCCCTTACACAAGGAGTAACTTTGGTACTTTATATAGGTAACTTATAAACAATATGGACGCATATATGTGTAGTTATTTAAATAACCTAAAACTATAGTGGTAAAACCATAATAAAGTAATGCTAAATGATACATTTGCAGACGATATATCAAGTTAATAACCTTCATATTGTCCTACCTCTGCAAAAAAGCATATAAAACTCAGTCCAGATCAAGCTTATCCGGAGTGTAAGTCTCAAAAGAGACCCATTACCAATGAAGGGACTTGACAGATAATTCATGAATGCTAATATTTAGCCTGCTTCAAATTATGTAAGGGACAATATGGATCCAAACGATACTCTCTCACGCAGGAAGAACTGAGTTCCAAGAAAGGTCAGGCCTTTTCCTTCATAGGGACATCTCCCAAATGTGTTCCGGGTAGGATGTAATTTTCAATTCAAAAGTCGCGACTCCTGCATTGTGATATGTCACAAATATGACTCATGTGTGAGTTTCTGACCAGCCGGTTCTGTCTGAGAAAGTATGTTGGATGCCACTGAGTGCACTAAGTGCTGAAGCGACTTGCAGTGAAGACCTTTGGTATTTCGACAGCTTTCCTACAGTCTGAGTTACCATCGGGCCCTCCAGTTGCAGACATTCTGCAACCACTATCTTTACAAGGTCGGAGTGCAGTGAGTTTAGTAATGTTCTGTCTGGGGGTGTAAGAAATTACACTTAAACAAAGAAGGATCTTATGTTAAAAACCATTAATGACAAAAAATTAATATATATATATATATCAATAATCAGCCTTGTGCAAACAAAGTCTATATACAATCTCCTGTATATCTATCTGACCCTCCATGAACAGACAACAATATTTCCTTCATAATAATCAATCACACATTTATTAAAGAAAGATAAATAACAAGATTACTTATTATTGCTTACAAGGTTAAAACACAGAAAAACAATTTAACAGAGAAATAGTAAATAAAATTATATTACTCCGACTGTGGGAGGCCTTAGGTCATGGAGTGTAACCTTATGTTTTCCCTTCTGGAGAGGCACTCTGAATGCTTTTACCTCCCATACAAATTAAATACCCTTTAAGACTGCTGACCATATACTTTTGGCCATGTTCCAAATAAGGTATTCTGAACTATTGTAAGCCTTTGCAACTCTCGTCATTCCCTTATATCCATTTATGATCTTAGCCTTTAGTATGCCTAAATGTCCATCTCAGCATTACATCATCCTGATGTTAAAATAGTCAGAAGGACACACTAACCTCTCTGTAACTTCAGTGATATTATTTTTATACCTATTAAAATCTTACAGTCCACCCCTTTGCTAGGCCTTATAGTGTAAAATAAAGGTTTAGCACATTACTTTATAAACTATTCTCTTAATACAAAATTTACATAAACAAAACAATTATACATTGAACAGCAATTAACATCTTAAAAGTAAATTGCATTGGATGTTGTAAAGTTCTTTTGTTCAAAAAATAATGTCATTGTCCTTGACTTTCATATTTTGTATAAAATTTGGATATATGCAAATTTAATCCATTCTGTATAACATTGTAACATCAGACTGGCCTTTGTCTAATGCCATGTTAATACGTGCAGGATCATAATGTTTATTTCGATGTTGTTTATCCTCATTATCTTCCAAAATATAGTTCAGTTACATACATTGACTTTGATACCACAATCATTATCTCCATCTTTAAGTTGTCTTAGTCAAACCAAAAGTACCCATGCGGTCCTCTGAAATTGCAAAAGAATTTCGTCCAGCAAAACCCTCCATAATCAGCCATAAAAAACAATAAGATATGGATTTTCCCAACTTGAAGATAGGTTGTCATCTTTCTGATATTTATTTAGAATCTTTCTAAGAAAAATCAAATGCAGTATCTGTTAATTCCCATATTTTTAAAATTGTTTAATATAATACCATTTAAAATAGTTTTTTGTTTTCTTATTCATTATTTCAAAGGAATAAAACAGCAAGATTAGCTTTATCCATAATACAAAAAGTACAAGCCATTTTAGGAACAAATAAGCAACTTTTTTAGACATAAAATCTTATTATCATTACTAAAACTATTACATTATATTCAAAAGGTCTAAAATTTTGTCAAAATGTGTTTTTATTTGAGCTTTACTCCTTACAATAATTTGAGCTACCAACATATTTATATTGTCATTATGCTGCAATACTTGTTTTATCCAAATTTCTATTATTGCCCCTTGTAAATTTGGTGTATCAATTGTAAGAAAAATCCTTCCAGGTGCTCTCATCAGTCTACCAGTTTTTACTTGATATGGCGTGACACCTGTAGTAGAGTGTGGGATAGATCTTATGGTCATTGAACATAAAGGTAACGTTTTGCCCATGTTGAAAGTTTAACCCCTTAACGACCAAGGACGTATGTCCTTGTTCTGGAAAGCAGCTGGAAGCGATCCTGCTCGCTTCCAGTTGCTTTCCGGTTATTGCAGTGATGCCTCGATATCGAGGCATCCTGCAATAACCTTTTTTAGCAATCCGGTGCAGAAAGAGCCACTCTGTGGCCCTCTGTGCACCGGACATCACCGGCTAAATCCGTTGGTGGGTGGGAGCCATCGATGGCCCTGATAATGTGGAGGGGGGTGGGATCGTGGGCGGGGGTGATCGGAGGCGCGCACGGACGCGCGTGCATGCACGGGAGGGCGGGGCGGGGCGGCGCGTGCACGGGGAGGGAGCGGGTGGGAACCGCTACACTACAAAAAAATTATGTATTAAAAGTTTTAAAAAGTAGTAAATATTTATATAAAAATACATTAGTCTGGGGGTGGGGGATTGGTCTACACTACAGAAAAAGAACATAACAATAAAAAAAAAACCATTTCTCTTGCAAACTGGGTAGTGGCAGACAGCTGCCAGTACCCAAGATGGCCCCCAATAAGGCAGAGGGGGAGGGTTAGAGAGCTGTTTTGGGGGGATCAGGGAGGTTGGGGGCTAAGGGGGGATCCTACAAAGTAGCATATGTAAATATGCTAGAAATTTATTTTTATTTTTTTTAAAAAAAACTTTTATTTTAGTACTGGCAGACTTTCTGCCAGTACTTAAGATGGCGGGGACAATTGTGGTGTGGGGGAGGGAAGGGAGCTGTTTGGGAGGGATCAGGGGGTCTGATGTGTCAGGTGGGAGGCTGATCTCTACACTAAAGCTAAAATTAACCCTGCAAGCTCCCTACAAACTACCTAATTAACCCCTTCACTGCTAGCCATAATACACGTGTGATGCGCAGCAGCACTTAGCGGCCTTCTAATTACCAAAAAGCAACGCCAAAGTCATATATGTCTGCTATTTCTGAACAAAGGGGATCCCAGAGAAGCATTTACAACCATTTGTGCCATAATTGCACATGCTGTTTGTAAATAATTTCAGTGAGAAACCTAAAATTGTGAAAAATTTAGCGTTTTTTTAATTTGATTGCATTTGGAGGTGAAATGGTGGCATGAAATATACCAAAGTGGGCCTAGATCAATACTTGGGGTTGTCTACTACACTACACTGAAGCTAAAATTAACCCTAGAAGCTCCCTACATGCTCCCTAATTAACCCCTTCACTGTTGGGCATAATACACGTGTGGTGCGCAGTCGCAATTAGCAGCCTTCTAATTAGTAAAAAGCAAAACCAAAGCCATATAAGTCTGCTATTTATGAACAAAGGGGGTCCCAGAGAAGCATTTACAACCATTTATGCTATAATTGCATAAGTTTTTTGTAAATAATTTCAGTGAGAAACCTAAAGTTTGTGAAAAAAATTGTGAAAAAGTGAACAATTTTTTTATTTGATCGCATTTGGCGGTGAAATGGTGGCATGAAATATACCAAAATGGGCCTAGATCAATACTTTGGGATGTCTTCTAAAAAAAAAATATACATGTCAATGGATATTTAGGTATTCCTGACAGATATCAGTGTTCCAATGTAACTATCGCTAATTTTGAAAATAAAAGTGGTTTGGAAATAGCAAAGTGCTACTTGTATTTATGGCCCTATAACTTGCAAAAAAAAAAAAAGCAAAGAACATGTAAACATTGGGTATTTCTAAACTCAGGACAAAATTTAGAAACTATTTAGCCTATGTTTTTTTTTGGTGGTTGTAGATGTGTAACAGATTTTGGGGGGTCAAAGTTAGAAAAAGTGTGTTTTTTTCCATTTTTTCCTCATATTTTATAATTTTTTTATAGTAAATTATAAGATATGATGAAAATAATGGTATATTTTGAAAGTCCATTTAATGGCGAGAAAAACGGTATATAATATGTGTGGGTACATTAAATGAGTAAGGGGAAAATTACAGCTAAACACAAACACAGCAGAAATGTAAAAATAGCCTTGGTCCTAAACGGACAGAAAATGGAAAAGTGCTGTGGTCATTAAGGGGTTAACACTACAAATTTTAGTTTATAGTATTTAATACCCCTTTCTACCGCTCCTGATGATTGCGGTCTATAAACAATATGTAATTTATGCTTAATTCCCAATGATTAATTAATTTTCTTGAAACATTTTCCCATTAAATGCAGGCTCATTATTACTTTCTACTACAAATGGCATTCCCATCTAGAGAAAAGCTCAAATAAAATAACCTTTGCAGCTATAAAAACTATTTGATTTGTTTTTGGAAAAATCAATTTTGTAAATACATCTATTACCACTAACCAACACATGTATCCTTCTGGTATTCTAGGTAAAACAAATAAAACAAAATAATAAAATCTATTTATATTTGTAACCAAGGTCCGTCGGAGGGAAAGGTAAAAAAACCTTAACAATTATTGATTCATATTGGCTGAAGGTTTAAACTGCAGACAAGGCAAATTTCTAGAACATATTGAAAAAACAAAAAGTATTATCTTTCATTGGTGCCACCATTACAAATTTCTCTGTATTTTTGTCATATGTTCTATCTGCAGAATAATGTCCTCCTATAGGAAGCAAAGGACATTTTTGAAAACAAATTAATCTACTCATTCTTGAGGATTACAAACAACTGGCATATTTTACTTATTTAAAACACATTAAAGTTCCATTTTCTTTAAATATTATAAATGTGTCATTTGCCCTTGATACTGGAATTGATAAAGGTTTCCCTGCTAAATGCCATTCTTTTAACATTACATAAGGAATATAATAATTTTGCAATGACACCAAATCAGCTTTTATTTTTTTTTGGTAATTGCAGAAATCTCAGGTACCTCATTGAACTCCCATAATTTTATTTATTTTGCAGCCTTTTTTAGCACAAGCATCAGCTAAGCTATTTTGTTCATTATGTTCATCACCTTTAGTGTGAACTTTTAATTTATAGCACACAGCAATTTCCATTTATTTAGCAAATCCCAAATATACTTCAACAGATTTGTATGTGCCAATGGTTTTCCATCACATGACTTAAAACCATTATACACATACAAAGGAAGCATTGTAAGTATGTCAACCACATATGCACTATCACTATAAATGTTAATAGCCATATCTGCACAGTGTTCCAATGTACAACAAACAGCAGCCAATTCAGCAAATTGAGAAGAATGTATCTCACATGAATGCATAACTATTTCTCTTGTAAGATGTATTGAGTCCACTGGTTCATCCTTACTTGTGGGATATTCTCCTTCCCTACAGGAAGTGGCAGAGAGAGCACCCACAGCAGAGCTGTCTATATAGCTCCTCCCTTAGCTCCACCCCCCAGTCATTCTCTCTGCCTGCTTAACTGCTAGGAAGGGCAAAGAGCTATGTGGTGACTAAAATGTTAGTTTTTTACTTCTCAAGCAAAAGTTTATTATTTTAAATGGTACCGGTGTGTACTATTCACTCTCTGGCAGAAAAGGGATGAAGATTTCTGCAAGGAGGATGATGATCTAAGCACTTTGTAACTAAGATCCAATGCTGTTCTCACAAGGCCTGAAGAGTATTGGAAAACTTCAGTTAGGAGAACGGTTTGCAGGCTAAGCTGCATATGTTCAGTCTATTTTTTCTAGACAGACTGTGTTAATTCTAGAAAAGGCTGGCAATATCCCCATGAGGGGAAGGGTAAGCTGTATTCAGATACTTTAATAGGAATTTCAGCTTGCTTGAAGGGCTCATTAGTTACTGGTGACACTGTTAGGAAAAGACGTTTTGTTTTTTGATGCATTTATAACGTTTTTTGAAGGGACTAAAGGGGTCATGGTGGCTTGGTTTTGAGTTTTGTAACTCACATGGTTAATTAAGAGACACTCTGGTGTTTCTCTGATAGGCCTCAAAACATCGAGTGAGGTGGGAGGGGCCTATTTTCGCGCCTCAGTTGCGCAGTTTCCTTTCCTCTGAGACATATCACTGCTTCTCCTGTCGTTTCTGCTGTGTTTGAGGGTTGTTAAAGAAGTTTTTTCCCCCACAAATCATTCTGAAGGGCAGGTAGGAGCCACAGCAGAGCTGTGGCATGGTGCTGAAAGTCTTTTTTTTTACTGGGTTTAACGTTTTTTTCAATTCGTTTTTGCCATTAAAGGGTTAATTGTTTATTTGCATAGCTGAGCAAAGTTACTAAGCCTTTATAATGCTACTGCAAAAATTTAATTAAGTTTACTGCTTTTTTACACTGTTTTGCAGAACTGGTGCAGCTTTTTTTCTCTTAAAGGCACAGTACCGTTTTATTTCTAAGTGTTTTTTACTTTGATTACAATGTTTTCCTAGCTTGCTTGTTACATTACTAGCCTGTTTAACATGTCTGACACCAAGGAAAATCCTTGTTTAATATGTTTGAAAGCCATTGTGGAACCCCCTCTTAGAATGTGTCCCAATTGTACTGATATGTCTTTAAACTATAAAGAACATATATTAGCATTTAAAAATAGAGCAATAGATGATTCTCAGTCAGAAGTAAATGAGGGTTTGCCATCTAGCTCTCCCCAAGTGTCACAACCAGTAACGCCCGCACAAGTGACGCCAAGTACCTCTAATGCTTCAAATTCTTTTACTTTACAAGACATGGCCACAGTTATGAATACAACCCTCACAGAGGTTTTATCTAAACTGCCTGGTTTACAAGGAAAGCGGGACAGCTCTGGGTTTAGAAAAAATGCTGAGCCGTCTGACGCTTTAGTAGCCGTATCTGATATGCCCTCACAATGCTCTGAAGTAGGGGCGAGGGATTTGTTATCTGAAGGAGAAATTTATGATTCAGGAAAGACGCTTCCTCAGACAGATTCTGATATGACGGCTTTTAAATTTAAGCTTGAACACCTCCGCTTATTGCTCAGGGAGGTATTAGCGACTCTAGATGATTGTGACCCTATAGTGGATCCAGAGAAATTGTGTAAAATGGATAAATACTTAGAGGTTCCTGTTTACACTGATGTTTTTCCAGTTCCTAAGAGGATTGTGAATATTATTACTAAGGAGTGGGATAGACCAGGTATTCCGTTCTCTCCCCCTCCTGTTTTTAAGAAAATTTTTCCCATATCTGACACCATGCGACTCGTGGCAGACAGTCCCTAAGGTGGAGGGAGCTATTTCTACTCTGTCTAAGCGTACAACTATACCTATCGAAGACAGTTGTGCTTTCAAAGATCCTATGGATAAAAAATTAGAGGGTCTCCTGAAGAAAATTTTTGTTCATCAGGGTTTTTCTCTTCAACCTATTGCATGCATTGTTCCTGTAACTACTGCAGCTACTTTCTGGTTTGAGGCTCTAGAAGAGGCTCTTCAGATGGAGACTCCATTAGAGGAGATTATGGACAGAATCAAGGCCCTTAAGTTGGCTAATTCTTTTATTACAGATGCCGCTTTTCAACTGGCTAAATTAGCGGCAAAGAATTCAGGTTTTGCCATTTTAGCACGCAGGGCGTTATGGCTTAAGTCCTGGTCTGCTGATGTGTCATCCAAATCTAAACTTTTGAACATCCCTTTCAAAGGAAAGACCCTATTCGGGCCTGAACTGAAAGAGATTATTTCAGACATCACTGGAGGGAAAGGTCATGCCCTTCCTCAGGATAGATCTAATAAGATGAAGATCAAACAAAATAATTTTCGTTCCTTTCGGAACTTCAAGAGTGGTTCCATTTCGGCTTCCTCTGCTGCAAAGCAAGAGGGGAATTTTGCCCAATCCAAGTCAGTCTGGAGACCTAACCAGGCTTGGAACAAGGGTAAACAGCAGAGAAGCCTGCAGCTACCTCTAAGACAGCATGAAGGGGTAGCCCCCGATCCGGGACCGGATCTAGTAGGGGGCAGACTCTCTCTCTTCGCTCAGGCTTGGGCAAGAGATGTTCACGATCCCTGGGCTTTAGAAATTGTGTCATAGGGATATCTTCTGGAATTCAAAGACTCCCTTCCATGGGGGAGATTTCATATTTCTCGATTGTCTGTAAACCAGACAAAGAGAGAGGCGTTCTTACGCTGTGTAGAAGATCTGCTTACCATGGGGGTGATCCGCCCAGTCCCAAAAGAGGAACAGGGACTAGGGTTCTACTCAAACATGTTTGTGGTTCCCAAAAAAGAAGGAACTTTCAGACCAATCTTGGATCTCAAAATTCTAAACAAGTTCCTCAGGGTTCCATCATTCAAGATGGAGACCATTCGGACTACTCTGCCTCTGATCCAGGAAGGTCAATATATGACTACCGTGGACTTAAAGGATGCGTATCTACACATCCCTATTCACAGAAATCATCATCAATTTCTCAGATTTGCCTTTCTAAACAGGCATTACCAGTTTGTGGCTCTTCCCTTCGGGTTAGCCATGGCTCCAAGAATTTTCACAAAGGTGCTAGGGTCCCTTCTGGTGGTTCTACGACCTCGGGGCATAGCAGTGGCGCCTTATCTAGACGACATCTTAATTCAGGCGTCGACTTTTCAGCTAGCCAAGTCTCACACAGACATTGTGTTGGCTTTTCGGAGATCTCACGGGTGGAAGGTGAACATAAAAAACAGTTCTCTCTTCACTCTCACAAGAGTTTCCTTTCTGGGGACTCTGATAGATTCGGTAGAAATGAAAATATTTCAGACGGAAGTCAGAAAATCAAAACTCTTAACCACTTGCCGAACTCTTCATTCCATTCCTCGGCCATCTGTGGCTCAGTGTATGGAGGTAATCAGACTCATGGTAGCGGCAATGGACATAGTTCCTTTTGCCCACCTACACCTCAGACCACTGCAACTATGCATGCTCAAACAGTGGAATGGGGATTATGCACATTTATCTCCTCAACTGCATCTGGACCAGGAGACCAGAGATTCTCTTCTCTGGTGGTTGTCTCAGGACCACCTGTCTCAGGGAATGTACTTACACAGGCCAGAGTGGCTCATTGTAATGACAGATGCCGGCCTGTTAGGCTGGGGTGCAGTCTGGAACTCCCTGAAAGCACAGGGCTTATGGTCTCGGGAGGAATCTCTTCTTCCGATAAATATCCTAGAACTGAGAGCGATATTCAAGGTGCTTCAGGCATGGCCTCAGCTTGCTGCAGCCAAATTTATAAGGTTTCATTCGGACAACATCACGACTGTAGCTTATATCAATCATCAAGGAGGAACAAGGAGTTCTCTAGCGATGATGGAGGTAACCAAAATAATCTGATGGGCAGAGGATCACTCTTGCCATCTCTCAGCAATCCACATTCCAGGAGTAGAGAACTGGGAGGCAGATTTTCTAAGACGTCAGACTTTTCATCCGGGGGAGTGGGAACTCCATCCGGAGGTATTTGCTCAGCTGATTCAGCTATGGGGCACACCAGAATTGGATCTGATGGCGTCGCGTCAGAATGCCAAACTTCCTCATTACAGGTCCAGGTCCTGGGATTCCAAGGCGGTACTGATAGATGCTCTAGCAGTACCTTGGTCCTTCAATCTGGCCTACGTATTTCCACCGCTTCCTCTCCTTCCACGTCTGGTTGCCAGAATCAAGCAGGAGAGAGCTTCTGGGATTCTGATAGCTCATTTGTGGTCTACATGCTTGAATGCATGTGTGGGGTCCAATATATAGGTAGGACCTCTAGACCTCTCAAAAAAAGATGGGGTGAACACAAGAGAAATATAACTAAAAACATCAAAAACCATAGTGTTCCGAGACATGTTGCAGAATGTCATCCCAATAATCATGATAGCTTTAGCATCTTTCCACTTGAGTACATTGTCCCCAAGTGGGGCAGAAACAGATTTCTGCATTTGAGACAAAGGGAGACGTTCTGGATATGGAAATTAAAGACCTTGTCTCCGTGTGGCTTAAATGCAAATATTGATATGGCTGCATTCAATTGAGTTTTGGGTTTTGGTCCTTTTTTAATTTGGAACTTATCTAGCCCCCCCTTTTTTACATACACATATGTCTCATTTCCCATTGTTTCCATCATATATCTAGGTCGTACAATTATACCACATACAAAACAAATAAGCTATAGAACTATCATATATCCTACCATATACATATTGCACTTTAGTATATATGTTATCAGTGATCGCATAGATATGAATTGCAAAATGACAAATATGTTTCTAACATTCCTTTACTATGCCTAATTATATCTGAGGCAATTGTATCGCCATCAATTCTCATGAATTAGATTTTAAATTTGACCAAGTCAGGATATGTTAACATCCCCCTGAATACATTAAATTAATTAGTCCCATCACATACAATATAGACTCTCAGATCTTTAGATTTGGATTTGGATATACCATGCATTAAATATGATACATTTACATTGTTATTAAAATTAAAAATATTTTACACTATATTGAATATATCACATAGGATCTGGTTATAGGGTCAGACCCTTGAGTGTAGATATCACACGCCGCAAGTTAAGAACAAATCAGTCCACTTCACACTCAACATAGTGAAGTTACGCTAGGAAAAGTAATTATCCTACTAGATTTTTATGATAAGGAGATTAGAGTTACTTTATTTAGATTGTTTTATTTTAATGTGTCAAATGTATTTTTGATCCCTATGCAAGATTAATTTTGTACCTTCTATAATCAGAAATTTCGTTCGAATCAAACGGTCAACTGTTTGACATGAATTTTATTATAATCATTTGTTGTCCAACAATTGTCAATATATGATTAGTTTTTTTAGGCCACAGGATTCTGTTTTTTTATTCTTGCTGTTTTTTATTCTTGCTGTTTTTTTCCTTGTAGGTAACATCACATGTATGTTTAATTTACATATTATGTACAGGGTACCCATAGTGGCATATATAGACTGTGCCGTTATCGTTACACTGAAATAGTATGGTCTTATATATACATCAATACGTGTGGTACACACCGGCTCTTTAAAATACAAAATTGGAAATAATAATAACAAATTTGTATACAATATAACAACTCACATACATTGTGGGAGCGGCAGGACACCGCTAATACAGAGCGCGGATAGGCTCAACTAATAACCACACACCCACGTATGAGTAGCCGATCAGAAGCTTAGATACCGGCTATACCTACACACATGCGCAATGGGTACCAGTAGACGCCGAAAATCGGCGATAAAAGTTTGTGGAATTTTAAATCTTGTATGCACCTGATGAAACGGTCACCTAAGACCGAAAAACGTTGTGCTGCTGCAATAAAGTAATTTTATTTTTAGACTTTGTTTCCACGAACCTTTTTATTTTACATTTGGAGAAAGGCTTTTCACTATACTAAGTGTTACAAGCACCTGAATAACCACACCGCTATTTATACTGGGCAAAGTGATCTCTAATACAGGAGAAAAGTTTGCTGGAGGGTGAGAACCTATCTGCAACCTGCGTTCCTGTGGGGAGGAAAACACAGCCAGTTTTATCCAAGAAGTGGATCTACCTCTATGAGAGTGTGAGTCAGCTGGACGACTCTTAAGGTTCCAGAAGGCATTTGTGACACTTCTCAAGTGTCTGGGAACTTGTAAGTACCAGCCTAACTTGCTATTTGGGGGCCTGTATTTTCCACTGATCAGGCACTATGGTGGCGCCTTCTTCTTTATTTTATATATCTGCAGATTTTTTCCTTTTGGGTTACCAACAAAAGATCTGAAGAAGCTGACAGCCACCATCTCAAGCAAATTACAAATTTTTGGAGTTCATACTGGTCTAACTGGGGAGTAAAACCATTTTATTACCAGCTAAGTGACTCTTTTTGGAACACTCTGTGGGGACATATGTGTGTTTTTCCAATACAATTCACTATAGTTATGTCCCTATGCAAGCTGTATGAATAGTATTCTTGCAAACCATCATTCTAATAGTCATTGCTTAGCACTGTTACGAGCACTTTTTATGCAGATTGTATGATTATAATCCTGCATACCAATATATCATTGGTAATATTAACATATTTCTGTGATTAACATAATTTTTTTATTATTTTTTTGGCGCACTGTTCTGTTTTATTAATTTTTATTGGTGATTCTGATAGCACCTATGCAGACCTAGTGGGCATGTCCTCGGTTCCACCGTGGACCCTGCCAATTAGGCGGGACCTTCTAATCCAAGGTCCGTTCTCACATCCAAATCTAGTTTCTCTGCGTCTGACTGCTTGGAGATTGAACGCCTAATTCTATCAAAGCGTGGGTCATTGATACCCTGATTCAGGCTAGAAAGCCTGTCACCAGGAAGATCTATCATAAGATTTGTCGCAAATATCTTTATTGGTGTGAATCCAAAGGTTACTCGTGGAGTAAGATTAGGATTCCTAGAATATTGTCTTTTCTCCAAGAGGGTTTGGAGAAGGGATTATCAGCTAGTTCTCTAAAAGGACAAATATCTTTTTTGTCTATTCTACTACACAAACGTCTGGCAGATGTCCCAGACGTTCAAACTTTTAGTCAGGCTTTGGTCAGAATTAAGCCTGTATTTAAGCCTGCGGCTCCGCCTTGGAGCCTAAACTTAGTCTTTAGAGTTCTTCAAGGGGTTTCGTTTGAACCTATGCATTCCATAGATATTAAATTTCTATCTTGGAAAGTTTTGTTCTTAGTTGCTATCTCTTCCGCTCGAAGAGTTTCTGAGCTATCTGCTTTACAGTGTGATTCCCCTTATCTTATTTTCCATTCAGATAAGGTGGTTTTGCGTACCAAACCTGGTTTTCTTCCTAAGGTTGTTTCTAATAAGAATATCAATCAAGAGATTGTTGTTCCTTCTCTGTGTCCTAATCCTTCATCAAAGAAGGAAGTCTGTTGCACAATCTTGATGTGGTTCATGCTTTAAAGTTCTACTTACAAGCAACCAAAGATTTCTGTCAAACATCTTCATTGTTTGTTGTTTATTCTGGTAAGCGGAGAGGCCAAAAGGCTACGGCTACCTCTCTTTCCTTTTGGCTGAAAAGCATCAGTCGTTTGGCCTATGAGACTGCTGGACAGCAGCCTCCTGAAAGAATTACTGCTCGTTCTACTAGAGCTGTGGCTTCCACATGGGCTTTTAAAAATGAGACTTCTGTTGAACAGATTTGTAAGGCGGCGACTTGGTCTTCGCTTCATACTTTTTCCAAATTTTCCAAATTTGAAACTTTTGCTTCTTCGGAGGCTATTTTTGGGAGAAAGGTTCTACAAGCAGTGGTGCCTTCCATTTAAGGTCCCTGTCTTGTCCCTCCCTTCATCCGTGTCCTAAAGCTATGGTATTGGTATCCCACAAGTAAGGATGAATCCGTGGACTCGATACATCTTACAAGAGAAAACATAATTTATGCTTACCTGATAAATTTATTTCTCTTGTGATGTATCGAGTCCATGGCCCGCCCTGTTTATTACGACAGGCATATATATTTTTATTTTTTAAACTTTCAGTCACCACTGCACCCTATGGTTTCTCCTTTTTCTTCCTAGCCTTCGGTCGAATGACTGGGGGGTGGAGCTAAGGGGGGAGCTATATAGACAGCTCTGCTGTGGGTGCTCTCTCTGACACTTCCTGTAGGGAAGGAGAATATCCCACAAGTAAGGATGAATCTGTGGACTCGATACATCACAAGAGAAATAAATTTATCAAGTAAGCATAAATTATGTTTTTATCAGGTACAATTATTGAAAAACCTGTAAACTCTTTACCATCCTCATGATAAAAAGAACCATCACAGTAAACATCTGCACTTTGCACCAAAACATTTAAACTTGTATTGAGAGGAAAAGAAGAACACAATTTAAGGGTTAATTTTTTGAAAGGAAGGAGAAAATTGGATTGTGTTAAAAGGAAGTGTTCCCTGCAGGGCAGGGGGGGGGGAGGGAGCTTTAGGAGGAGGAGATTCAGAGCTGATAATAGAGCTGCAGAACTGAAAGTAAAACCACTAACCTGTTTCTTGTCTTGCAGGTTGCAGCATGGAGAGGTCCAAGCGTCCTGTGAAGGCCCCACGAAGATTAGTTGAGGAAGAGGATGCCCCTGCAAGAAAGAAAAAGCCTGTGGTTACTGCTAGTGGTGATATCCCTCTCTCTACTATGGTGGTTCCTGTAGTTTCTAACTTTCCTGTCTCTCAAGCTGTTTCTGTTCCTATGTGCTCTGTGTTTTCTACTGCTTTTTTCCCTGCTTATTCTATTTCTCTTCCTGCCTCTGCTCCTGGCCCTGTTTTTTCCTCCCCTTCTCTGTTTCCTAATGTTTTAGTTTCTTCCTCTTCACCTCTTGTGTCTCATCACCCTCCCTCTCTTTTCCCTCCTCCTTCTGTGATATTATCTGTCCCTACTGTTTCCTCTCTGTCCCTGTCTAAGGCCTCTCAGTTGTTAGGTTTAGTGGGGCAGCCGGTTCCTAGCTGAAATCCGGCTGTTGCTCCCCAATCAGTGGCGAATAAGCTACTGTACTCCCCGGAGATGCGTTTCTCTCTGGGGAGTGTCAGGGAATCACCATCCCCCTCTTGTATGTCTGGTCAGAGGGGGATGGAAGGTAGGCCATGCGCTCCTTAATTTGAGGCTCCATGTGGGGATCCGGCTTCCTTGTCTGTGCAGCTGCGCGCGCCCGCTCTAGCCCCACCCACTGCACTTCCGGTTGCCATCTTGGGACCGTCTACGCAGGCCAATTTATCTGCCGCGATGGCTGGGGCAGGAGCGTCTGTGGGTAGCTTTGAGGCCCTGGGGCATCAGGTCCCTGCGGTCTGCATCAATCAGGTAGGTGGAGCCACAAGGGGGAGCGGGGTGTCCGGGGGGCCCTTCACTCATAGGGGAAGTGCTATGAGCAAGGGGAAGGTAACTAAAAAAGGCGTACATAAGCCTAAAAAGAACAGTAAGAAGGGTCATACTGCAATTAAGGGGCCATTAGGGTTTTTTGGGACACCAGTGCATGGGGGGTCAGTTAAGAGAGTGTGGCATATGGATCTGATGGCAAGTCTGAGGAAAAGATTGATATCTAGGCATATTTCAAGGGGGCATACTACAGGGACTATAATGTTCAGGGGTACGGCTGGGAAGTTCTCAGGGCAGCTTGTTTCTCCCTGCGTTGCTCCCACTTTTTCTTTTGTGTCACAGGTTCCCAGCACTGCGGAAAGTGCGCAGGATGGTGGAGTGGATGCTGGCAGGGTGTCGAAAGGCAGACCAACAGCTGGAGAGCAGGTTATGGTGGGTGCATCCGGATCCTCGCAGACCGGGACGGCGGCAGTCGGAGTGGTATCGGCATATGGAAGCGGTGAGCTTGCAGTTACACAACACACGAGCAGGGTTCTGCGGGAAAGGGCTCACACGCCAATGAAACCTGGGGCAATCTTCCGAGCACTTAGGGATTACCCGGATAGGGAGATGGCGGATTTTTTGCAGGCAGGTTTAGCTTATGGTTTTAGAATACCAGTTAGAAAGTTTGTCCCCCATTTGCGATTCGCAATTTAAAATCGGCGTAACCAGTTTCCGGAAGCCTTGCAAGAAAAGATAGATAAGGAGGTTAGATTAGGTAGAATGGCGGGCCCTTTTTTGTCCCCTCCGCTTGAGAATTTAGTCGTGTCCCCATTGGGCATTGTGCCCAAGAAAGAACCGGGGAAGTTCAGACTCATTCAAAATCTGTCACACCCGAAAGGGAATTCGGTGAACGATGCGCTTGATGTTATATATTGTCAATGCCAAAAATCTCAATAAAAAATTATAAATAAACAAAAAAAAAATGCTAAAGATATTAATATCCTAAGGCTTAAGTGATAACATTATCTGTAGTGATTGTATTACATGTTCAGCTGTCTAATGTCATGTATATATGGTCAATGCTGATATTTTTTGTGAAACTTGCACAATTAACTATGTCCTATTTGCCCCCTGCTGCAATTTGGGTATTCTGCTTATTTTGATCATAGGGGTTATAAAAAGAGATTTGACTATGTGTCCGCCATCCCCCCCCCCTACCCATTTTCCTACTTGATGTACAATATATTCCTTAGAGGGACACTCAAGTCAAAATTAAACTTCATGATTCAGATAGCGCATGCAATTTTAAACAACTTTCCAATTTACTTCAATTAACAAAATGTGCACAGTCTTTTTATATTTACACTTTTTGAGTCACCAACTCCTACTGAGCATGTGCAAGAATTCACAGCATATACGTATATGCATTTGTGATTGGCTGATGGCTGTCACATGATACAGGAGGAGTGGAAATAGACATAACTTTGCAATTTATTTAACAAAAATATACTACTTATTTGAAGTTCAGACTAAGTGCTATTGCATTGTCTTCTTATCATGCATTTGTTGATTATGCAAATCTACAGTGTTGACTGGTCCTTTAAGTGTTATGTTTTTAAACTCAGATTCTAGGTTTATATTCTTTTTGTCCTTAATAGTTAGCGCATTTAGTACATACTGTCAAGACTTTTATGTTAGCAAGATTGACATGTTAGGTACCTAATTTTAAGTACAAGTAACTGACCTGTCTATATTGTGCATTATAGATTATACTATTGAGTTAATTCTACAGGTCTTTTTATATAGTGCATAGACAGTTTTTCCTGTATTACTTGAGTATAGTATAGGTGTCTGTATACTATATGGAGTTCTTCATTTTCCTATTCAGTATGTACCTAATTTACTTATGATGAGACACATTTATTAAACTTGGGGCTGTGTTTTTGCCCCACAGAACATCCAGACTTTTTCTCCCTCATGACAGGCTTAACTAGATTGTTCAGTAATCTGAGACTGAAGACATATTTGAACAACCCTGATAGAGTTTATTATCCAAGTAAACCAGTTAGCTCTAATGGCACCAACATAGCAAAACCCTTTGATGCAGGGGACTATGATTTACATTCCAAAAGTAATTTCAACCCCACAGGTGACAACCCAGCGGTTGAAACATATTTGAAGATTGTGGATGTTGAATTTCAGGAACTTGTGCACAAAAATTCGAAAGGGGCTTACTCTTATAATCTTACTATGGGACAATCAGAGGCTTTGAAAGCTTTACAAGAGGACAACACTATCATCATCAAGCCTGCCAAAAAATGCGGGGTGGTGGTCGTCATGGACACTATAAAATATTAAAGAAAAATTTGCAGACAATTCAACGACACTCAGGTGAGAGATTGGATAAGGATCCCATCAATGTAATATATAAGGAACTGTCACAAACTATTCTGCTCCTTTAATTTCTTTTTCACCTTTTAAACTATCCTCTATTTAAAGTCCCGCCTATCTACCAGTCGTTGCTGGTTTATTGAAGCCGAGAAGTCGCATTCCTGATCTCTCTCTGACCGTTATTTGGGAAATTTTTACCTTTATGCCTAAGCATACCTCCTTAAATATTCTCTGCAGTTCCAAGTTATTTTATTGCCTGTTTTCGCCAGGTTCCTAAAGGATCTTATCCTTGCGAGAGACTCACCGTGTGTGACGTCATCAGCTACTGCCGGCTGAGTCTTTCGCTCTGCTCTCCCGCTGCAGACTCTGTACAGAGCCGTTGACCTCCAAATCTAGCTCCACTGTTTGCTGCATCTTTCATCCGTCCGGCCTGTACAGCTACTGACTTCTGCTGGGAACAGGTAACACTTGCTTACGCCGCATCCATTTCTATACAGTGTTCTGACATTTACACTGCAATAAGATCCTGCGGCTAGATTAAGACAAAGAGGTAACCTCCTACACATTTTTGGTTACCTCCTTGTCACATTTCCATCAGTTAACAGAGATTATAAATGTACTATTGCTACATATAACAAGATCTACTGCAGTATTGTTACAGGAACTTGCATTAATTGTAATGTTGCTTTTGAGAATGATTTAATAACTAAAAAGCTGTATGACTTTTTACTGCCCAAACGCCCTGTGGTACCATTATTTTATATTGTGCCCAAGGTCCATAAACGTTTAGTTGATCCTCCAGGACGCCCCATAGTCACACAAGGTAAATCATATATAAAAGATACCACACAGTTCTTAGAGATCACCAAACTGTTTAAAAACATAAATGATGATACATGGTTATCTACCTGGGATGTATCCTCCTTGTACATGGTCATCCCCCATTTGGTGGGAATCGACTGTATACACAAGGCACTCTTTGATTGTAAAATATACTGTAAGTCTCAGATGGATCTACTGATTCAACTGTTAGAGATGGCTTTTACCAACAACTTCTTTATCTTTGATAAAAAAATTCTATATGCAAAAAGAAATGGCACAGCTATGGGGTCAAATGTGGCCCCAGCCTATGCCTGCCTAGTTATGGATGTTAAAAAATAAAAAATTGTGTATACTCATCCTTCATTTCACCAGTTTACATAGATGAATTGTTCATTGTGTGATGGGCCCCCCTTGACAAATTACTGAAACGCAAGTCAGACATTGAAAGAGCTGTTCCTTTTTTGAAAGTCAGTTGCAAGGTTGATTGCCATCAAGTGGAATTTTTAGACACTTTGGTCTTTAAGAATAATGACGGACTCAGCACAGATTTGTTTGTAAAGTCCACTGCTTGCAATACCTTGCTACACAGGAAAAGTTTCCATCCTGATAGAGTATTTAAGAGTGTACCCACATTACAGATGATTCATGTTAAACATATAGTCTCCGACCCTGAAATTAAGAAATCTAACATTTCTGAAATGAAAGGGAAATTCCAACAGCGAGGTTACTTAGCTCAGGAATTAACTGACATTGAAAATTCTCTAGATTGCCCCATTGCACCATCTACTGACAAAAATTTAAAAACACAGAATCCAATAGGATGAATTTTGTAATTACATAATACAATGAGCAGACAGATCTTTAAAGTCAATGTAAATTTTAATGCTAAAGTGCCCGGTTTTTATAAATTTGATTAAAAACAGGGGCACTTTAATTCATCAAAATTTACATTTCACTTGGTTGTCGCAAGCCATTTCTGACATCAGAAATGATGGATCTGTCATCCTCCAATCACGGCTTCCCCCCGGGGGAATCAGTGTCTGATTCAACACTGTGATTGAAGGAAGCCGAATTCCTCATTTTAGACCCAGGAAGAGGCTTTGCGACGGGCGGAGGAAGCAGGAGGGACTGCCAAGATTAAAAGGTAAGTATTTTTTCACAACATGAGTGAAATGTAAATTTTGATGAATTAAAGTGCTCCTGTTTTTAATCAAATTTTTAAAAACCGGGCACTTTAGCATCAAAATTTACATTCACTTTAACATCATTAAAAAGAATTGGTTTCTATTGCAGGAAGCCTGTCCTAATATTAGTGAGTTTAAGGAAATTCCTAGGGCCTCATTTCTGAAGGGCAACACTATAGGGAAACGATTGGTGCATGCCAATATGCAAAATACCAAGGAGATACCTGCTCTTTACTTTGGTAAACCTAGACAGGGAACCTTTCCCTGCCTGGGATGCGCCCAATGTAATAGTGTTATTAAAAGCAATGTAATTTCTTATCCATATACTCGTAGTAAGTTTTACATATCTGGACACTACACTTGTGAATCATTATACGTGGAATATGCCCTTAAATGCCTGTGTGGCCTCCTGTACATAGGAGAGACCACCCAGAAAGTTAGAGATAGGGGGCGCCATGTACTAAGCATCGAAGTGACCCTTCGTCGGTATTTCCGCGTCAAAATTCGCTCACGATCTGCATCTCATATTTACCAATCTGCAATCGAATTGAAAAACCACTATTTTTCATCAGCTATCGTTATTTTACGCAACTAATCGTTCCTAACCCTTTTTCCACTTACTACATGTTCGATCGCACATAAATTTGCTTTAATCGGAAATTATGAATGTTACAAGTAATCCGCCCGCTCCAACTTTCACTCTAACTTCGCGTGATTTGCTTTGCAACCATTTAGGTAGCGAATACAATAGAAAACTATAGGGGGTATCAACCTGACACCAGGTTGAAGTACTTAAGTGAAAGGACTAGACTACAATAGTTTCATTATTGGTTTTTGGATCACTGAATGAAGATGGAGACACTTTTACATATGTTTCTATTCAGATTGATTCAATTAAGAGGAAGAAGGGCTATACAGGCACCAGTTGAAAACAATGGATTGCAAAGAAGGAGAGGTAGAAGAATCAGAGTCCCTAGAGTTTACCTTCCACGTATGGTTTTGGAAGGCATTTCTGATTGGGAGATTATCCAGAGATTCCGTTTGGAGAGAGAAGCTATTATGGAACTTTATAATGAAATAGCAGAATACCTGGAACCTATGACAGAGTGTTCACAAGCCATACCCGGACTATTAAAACTGTTGGCAGCTTTACACTTTTTTGCCACCGGTTGATTCCAAGCTGTGTCTAGCGTTATAATTGACATCAGCCAGTCTGCTTTTTCGAGGCACCTAACCAAAGTCATTGATGCATTGATGGTGGTCTTTCCAAGGTACGTGTGCCTTCCATCGACTCCTGAAGACTGGCAATCTGTGAAGTCTAACTTTTATAGAATGTCCGGAATGCCCAATGTCCTTGGAGCCATCGATTGGACACATGTTGCAGTCAAACCATCATGAGAACGTGAGGAAGTTTTCAGGAACCAAAAACAGTACCATTCTCTAAACGTTCAGATGGTGTGTGATCATAACATGAAAATAATCAGTGTCCGTTCTAACTTCCCTGGATCCTGTCATGATTCCTATATCTTGCGTCAGTCTGGGTTATATCGGAAGTTTGAGGATGGAGAGATGCCTGAAGGATGGCTGTTAGGTAATTTTTTTTTTCTATGTAAAATATAGTTGTTCTTTTAATTGTCACTTTCATTATGTTATTGAGTTTCATGATATATCTAACTCAATAACATACTTAATTGTCTTTAAATTTATCATCTTTATCATATTATAAATGTTAATTTTTAATTTTTTAAGTTTTCATAGGGGACGCTGGTTATTTCAGTAGAGAATGGTTATTCACACCATATAATAATCCTCAAAGAAGATGTGAGGTTAAATTCAACGAGGCACACAGATCCACCCGAGGAATCATCAAGAGAGCTTTTGGATTGTTAAAAATACGCTTTTGTTGTCTTGACCATTCAGGTGGTGTGATGCAGTATGCTCCAGAAAGGATTGCCAAAATAATTCTTGTATGCTGCATTCTTCATAACATTGCAATAAGAAGAGGATTTGAAATTGAGGATGCTAATGAAATCTCCTTTGAGTACTTCCCGGAGGCCATCTGTAATGATGCACCAACAAGACAGGCCATTAACGCCAAAAATTACGTTGCAGAAAACTATTTTAATGATTGATTTCATAAATAAAGTTTATTCACATGATTTAAATTTTTATGTCATTTAAATAAAAATATAAAATTTAAATTGTCAATTTGTGAATACAATTTTTTATTTTCATCAGAGAATTTGTGAGAGTGTCCATTTCTTTCATGTAATTGGCAAGAGTCCATGAGCTAGTGACGTATGGGATGTACATTCCTACCAGGAGGGGCAAAGTTTCCCAAACCTCAAAATGCCTATAAATACACCCCTCACCACACCCACAATTCAGTTTTACAAACTTTGCCTCCCATGGAGGTGGTGAAGTAAGTTTGTGCTAGATTTCTACGTTGATATGCGCTTCGCAGCAGGCTGAAGCCCGGTTTTTCTCTCAGAGTGCAGTGAATGTCAGAGGGATGTGAAGACGGTATTGCCTATTTGAATACCATGGTCTTCCTCTAGGGGATCTATTTCATAGGTTCTCTGTTATCGGTCGTAGAGATTTCTTCTCCTACCTCCCTTTTCTGATCGACGATATACTCTTATATACCATTACCTCTACTGATTCTCGTTTCAGTACTGGTTTGGCTATCTACTTTATGTAGATGAGTGTCTTTGGGTAAGTAAGTCTTATTTTATTTATGACACTCTCAGCTATGGTTTGGCACTTTATATGTAAAGTTCTAAATATATGTTTTATACTTATATTTGCCATGATTCAGGTCAATCAGTTTATTTTCCTTCTTTCAGACTGTCAGTTTAATTTTTTGGGAAAATGCATATGAATGAAATATTTTTCTTACCTTCAATTTTCAATTGACTTTTTTCCTTTAAACTGCGGACTGTTAGGCTCACGGGTGCAAAAATGCTAGAATTTATTGCGTCATTTTTGGCGCAAGACTTTTTTGGCGCGAGATTGACGTTTGTTTGACGTCATTTCCGGCGTCGTAGTTGACGCCGGAAGTTTTCACGTAGTTGCGTCATTTTTGACTCTCGTGTTTGTTACAGACGTTTTTGGCGCCAAAAAATATGTGGGCGTCATACTTGGCGACAGTTTTTTTTTTACATTATTTAAGTCTCACTTTTTAGTTGCTTCTGGTTTCTAGAAGCTTGTTCTGTTTGCATTTAAGGAATTTGATAATTGTGCTTTATATGTTGTTTTTCTATTACATATTGCAAGATATTCCAAAAACTGTTCCTGTATCAGAAAATACTGTTGGATTCCTGATGACTGATATCAGTCCTACCAAAGCTAAGTTCATTTATTTTAATGTTATGAATTTTATCTTTAGCTATGGTTTGTAATAAGTTATCATGATAAACTTTTACATGCAGAGTCCATTAGTATTTATGCATTATCTATTGCTATTCTTTTTACATCTAATGTACAAGATATACCTAGGAATCTATGAGAATGTTTTTCTGATTCTATCCTAAAGGCTTTGTCTGACATCCCGCCTTCTAATAAAATAGGTCTTTTTTAAACTTCTCATTTAGTTGATGACTTTTCAAATGACCGACAACATACTAAATTATCCTTCTCTGATGATGTTTTTTCTCATTTAGAATATACTTCATCAGATATTTGACACTAACAAATCTACTTTTTTATTTTTAAATAGAGTACATTCGTTGTTGTAAAGGTGTTGATTATATTGGATATTGAGGAGTCTAGTTCTTTTGATGTAAGACTAGCTAACATTTAAATTCTGCTCATTAACCTCCTGTGGTTTCTTCAGAGGTTTGTTTCCCAGTTCATGATACTAGGGAATGGAGTAGGCCTGGGACTTCTTTTATTCCTTCTTTAAGGTTTTTAAATTGTATCCTTTGCCGGCAGTTAGTTTAAAAGTTTTGAGGAAAGATCCCCAAAGTTAATGGGGCTATCTCTACTCTTGCTAAACATACTACTATTCCTATAGAAAATAGTATTTATTTTTTTCCTTCAGATGGGAAACTTGTATCTTATTTAAGGAAAAATATTTTATTTCAGGTCCTTTTCTTAGGCCTGCAATTTATTTGGCTGATGTTGCAAATGCTTCAACTTTCTGGTTGGACACTTTAGTGCAACAAGTATCGGATTATGATTTGTTTTAGCATTGTTAAGTTGATCAACATGCTAATAATTTCATTTGTGTCGTCATTTTTTTGATATTTTCACAATTGAGGTTAAATCTATGTCTTTAGCTATTTTTAGCTAGAAGAACTTTGTGACTTAATCTTGGAATGCTAATTTGATTTCTAAAATCCATATTTCTTTTTTTCCAAGGTAATCAATTATTTTGTTCACAATTGGATTCAATTTTTTCAAACTGTTACTCTGGGGAAGGGAGTTTTTTGTTGCTTCAAGATTGAGTTCTAAGAGTAAATCTTAAGCTTATATTAGTTTGTTCTTAATAAGGAACGGAATCCTAATTCTTCCCCAAGTAACATGTTTATAATTGGAAGCTTTCTTCAACATGGAATGAATTTAAGCTATTTAAAAGATCAAAGTCACCCCCCCAAATTTGCATGTAGGTGCGTTTTTTTATTCCAGCTTAGCTGGTAAGGGGCAGGTTAAGACTTTTTTAAATTTGTTTGTTCAAGTCAGTCTAAACTTCTTAGATTGGGGTACTGAATAGGATTCAGAGTAAAACCACCTGTGAGAAGTTTTTTTCTCTCTAGCAAATTCCAGCTATTCCAGTAAAGGCTCACACTTTTCTGAAGTATGTTTCAGACCTGTATGTGTTGGGTACTTGTGAGGCGCGGCTGGTTACCCGTTGGGGTCTCAAGGCGCTGCTCAGACCTGGAGTTATCTGGGGTATTCATACCAGTTCCATTTCAGGAACAGGGTTTGGGGTTTTGTTCAAAACTATTCATTGTCCCAAAGATAGAAAATCTTTTTGATTTGTCATATAAGAGTTCCTTCTTTCAGAATGGTGTTTATATGGTCTATTCTGCCTTTTTGGTCAGTAAGAGCATTATTTGTTTACAATAGATACAATAGATGCATATCTTCTTCTTCTGTTTTCATTCAGATTATTTTCATTTTTTGAAATTCTCTTTTTTTTGACAAACATTACCAATTTGTTGCTTTTCCTTCTGGTCTAGCGACAGCTCTGAGAATCTTTACAAGGTTCTTAGAAAATAGTATTTATTTTTTTCCTTCAGATGGGAAACTTGTATCTTATTTAAGGAAAAATATTTTATTTCAGGTCCTTTTCTTAGGCCTGCAATTTATTTGGCTGATGTTGCAAATGCTTCAACTTTCTGGTTGGACACTTTAGTGCAACAAGTATCGGATTATGATTTGTTTTAGCATTGTTAAGTTGATCAACATGCTAATAATTTCATTTGTGTCGTCATTTTTTTGATATTTTCACAATTGAGGTTAAATCTATGTCTTTAGCTATTTTTAGCTAGAAGAACTTTGTGACTTAATCTTGGAATGCTAATTTGATTTCTAAAATCCATATTTCTTTTTTTCCAAGGTAATCAATTATTTTGTTCACAATTGGATTCAATTTTTTCAAACTGTTACTCTGGGGAAGGGAGTTTTTTTGTTGCTTCAAGATTGAGTTCTAAGAGTAAATCTTAAGCTTATATTAGTTTGTTCTTAATAAGGAACGGAATCCTAATTCTTCCCCAAGTAACATGTTTATAATTGGAAGCTTTCTTCAACATGGAATGAATTTAAGCTATTTAAAAGATTAAAGTCAGCCCCCCAAATTTGCATGTAGGTGCGTTTTTTTATTCCAGCTTAGCTGGTAAGGGGCAGGTTAAGACTTTTTTAAATTTGTTTGTTCAAGTCAGTCTAAACTTCTTAGATTGGGGTACTGAATAGGATTCAGAGTAAAACCACCTGTGAGAAGTTTTTTTCTCTCTAGCAAATTCCAGCTATTCCAGTAAAGGCTCACACTTTTCTGAAGTATGTTTCAGACCTGTATGTGTTGGGTACTTGTGAGGCGCGGCTGGTTACCCGTTGGGGTCTCAAGGCGCTGCTCAGACCTGGAGTTATCTGGGGTATTCATACCAGTTCCATTTCAGGAACAGGGTTTGGGGTTTTGTTCAAAACTATTCATTGTCCCAAAGATAGAAAATCTTTTTGATTTGTCATATAAGAGTTCCTTCTTTCAGAATGGTGTTTATATGGTCTATTCTGCCTTTTTGGTCAGTAAGAGCATTATTTGTTTACAATAGATACAATAGATGCATACCTTCTTCTTCTGTTTTCATTCAGATTATTTTCATTTTTTGAAATTCTCTTTTTTTTGACAAACATTACCAATTTGTTGCTTTTCCTTCTGGTCTAGCGACAGCTCTGAGAATCTTTACAAGGTTCTTAGTGTTTCCTTATTTGGACGATCTCGTGGTACTGGCTCAGTCTTTTCGTTCCCCAGAATCTCATACAATTCAACTTTTGTTGTTTCTTCTAAGACATGGTTGGAGGATCTTTTTATCAAAAGATCCTTGGTTGCTCAGACAAGGGTCACCTTTTTTAGGTTTCCAGATAGATTGTGTCAATGTCTTTGTCTCTAACAGACAGGAGACAATTATATTGGGTTCAGTTTGTCGGAACCTTCAGTCTCTATTATTTCCTTCAGTAGCTATATGCATGTAAGTTTTAGGTCTCATGGCTGCAGCATTGGATTCGATTCCCTTTGCTCATTTTCATATGAAACCTTTCCAGTTTTTTATGCTGAATTAATGGTGCAGGGATTCTAGGATATCATTTTTAATATCTTTGAATTCCAATGTTCAACTATCTTTGACTTGATGGTTAGATCACCATCATATAGTTCTACAGGTCTCTTCGATTCATCCAACCTGGACCTTGATCACTACAGATGCAAGTCTTTTAGGTTGGGAGGCTGTCTGGGGATCTCTGTCAGCACAAGGGGTTTGGAAATCTCAGGAGGCGAGATTAGCATTCAATATTTTGGAACTCCGTGCATTCTCAGAGTTTGTCAGTTTTGGCTTCTTTTTGAAGAGAGAGATGTTATTATTTTTCAGACAGACAATGTCACAACTGTGGCGTATGTCAATCATCAGGGTGGGACTCTCAGTCCTTAGGCTGTGAAAGAAGTATCTCGGATACTTGCTTGGGCTAAATCCAGCTCCTGTCTAATTTCTGCAGTCCATATCCCAGGTTTAGACAATTGCGAAGCGGATTATCTCTGTCAATCAATCTTTACATCCGGGAGAATGGTCTCTTACCCAGATGTGTTTTTTCAAATTGTTCAAATGTGAGGGTTTCCAGTAATAGTTCTGATGGCATCTCATCTAAACAAGAAAACTTGCCAGGTACCTATTCAGGTCCAGGGATCCTCAGGCTAAAGCAGTGTATGCAATGTCACTTCCTTGGAGTTATCAATCTGCCTATATTTTGGCTCCTTCTGGTTCTTCTTTTTAAGAGTGATTTTTCAAAATCATCATGGAGCAATCATTTGTGCTGCTGGTGGCTCCAGCATGGCCGCTCAGGTTTTGGTATATGGTTCTTGTTTGGATGTCCAGTTGCCAACCTTGGTCACTTTCATTTAGGCCAGACTTTAAGATTCATTTTTTTTTGTTTTTCAGTCAGGAAATCAAATTATTAAATTTGATGGTATGGAAATTAAAACGGTTAGTGCTTAGCTATAGAGGTTTCTCTGACTCAGTGATTAATACTATGTTGCAGGTTCGTAAATCTGTGTCTAGAAAGATTTATTATCGAGTTTGGAAGACTTACATCTTATGATGCTCTTCTCATAATTTCTCTTGGCATTCTTTTAGAATTCCTAGGATTTTATAGTTTCTTCATAAGGTTTTGTCTGCAAGTTCCTTGAAAGGACAAATCTCTGCTCTTTCTGTGCTGTTTTACAGAAAGAATTGCTAATCTTTCTGATATTCATTGTTTTGTTCAGGCTTTGGTTCGTATCAAGCCTGTCATTAAGCCAATTTCTCCTCCTTGGAGTCTTAGTTGGTTCTGAGGGCTTAACAGGCTCTTCCGTTTGAGCATATGCATTCTTTGGACATTAAATTACTTTCATGGAAAGTATTGTTCCTTTTGGCCATCTCTTCTGCTAGAAGAGTTTTTGAATTATCTGCTCTTTCTTGTGAGTCTCCTTTTCTGATTTTTCATCAGGATAAGGCGGTTTTTGCTGTCTTTATTTAAATTTTTACCTCAAGTTGTGAATTCTAACAACATTAATAGAGGAATTATTGTTCCTTCCTTGTGTCCTAAATCCTAAGAATTCTTTGGAAATATCCTTACATTCTTTGGATGTGGTCAGAGTTTTGAAATATTATGTTGAAGCTACTAAGATTTCAGTAAGACTTCTAGTCTATTTGTTATCTTTTCTGGTTTTAGGAAAGGTCAGAAGGCTTCTGCCATTTCTTTGGCGTCTTGGTTAAAGCTTTTGTTTCATAATGCTTATGTGGAGTTGGGTAAATCCCCGCCTCAAAGGATTACGGCTCATTCTACTAGGTCAGTTTCTACTTCCTTGGTTTTTAAGAATGAAGCTTCTGTTGATCAGATTTGCAAAGCAGCAACTTGGTCTTCTTTGCATACTTTTATTCAATTCTACCATTTTGATGTTTTTTCTTCTTCAGAAGCAGTTTTTGGTAGAAAAGTACTTCAGGCAGCTGTTTCAGTCTGATTCTTCTGCTTATAATTTCAGTTTTTTTCATTATAAAGATTAAAACTTTTGATTTGGGTTGTGGATTGTTTTTTCAGCGGAATTGGCTGTCTTTATTTTATCCCTCCCTCTCTAGTGACTCTTGCGTGGAGTTCCACATCTTGGGTATTTGCTATCCCATACGTCACTAGCTCATGGACTCTAATTTATGTAAGAACTTACCTGATAAATTCATTTCTTTCATATTGGCAAGAGTCCATGAGATCCACCCTTTTTTGTGGTGGTTATGATTTTTTTGTATAAAGCACAATTATTCCAATTCCTTGTTGATGCTTTCGCTCCTTTCTTATCACCCCACTTCTTGGCTATTCGTTAAACTGAATTGTGGGTGTGGTGAGGGGTGTATTTATAGGCATTTTGAGGTTTGGGAAACTTTGCCCCTCCTGGTAGGAATGTATATCCCATACGTCACTAGCTCATGGACTCTTGCCAATATGAAAGAAATGAATTTATCAGGTAAGTTCTTACATAAATTATGTTTTTTTGTTATTTCTTTTTTACTTTTATAATTGTATGAATTGTATCAATTTCACGCATGTTTCCAAAAGTTATCCATAAAGAAACTGACTGATTTTATTCAAAATTATTATTTGAAAAGATACCATTTTATGATCAAAATATAAATATACACATATGTATTTTTTTTTAAGGATAACATATAAGACCAGTCTTATTTTTTCTAACATCGAAATAGATGTGAATGTAATCTAAAGTCTATAAATTCAAATTAGTATCTATTACATATAACTTTAAAAAAATTAAATCTAAAATCTAATTCTTTATTAGCTCATGCTGAATGTGTGTATATAACCCTTAAAAATCTATATCAATACAATTTTTTAAAGATGTCACATTAGCGATTGATTAATAATAAAACTTTAATTTTTATTTAAAACAAACATATTACATAATAACTATATAAACAAAATAATCATAACTATCTATAATTACATGACTCTCCTACATTACAAACTAACATAAATTATACTATTGATAACTATATTGAACTTACACTAACAAATATACTGAAAACTTAAATTACATTTAACATTAATTATTATTCACATATTATTTTTTCATCTGAAAATGAAAAAAAACTAGACTGACAATAAATAGTACAACTTTAAAATTATTTTATGTAAATATTTCGAACACTTTACAAAAATATAATAATGTTGTATAGAAACACTGAATAACGCGATATTTAGAATCTTTAGAGATTAGACACACCCATTTAGAAAGTTGCTATGCGAGCAGGAAGGATGAAGAGAATTACACCATTCACATCTGGGGAAATAATAATTCTAGTATATGTTATGGACCGATATTTTCCTAAACGCTTAGGGGGTGTCTGAGGAGTCATGCAAGATGAAAGGGACAAAACTATATACGAAATGATACACAGAATGTATCGTGTATAAAAAATTAAAAGGACCAGGCGTCAATGTTTGAGATGCTACAGTGATATTAGACGTCGAGAACCACAATATTACCAATCCATTAGGAGCCTTTTAAGGACATGTCAGTTTATCAAATTGTTTTTATATTAATATTTGTGAGCTATTGCTAATCTAATACTCCAAAAAGAAATTGCAATGCATGACGCTGAAACTAAAATGTGCTTGTTTCTCAAAGTTACATCCCTGCAGTTAAAAAAATAAATATAATTTAAAATGATAAAAGAATTATTATTGTTTTAAATTATAAATTATTTGGCAATTTCAGCATCAATATGAACCATGAAAGAATAATTAGGTTTAAGTGTACCATATTAATAACTTTGATGTCCATACTGGCTCTTTCTTGGTATCTATTAGCATTATGATTTATGGTTTTCTAATTTCTAATTTTAACAAAATTCTAAAAACTATAAACATATGTAAGATATACAATTTGAACAAACTGATAAACAATGATGTATGGATGAAACTTTAACTTACAAAATGTTAACTTATATTAAAACTAATTATATTTCTAAAACTATTTACAATACATTTTTAAAAATACAAATTTACGAATCATCCTGCATACATCATCAACTATCATACTGTAGTTGATGATTGTTTTACACTTGTGGAATAGAAAAATAGATTTTGTAATCTTGTTTTGTATATCTGTATTCACTATTTCAGATAAGAAGAAAGAAAATATTTGTGGTGCTCCTCCTCCACGTTATGTAAGGCTTATTCTAAATTTGACACCTAGAAGTGAGGCTAGATGCCCACCCTTGCCACTGTCCTTACTTGACAGAGAATTGTCTCCACAGAAAGGAGGTGTCAGGCACCTAACAATCGTACATACACCTCAAGGTACAAAAGGAACCATGAATTAAATATCTATAGTTACAGAACTGAGTAACATAATAATGATTAGGTTTTTTTGGCATTAACAGAAACCAATAAAAGAGTGTTGAAAGTGAAGAAAAAAAAGGTTCAGAAGAATATTACAATTTTCTTCTACAGAAGGTATTTTTCTAATATTTGGTACCATTACAAATAGTACATTGAAATTTTTGTAATTGTGTTCTTCTGTAATCTTTCATAGATAGTGACAATGAGGAAAATAATGCTCCTCAAAGGATGTCATTAACTGCACCCTCAATGCAACTAAGTAAATGTTTGTTATTTGTAAATTTACTCTATTATTAACCCCTTAACGACCGAGGACGTGCAGGGTACGTCCTCTAAAAAAATACCCTTAACGACCAAGGACGTACCCTGCACATCCTCGGTCTGGAAAGCAGCTGGAAGCGATCCTGCTCGCTTCCAGCTGCTTTCCAGTTATTGCAGTGATGCCTCGATATCGAGGCATCCTGCAATAACCTTTTTAAGCCATCCGGTGCAGAGAGAGCCACTCTGTGGCCCTCTCTGCACCGGAGATTGTTGGCTTACCGCGTTGGTGGGTGGGAGGCTGGTGGGAGGCGGGTGGTGGCCATCGATGGCCTTGGGGACGTGCAGGGGGGGCGGGATCGTGGGCATGGATGATCGGGGGCGCGCACTGATGCGCGCGCGTGCATGGAAGGGAGGGGGCGGGCGCGTGCACGGGGAGGGAGCGGGTGGTAACCGCTACACTACAGAAAAAAGTTAAACAAAAAAATGCAAAAAACAGGGAATAAAAGTTTTTTTTTATAAATCAATTAAGGTGTTGGGGTTTGTCTGTGGGGGGGGGAAGCTACACTACACTACAAAAGTTTTTTTCTTGAAACTGGGTACTGGCAGACAGCTGCCAGTACCCAAGATGACCCCCAATAATGCATAGGGGGAGGGTAAGAGAGCTGTTTTGGGGGTGGATCAGGGAGGTTGGGGGCTAAGGGGGGATTCTACAAAGCAGCATATGTAAATATGCTTAAAAAAAAAGAACAAATTAAAAAAACCTTGTATTTTAGTACTGGCAGACTTTCTGCCAGTACTTAAGATGGCGGGGACAATTGTGGGGTGGGGGAGGGAAGGGAGCTGTTTGGGAGGGATCAGGGGGTGGGATGTGTCAGATGGGAGGCTGATCTCTACACTAAAGCTAAAATTAACCCTGCAAGCTCCCTAAAAACTACCTAATTAACCCCTTCACTGCTAGCCATAATACACGTGTGATGCGCAGCAGCATTTAGCGGCCTTCTAATTACCAGAAAGCAACGCCAAAGTCATATATGTCTGCTATTTCTGAACAAAGGGGATCCTTACAACCATTTGTGCCATAATTGCACAAGCTGTTTGTAAATAATTTCAGTGAGAAACCTAAAATTGTGAAACATTTAACGTTTTTTTAAATTTGATCGCATATGGTGGTGAAATGGTGGCATGAAAAATACCAAAATGGGCCTAGATCAATACTTGGGGTTGTCTACTACACTACACTAAAGCTAAAATTAACCATACAAGCTCCCTACATGCTCCCTAATTAACCCCTTCCCTGCTGGACATAAAACACTTGTGGTGCGCAGTGGCATTTAGCAGCCTTCTAATTACCAAAAAGCAACGCCAAAGCCATATATGTCTGCTATTTATGAACAAAGGGGATCCCAGAGAAGAATTTACAAACATTTATGCTATAATTGCACAAGCTGTTTGTAAATGATTTCAGTGAGAAACCTAAAGTTTGTGAAAAAATTTGTGAAAAAGTGAACAATTTTTTTTATTTGATCGCATTTGGCGGTGAAATGGTGGCATGAAATATACCAAAATGGGCCTAGATCAATACTTTGGGATGTCTTCTAAAAAAAAAATATATACATGTCAATGGATATTCAGGGATTCCTGAAAGATATCAGTGTCCCAATGTAACTAGCACTCATTTTGAAAAAAAGTGGTTTGGAAATAGCAAAGTGCTACTTGTATTTATGGACCTATAACTTGCAAAAAAAGCAAAGAACATGTAAACATTGGGTATTTCTAAACTCAGAACAAAATTTAGAAACTATTTAGCATGGGATTTTTTTGGTGGTTGTAGATGTGTAACAGATTTTGGGGGTCAAAGTTAGAAAAAGTGTGTTTTTTTCCATTTTTTCCTCATATTTTATAAAAATAAATTAGAGTAAATGATAAGATATGATAAAAATAATGGTATCTTTAGAAAGTCCATTTAATGGCGAGAAAAACGGTATATAATATGTGTGGGTACAGTAAATGAGTAAGAGGAAAATTACAGCTAAACACAAACACCGCAAAAATGTAAAAATAGCCTTGGTCCCAAACGGACAGAAAATGGAAAAGTGCTGCGGTCATTAAGGGGTTAAATATTATAATACAATATAAAAAACTATATATCCATTGAATTATAAATATATATTACAGATGCAAGTAGTGAGAAAAACTCAACAAATATTTCTGATACTGATAATGACTTGGAAATATCTAAGGTTTCTAAATCGACACAGACAAGTCCAGCTATGGAAAATACCTCCTCTAATCTAAATGGTAATACATTATTGATAACTGCTTTTTAACACCCTTTTTTTAAAAAAATTGTATGACAATCCTTAATTTTTTATAAATGTTGTTTTCTTATCTAGATTCCGGGTTACACGTTGTATCACAAGTGCAATCTTCTGTTTGTGAAGAAATTAAACAAATAATGGATTCTATAAAGAATTTAAATACCCAGGTTCAAAATCTCTACAAAACTTATGTTATGGAAAACATATAAGCAATTATTGCATTTTAATATTGTCATATTTACAGTATTGATACTGTTTTTATATATATATATATATATATATATATATATATATATATATATTGTAAGAATTTTTTGTGCAATAAAAATTGATATTTCATTTGCACTTTGATGACATTACAATTGTCATTTTTTATGTTAAAAAAGTCAATTTCAAACAAAAAATGATTGTAGTGGCCGGGAGGACCCTCATATTTTTTTATAATGCCTTTTGGTTTCATATTTTTTTAAATTCATGTTTTAATACATTTTAATTTTGTTCAATTTGATTTGTCTTTGTGTCACATTATTTTTAAACCTTCAAATGATTTCAAGTTAATTTTGAAAAAAAATAATTAAATAAAAAAAGAAGAAACTTTAATAAACATATGTACAAATAACAATAATAATATATTTTGGATCAACAAAAAACAATAATAATAACTTAAAGATTCAAATAACTGCACTAATGGAACCTTTGTCCTTTAGGATCTGGCGACTCTTGGTTCTGATGTCTATCTCTAATTATATCTAACATAGACTGCATAGTAGTTTGAGCCATCTGCATGTTATTTTTGGCTATTGCCAAGGCCCTGGTTATTTATTGGTTCCTTTCCCTGTCCATTTCTCTTTGCCACTGAAATATTTCACGGTCCAGTTCCAATCGTTGCTGGTTGTAGTTGTCAAATCTTTCTAAATGTACAGACAAAATATCCTGAACCTGTCTACTGTCTGCTCTATATCCTCTGGGAAGATTTAGCATTTCATTTAGAGCAGCATCTTCCAAAGGTGCCTGCTCTTGCAGTATAGGTTCAGCAGGTGCAGGTTCCAAAGCTTCAATTGCCTGCTCTTGAACAACATCATGTGGTGAATTTGGATTCTCATCATCATCATTAGAGGGGTTTCTTACAGGCTCATGAATACCAAAATCCTGATCTTGTGCCATCTGTGAGAGGTCAGGAGTTAAGCTTCCACAGTCTTGAGATATAACCTCTGTACTATGTGCTCTAACTGGAACAAGATTCAAAATGACCTCTCTAGAAGAATCATCCTCCTCAACGATATCTTAAATTAAATAAAAAAAATATATAATTAGAAATTTCGAAATAAAGCAATTAAAAGAAGAATAGCCAGCATTATGTTACATAAGATCACAATTTGTTCCTACAGTAATGGTTAGAGGGGTTACTATACAAGAGAAATGTATACAGTCATGTTGGCTTTAAATAATAAGATTAAAGGGCTTCTTAATAAATAATTGTGATTTTGCATGGTTAAAATGTTTAAATATAAAATCCCAATACATACAATAATATTGGATGGATGTAACATGAAACAGAATAAAGTGTAAACTATATTAAGTACAGGGGCATTTAATGTTAGTCTATCCATCTCAAAACCTCACAGTGTGGCTATCAATCTATAGACATTACAACGAGTTTAAAATTTTACAGTTACTTTATACCAAAATTATTTTTCTTATCATCCTATATTTACTTTCCAAAAGTAACTTACCATCAGAAAGTGGTGCAGAATCTGTCACCATAGCTCGGAATAGACGTCCAACATCCGCTGTAAAAATAAAAAATATAAATTAAAGATTAATATTTCATTTATTTTAAATATTTAAAGGTGTATATATAAGTGGTTTAAAAATACATACCAGAGCTTCTTCCAACCGCTGTATCCGGTGTACTGTTCCTTACATCTGGAATAGTATCAGCAGACGATAGGCTGTGGCTTGTATTTGTTGTGGAGCATATATATTGCCCATGTTGTGGTTGTTGTCTAATATTCACATTTTCTATTTAATGTGATGTCGACGGACGTGGTAGCTGTCCTACAGAGGTAGATGGGGTATTGACAGATGCAGAAGTCGATGCTCGAACAGAACCACCTATGAAATAGTAAATAAAGATTTCAATTAACACATTAACTAACATATTACATATCTGTCCAGAATGTATCTCTATTGAGTCATGTCGATTATTGAGGCACATGAAAACACCCAATGTATTTTAAAATTTAAAAGATATAAATTCATAAAATCCAATTTGTGTAAATCATGATTGATATCTCATATTCAAAATAAATCCATTATCTTTTTATATTATATTATTTATTTTCAATAATTAGCTAGCTATCATTAATAAAAGAAGAAAAATTGGTCCATAATGGATTAAAATTGAAATCATAGGTGAGCCAGTGACAATATAAATTTAAATTTATACACCAATCAACTGATATAACGTATGTTATATGTTGCCCCTAAGATTGCCTTGATAAACATTTAAAGGACACTGAAACCAATTTTTTGATTTTGTGCAATGTTAAGCAAATTTCTAATTTACTCCTATTATTAAATTTTCTTCATTCTCTTGGTATGTTTATTTGAAATGCAAGAATTAAAGTTTAGATGCCATGCCATTTTTGGTGAACACACTACTGTGTTGTTCTTGCTGATTGGTGTATAAATTCACCCACCCATAACCAAGTGCTTCCCATGGTCCAGAACCAAATAAATAGCTTAGATGCCTTCTTTTTCAAATAAATAAAGCAATAGAAGAAGAACATTTTTAATAGGAGTATATTAGAAATGTAATTACATTTTCATGCTCTCTATATGAATCATGAAAGCAGAATTTTTGGTTCAGTGTCCCTTTAAAGAAATAGATAAACAGAGAAGTAATCAAATAACATAATCCAATTTAATGTTATTATTTGTTATAATACTATTGCATATATGAGTGAGGAATCATATTTTCTTTCATGTAATTAGCAAGAGTCCATGAGCTAGTGATGTATGGGATATACATTCCTACCAGGAGGGGCAAAGTTTCCCAAACTTTAGAATGCCTATAAATACACCCCTCACCACACCCACAAATCAGTTTTACAAACTTTGCCTCCCTTGGAGGTGGTGAAGTAAGTTTGTGCTAGATTCTTCGTTGATATGCGCTTCGCAGCAGGCTGGAGCCCGGTTTTCCTCTCAGAGTGCAGTGAATGTTAGAGGGATGTGAAGAGAGTATTGCCTATTTGAATTCAATGATCTCCTTCTACGGGGTCTATTTCATAGGTTCTCTGTTATCGGTCGTAGAGATTCATCTCTTACCTCCCTTTTCAGATCGACGATACACTCTTATATATACCATTACCTCTACTGATTCTCGTTTCAGCACTGGTTTGGCTTTCTACTACATGTAGATGAGTGTCCTGGGGTAAGTAAGTCTTATTTTTGTGACACTCTAAGCTATGGTTGGGCACTTTTATATAAAGTTCTAAATATATGTGTTTAAACATTTATTTGCCTTGATTCAGGATGTTCAACATTCCTTATTTCAGACAGTCAGTTTCATTATTTGGGATAATGAATTTGAATAATCATTTTTTCTTACCTTAAAAAATTGACTTTTTTTCCTGTGGGCTGTTAGGCTCGCGGGGGCTGAAAATGCTTCATTTTATTGCGTCATTCTTGGCGCGGACTTTTTTGGCGCAAAAATTTTCATGTTATTTCCGGCGTCATACTTGTCGCCGGAAGTTGCGTAATTTTTTTGACGTTTTTGCGCCAAAAATGTCGGCGTTACCGGATGTGGCGTCATTTTTGGTGCTTAAAGCATTTAGGCGCCAAATAATGTGGGCATCTTTTTTGGCGCTAAAAAATATGGGCGTCATTATCGTCTTCACATTATTTAAGTCTCATTGTTTATTTGCTTCTGGTTGCTAGAAGCTTGTTCATTGGCATTTTTTCCCATTCCTGAAACTGTCTTTTAAGGAATTTGATCAATTTTGCTTTATATGTTGTTTTTTCTATTACATATTGCAAGATGTCTCAGATTGACCCTGAATCAGAAGATACTTCTGGAAAATTGCTGCCTGATGCTGGATCTACCAAAGTTAAGTGTATTTGTTGTAAACTTGTGGTATCTGTTCCTCCGGCTGTTGTTTGTAATGAATGTCATGACAAACTTGTTAATGCAGATAATATTTCCTTTAGTAATGTTCCATTACCTGTTGCTGTTCCATCAAAATCTAATTTTCAGGGTGTTCCTGTTAACATAAGAGATTTTGTTTCTAAATCTATTAAGAAGGCTATGTCTGTTATTCCTCCTTCTAGTAAACGTAAAAGGTCTTTTAAAACTTCTCTTTTTTCAGATGAATTTTTAAATGAACATCATCATTCTGATTATGATAATGATTCCTCTGGTTCAGAGGATTCTGTTTCAGAGGTTGATAATGATAAATTTTCATATTTATTTAAAATGGAATTTATTCGTTCTTTGCTTAAAGGGCCATAATACCCAAATGTTTAAACACTTGAAAGTGATGCAGCATAGCTGTAAAAAGCTGATTAGAAAATATCACCTGAACATCTCTATGTAAAAAAGAAAGATATTTTACCTCAAAAGTTCCTCAGTAGCCTCCTCCCATTGTAAAGGATTTCTAAGCAGCATTTTAGTGTGTTTGTCCTGGGACATCTGAAGGGACTAGCATCTTGCACTCTCATATTATTTCACCAATCAGGTAAAGGAAGCTTACTATGAAATCTCATGAGAGTTAAGTCAAATCTCATGAGATCACAGTAAGAGTTCATGACCTCAGCACTGCTGATGCTGATTGGCTGCTGTTCATTTCTTCATTTTTTTTAATTTTTTTACCTGCAGCTGGGAGCAGCTGAGTATAACTTTTTACACAGAACTTACTCTGCTGAGCTGAGGAAATTGTGAGGTAAAACATCTTCCTTTTTTACATAGAGATGCTCAGGTGATATTTTCCTGTCAGCTTTTTACAGTTATACTGCATCAGTTTCAAGTGATTTAGCATATGAGTATTATGTCCCTTTAAAGAAGTTTTAAATGCATTAGAAATAGAGGAGTCTGGTCCTCCTGATACTAAATCTAAACGTTTGAATACCTTTTTTAAATCTCCTGTAGTTATTCCAGAAGTTTTTCCTGTCCCTGATGCTATTTCTGAAGTAATTTCCAGGGAATGGAATAATTTGGGTAATTCATTTACTCCTTCAAAACGGTTTAAGCAATTATATCCTGTGCCATCTGACAGATTAGAGTTTTGGGACAAAATCCCTAAGGTTGATGGGGCTATCTCTACTCTTGCTAAATGTACTACTATTTCTACGGCAGCTAGTACTTCCTTTAAGGATCCTTTAGATAGGAAAATTGAATCCTTTCTAAGAAAAGCTTACTTATGTTCAGGTAATCTTTTTAGACCTGCTATATCTTTAGCGGATGTTGCTGCAGCTTCAACTTTCTGGTTGGAAGCTTTAGCACAACAAGTAACAGATCATAATTCTCATAGCATTGTTAATCTTCTTCAACATGCTAATAATTTTATTTGTGATGCCATCTTTGATATCATTAGGGTTGATGTCAGGTATATGTCTTTAGCTATTTTAGCTAGAAGAGCTTTATGGCTTAAAACTTGGAATGCTGATATGTCTTCTAAGTCAACTTTGCTTTCCCTTTCTTTCCAGGGTAATAAATTATTTGGTTCACAGTTGGATTCTATTATTTCAACTGTTACTGGGGGGAAAGGAACTTTTTTACCACAGGATAAAAAATCTAAAGGTAAATTTAGGTCTACTAATCGTTTTCGTTCCTTTCGTCACAATAAGGAACAAAAGCCTGATCCTTCCCCTACAGGAGCGGTATCAGTTTGGAAACCATCTCCAGTCTGGAATAAATCCAAGCCTTTTAGAAAGCCAAAGCCAGCTCCCAAGTCAACATGAAGGTGCGGCCCTCATTCCAGCTCAGCTGGTAGGGGGCAGATTACGATTTTTCAAAGAAATTTGGATCAATTCGATTCACAATCTTTGGATTCAGAACATTGTTTCACAAGGGTACAGAATAGGCTTCAAGATAAGGCCTCCTGCAAGAAGATTTTTTCTTTCCCGTGTCCCAGTAAATCCAGTGAAGGCTCAAGCATTTCTGAAATGTGTTTCAGATCTAGAGTTGGCTGGAGTAATTATGCCAGTTCCAGTTCTGGAACAGGGGCTGGGGTTTTACTCAAATCTCTTCATTGTACCAAAGAAGGAGAATTCCTTCAGACCAGTTCTGGATTTAAAAATATTGAATCGTTATGTAAGGATACCAACATTAAAAATGGTAACTATAAGGACTATTCTGCCTTTTGTTCAGCAAGGGCATTATATGCCCACAATAGATTTACAGGATGCATATCTGCATATTCCGATTCATCCAGATCACTATCAGTTTCTGAGATTCTCTTTCCTAGACAAGCATTACCAGTTTGTGGCTCTGCCGTTTGGCCTAGCAACAGCTCCAAGGATTTTTACAAAGGTTCTCGGTGCCCTTCTATCTGTAATCAGAGAACAGGGTATTGTGGTATTTCCTTATTTGGACGATATCTTGGTACTTGCTCAGTCTTCACATTTAGCAGAATCTCATACGAATTTCTGCGGTTCATATCCCAGGTATAGACAATTGGGAAGCGGATTATCTCAGTCGTCAAACGTTACATCCGGGCGAATGGTCTCTTCACCCAGAGGTATTTCTTCAGATTGTTCAAATGTGGGGACTTCCAGAAATAGATCTGATGGCTTCTCATCTAAACATGAAACTTCCCAGTAATCTGTCCAGATCCAGGGATCCTCAGGCGGAAGCAGTGGATGCATTGTCACTTCCTTGGAAGTATCATCCTGCCTATATCTGTCCGCCTCTAGTTCTTCTTCCAAGAGTGATTTCCAAGATTCTAAAGGAGCGTTCTTTTGTTTTGCTGGTGGCTCCAGCATGGCCTCACAGGTTTTGGTATGCGGATCTTGTCCGGATGGCTACTTGCCAACCGTGGACTCTTCCGTTAAGACCAGACCTTCTATCGCAAGGTCCTTTTTTCCATCAGGATCTCAAATCCTTAAATTTGAAGGTATGGAGATTGAACGCTTGATTCTCAGTCATAGAGGTTTCTCTGACTCCGTAATTAATACTATGTTACAGGCTCGTAAATCTGTATCTAGGAAGATATATTATCGAGTCTGGAAGACTTACATTTCTTGGTGTTCTTCTCATCATTTTTCTTGGCATTCTTTTAGAATTCCTAGAATTTTACAGTTTCTTCAGGATGGCTTGGATAAAGGTTTGTCTGCAAGTTCCTTGAAAGGACAAATCTCTGCTCTTTCTGTTCTTTTTCACAGAAAGATTGCTAGTCTTCCTGATATTCATTGTTTTGTACAGGCTTTGGTTCGTATAAAACCTGTTATTAAGTCAATTTCTCCTCCTTGGAGTTTGAATTTGGTTCTGGGGGCTCTTCAAGCTCCTCCGTTTGAACCTATGCATTCGCTGGATATTAAATTACTTTCTTGGAAAGTTTTGTTTCTTTTGGCCATCTCTTCTGCTAGCAGAGTTTCCGAATTATCTGCTCTTTCTTGTGAGTCTCCTTTTCTGATTTTTCATCAGGATAAGGCTGTGTTGCGAACTTCATTTAAATTTTTACCTAAGGTTGTGAATTCTAACAACATTAGTAGAGAAATTGTGGTTCCTTCATTGTGTCCTAATCCTAAGAACTCTAAGGAAAGATCGTTGCATTCTTTGGATGTAGTTAGAGCTTTGAAATATTATGTTGAAGCTACTAAAGATTTCCGAAAGACTTCTAGTCTATTTGTTTTCTTTTCTGGTTCTAGGAAAGGTCAGAAGGCTTCTACCATTTCCTTGGCATCTTGGCTAAAGTATTTGATTCATCATGCTTATGTTGAGTCGGGTAGAACTCCGCCTCAAAGGATTACAGCTCATTCGACTAGGTCAGTCTCTACTTCCTGGGCATTTAAGAATGAAGCTTCGGTTGATCAGATTTGCAAAGCAGCAACTTGGTCTTCTTTGCATACTTTTACTAAATTCTACCATTTTGATGTGTTTTCTTCTTCTGAAGCAGTTTTTGGTAGAAAAGTACTTCAGGCAGCTGTTTCAGTTTGATTCTTCTGCTTATAATTTCAGTTTTTTTCATTATAAGATTTAAACTTTGTTTTGGGTGTGGATTATTTTTCAGCGGAATTGGCTGTCTTTATTTTATCCCTCCCTCTCTAGTGACTCTTGCATAGAAGATCCACATCTTCGGTATTCATTATCCCATACGTCACTAGCTCATGGACTCTTACTAATTACATGAAAGAAAACATAATTTATGTAAGAACTTACCTGATAAATTCATTTCTTTCATATTAGCAAGAGTCCATGAGGCCCACCCTTTTTTGTGGTGGTTATAATTTTTTTGTATGAAGCACAATTATTCCAATTCCTTATTTTTTATGCTTTCGCACTTTTTTCTTATCACCTCACTTCTTGGCTATTCGTTAAACTGATTTGTGGGTGTGGTGAGGGGTGTATTTATAGGCATTTTAAGGTTTGGGAAACTTTGCCCCTCCTGGTAGGAATGTATATCCCATACGTCACTAGCTCATGGACTCTTGCTAGTATGAAAGAAATGAATTTATCAGGTAAGTTCTTACATAAATTATGTTTTTTTTTCTCCATATAGCTGTAACTCTAATTGAAATTAGAAATTTATTTAGCATTGGTGAGATTAAATGGACACTAATCAACATTTTTTTCTTTTATCATTCATATAGGGCATGCAATTTTAATCTTCTTTTGAATTTACTCGTATTATATATTTTTATTCATTCTCTTGCTATGTTTCTTTAAAAAGCATAAATAGTGTGCATATGAGCATGCCCAATTTTTGTTCATAACTTGGGTTATGCTTGCTTATTGGTGGTTAAATGTCGACCTCCAATAAGCAAACGCTAACCATGGTGATGAACCTAAAATTTGCTGACTGCTAAGATTGCATTACTGCTTTTTACATAAAGATAGAAAGAGAAAGAAGAAAAATGGATAATACGAGAAAATAGCACATTAAAAAACGGTTAATAATGTTTTTAAAAAACATTAACATAAGAGACACATTTTTGGTGCAGACAAACCTCGAATATCGCTATCACATTCTTCAGTTATGCCCTCAATGACCTTCGTGCCAAGCCTCTGTAGAACTTTACTTTCGAAGTCAGTCAAATCTGTGACATAAGGCTGTCCGCCTCCAGTACCACGTGCATATTGCTTTTCTTTGGCAATTTTGGCTTTGGTTTGACGCTTGATATCATTGAACCTTTTTTTGCAGGATTCAATATCTTTTTTCGTTGGTCCTTGAGCACTCACAGCGTCACTCATTTTTCCCCAAATAATCTTCTTACGGGCACCGGGGGTTTGCTTGACTCGACTACCATAAATATTATCATAGTATTCGAGTACTAGATCAACAAGTACAACATTCTGTTGATGCGAGAAGTTACGGTTGTGAATCTTCTTGGAAGTAGCTGAATCTCCGGAGCTTCTCTAAGTAAATACCAAAAAGTAAATAAACAATATTCTAAGATTTCTGGGAAATGCACATTCTTATACATGTCAGCAGCTAAACCTTGCCGCTTGTATGACGATTATGACACCTAGATGGTCACGTAGGGGAAGAACTAAACCAATTAGGCCGAAGACTGCTTAGTAACTTTGTTATTTCGCGGCGAGCGAAGCTTCAAAGTTATCAATAATCCGATTGTCTTCGAGACAGATTAGACGCAAAATTTTACGGCTTTGTTTTTAGTACATTTATGTAACGAAGTTCTATCCGCATGGTGCGAATGCAGGTTAATTTGATACGGTCTGTGCGAAAATTTTGATGCCTTAGTACATGGCGCCCAGGGTCTGTAAACACAAGTCTACCATTAGAAATGAGTCCACTGCTCACTTGCCTATGCCAGCCCATTTTCTCGAGATGGGGCATCAGGCAAGTCAACTCAGATTTATGGTAATAGATAAAGCCCAGAAAATCCCAGGGGTGGAGATAGAATTAAAGATCGCCTTTGTAAAAAAGCCAAGTGGATATGGGGCTTAAATACTATGCACCCAAAAGGCCTAAACAGAGACTTTAACTTGCTTTCATTCATTTAGGGTCTGTCTTCCCTTATTATTATGTTTTTCTATGATTTGATATATAGCATGCTTCAAAAAATAATTTGGTAACATTGAGTTAATTTAGATTATGTTTTGCTGCCTTTGTTTTTAATAAGTACTCCAATTTCAACCAGTAGAGAGAGGGTTAACCTTCAGTTCAACATTATGTTCAGCTGACTATTTGGTATGTGGTCATGTGATATAGCCCCTCTCAGTAGCAGGTGATTGGTTACCTTTTTAGGCTTGTACTCTATAAAATGTATTTTTGTATTACTATGTGCTAGCTTGAGAAAGGCACGGGTGTCACGAAACATTGTTCATCCGATAAAAGGTTTTGCTTATTTAAGTGTGCCACCTTCATCTCTTGGGAATTATACCTAATTTACTGGCACAGCTTTGTATAGATACCACCATTGTAATTTTGCTTCACTAGTGCCTACTTTTATCCTTAGCTCTGTCAAGTTACCCCTTTTTAATGTTAATTTTTACCTATTTCACTCATAGTTTTCTGGACTGATTGCTGTGCTATCAGCTCCTGGGATGGCGTGGCATAGATGGTCCTAGAAGAGAAATATATTGGTAAAACAATGATAGGTTGAGGTATTTTCAACCATTTCATACCCATTAGTACTTTAGTTACATAGTATTTACAATAAAGAGATAAAAGAAGGGTGAAAGAGAAACTGAAGGAGATAGAAAACAGGGGGAAAATAATTGGAGGGACAAAAGGAAGGAAATCTTAAATATGATCTTAGGATGACCTTATTCCTACAGTTTCAGAAGTTGCAACCCTCCCCCTTTTTTACTTTTGAGTTATCTGAGAGCAAAACAATATTGTATACCCCTAGATAGGTTTAAGAGAGACCTCCCAATCTGTTGCAGAACTAATATAGTGTCTTACATTATTCTGTATTCCTATAAAAGTGTATCTACAATATAAGGAAAAGTAAAATGAGATTTGTCATTTGAGAATCAAGAGTGGTCTCCTTTTGTCTGAGGTTACCTTCTGTATGATCAGTGTGCTGGAAGATTAGTGAGCTGGGCCACTATATTAACCCAGTAGGCATTATTAGCAATGTAAGATGCTTCCCAAAGTGTGAGTACCTCTCTTATTATTGGGCTATCATCGAGTTGTTGTCATTTTGTTTACCTGCACTAGCTTCTGTAGCTTTGCATCTTCCATATTGTTATGAGGTCCAAAAGTGACCTCATGTGCCACTCAGAAGGTATATAGTTTATTTGGCAAGTTATATGTACAATAATATTTTTGTATCATATAAATATGTAATGTATCTCTTTTTGGCTCATATTGGTTGTATGCCTTGAAACAAATCTTTTTATTTTCTTTTACTTTCATATATTGTTTGTATGCCTTGAACAGAACCTCAATAAAATATTTAAAAAAAAAAAAATATGGCTGGTGATCCAATCAGCTAGCATCAATAATGAAAAAATAATAGCAATTAGGGTATCTAAATTGTCCATTAGATTTCCCCTTAACCTAGTAGAACAGAAAATATGATATTAAGGATATAATTCTATTAATTTCAGAAAATATTTCTGTATTTGAAATTATACTAATACTATATTCACTTGTGATATCATAAGCCTCTTCTTTCCATTTTGTGCTAGCACATTGAATAGAAAATCAATGTTATATGACTTCCTTTTCTGAGTGAGGTTTTAAATTACAAATGATTCATCTCTCATTCATTACTTTGAATAGTAGCAGCTAAAAGACTAAAACATATAGCAATAGGGAACACATTGTTTTGTGAGAAAATATGATTCTGTGAATCTGAAATAAAAAAATAAAAAAACACCAAAGGATGAAATAAAAACTTCAGGAGCAAAAAAGAAACACTACATCCTAGCGAGATATTTTGTTGCTAAATCATATCTTGAAGTATTCTTTTATCAGAAACAAAAAGCATGGATCCAAAATGTCACTCATGTATGCAGCCTTATATTGAAATGTCATAAAGTAGCAGAGAATCACAGCTCATAAAGTTTAAAGTTACATAAAACTGCAATACTGAAAAGGTTCTAATGCATATATACATTTTCTTGTTGCAGTATTGCTTGCCTATACCTATGTGTTTAACTCCTATAAAGGAATTAAGAGCAAAAGTAGTTAAATCCAACTCCAGAAACGTAATGCTCTGACAATCCTGAGCTGAACACAGCTGGTGAATAGTGTTTTATTCTGATGCCACCATTGATTGACTCCAGACTAGAACTGCATTGCTGCTCCAGAGCTGAATTTATATAGTATTAACCCCTTTGTGGTTGTTAAGTACATAGGTATAGGTAAGCAATAGTACAGTAAATATCATCTAATGCTTTAGAGCATTTTCTTACTGCAGCTGAAAATCCCTTTAAGGGTTTGCATGCATCAAAAATTTTGCAAAGATTCTTGGCACAAGAAAGTCAAGATAATAAGGTTATTTTTGGTATATAAAATACTGGGAAATTAAACCATAAAAAAACAATATATTTTAAATCCATAAGTGTCATTAAATGGATATGAAACACTTTGAGATTGTTATATAAAATGTTTAATTCTATGTAATAAACCAACCAGGTTGCCACTAGACATTTTGGCGCCCCTGCTTGCCTTTGAGCTGTGCAAGTGGCCAAGTAAGTGATTAAAATGCATCATGCATATTAAGTGTAGTCAAACTTAAAAATGATGTAAAGGTAATAAAACTTATACAGAAACACAGAAATACAGAAACACTCACACAATCTCATCTCACTGCAGCACCATTACCAGCCCATTCCTCTTTCTACTAAATTTAAAAAAAAATTCACTCAAGTTCGAAGACATTTACTTTACCTGTCAATTCATAGAATTGTCAGAAAACACATAACTTTGTACACTTAGCTCCTGAGACCCCTCATCCTCGTTTTTTAGCAAACTGTTATATTTTTAAGGGATGTCACTTTAGCTCTTTAAATATCAAGAAAGGGGTTCATAATCTCCTTCCCTGTACCCATTTGAAAACAATGGGGCTTGTACAAAGAGAAAACAAACTTTTGAAAACTGCTATAGGATTAAAAATAAAGAGCAAACAAAAATATATATAAATGTATATACACAGACATTCAATAGCTGCAATATTAATTAGGTTCGGTTCGGGAGTAACAAATGCTAAATTCAACTTTTTCAATAACTAGTGTTTCGGGCCTGGACTGACCTTGCTAGGTGGGTTCAGACTGATATACTTCAGGATAGTTCTCCTCTGTGAAAAGCACAATTGGGCTAAAAGAGACTGCTCCCAGGTGGCAACTCGCCAAAGGACAAGCTACTTAGCTGTTGTTCATTTCTGGTAGAGCGCTTCTTTCTCTGTATGTATTTGTGTTATGACCCTGGGGAAGTCTCCCAAAGAGTGTTGGGAGAAACCAAACGTAGCCTCCTTGCCCAATGTGCGTAGAGGAATTTGGCTGCACCTCACTGACGAGACCCACAAAAGGCCAAAATGATCGTCTGTTCTTGCTATGTTTCTTGTTCAGAGAAGGATTGCCTGACCTTTCTAGGTGGGTTTAGACTGATATTCCTCAGGAAAGTTCTTCTCTGTGAAAAGCACAATTGGGCTAAAAGAGGCCTCTCCTAGGTGGCAACTCACGGTAGAACAAGCTACTGAGCTTCCTCCAATTGTTGTTTGCACCCTTTGGCGTCCAACTTGTGAGGCACGCAACGATTGGAGGAAGCCGGATCGTCATCAATAAGCTAGTGAAAGCTGGAGCTGCGGGCGAAGGATCAGCGTTATGCTTACCAATACGCAAAGATAAGTATTTTAAAAGATAAGTGTCTTTATAAAGTTTAATGAATGAAAGGTCCCCTGTTTTTAAGATTACTTTTAGTTATTGGGCACTTATTCATTAAACTTTACAATCACTTTAAAACATGTGCAGGATCCTTAGCTTACCTCAGTATGCTCTCATGGAAAGAGATACGTTTCAACAAAGGATACAAGGAATAAGGTGTAAATTTGATAACAGAAGTAAATTTGTATTTCTTTTATTTTAAATTGTATGCTCTGTCTGAATCATAAAATTTAATTTGGACTTAAATGTCCCTTTAAGTTAATAATATCTGTATGCACGAGTAGTAAACATACACACACTAACAGAGTTGTATGATCATGAAAATAATAAGAGAGAAAGAAGAATGTCATTTCATATAGTAGAATATTAATACAGATTTAAACAAATACAGAATTACAATGGGAAATTGTAGGCCACTATTTACAGACTGAATTGATGTTAACATTTATAGGTGATAGATAGAATCTGGTTTTAACATAACTGACTTAAAGGGACACTGACCCCATATTTCGTGATTCAGATAGAACATGCAATTTTAAGCAACTTTCTAATTTACTCCCTTTTAACAATTTTTCTTCACTCTCTTCTTATCTTTATTTGAAAAAGAAGGCATCTAAGCTAAGGAGCCAGCCAATTTTTGATTCAGCACTGTGGGCAGCACTTGTTTATTGGTGGGTGAATTTATCCACCAATCAGCAAGTACAACCCAGTTGGTTCACCAAAAATGGGCCTGTATCTAAACTTACATTCTTGCTTTTCAAATAAAGATACCAAGAGAATTAAGAAAATTTGATAATAGGAGTAAATTAGAAAGTTGCTTAAAATTGCATGCTCTATCTTAATCACAAAATAAAAAAATTTGGGTTCAGTGTCCCTTTAAGTGTCCAAATGCATATATAGGCCAGGAGTGGTGAGACTTGGCACACTTTTTAAAGGGACATAGAAAACTGTTTTGTTGGCATGTACTCATATGCTGTCCATGGTTCTTTGTTCTCTGTCAGACGACTAACTTTAACATTTTCTCTACAACCGGTTTTCTGAGCTTTATAGTTTTTTCAAGTAACCACAAGATGGAGCCAGAGAGCTTACTTAAAATCTAAATAGGCACTGAAATAAATGTAGAAATTTGATCCATGAGATCAGAATACTGAGGCCTAGATTTAGAGTTCGGCGGTAGCCGTCAAAACCAGCGTTAGAGGCTCCTAACGCTGGTTTTGGCCGCCCGCTGGTATTTGGAGTCAGTGATTAAAGGGTCTAACGCTCACTTTACAGCCGCGACTTTTCCATACCGCAGATCCCCCTACGCCATTTGCGTAGCCTATCTTTTCAATGGGATCTTTCTAACGCTGGTATTTAGAGTCGTTTCTGCAGTGAGCGTTAGAGCTCTAACGACAAGATTCCAGCCGCCTGAAAAAAGCAGGAGTTAAGAGCTTTCTGGCTAACGCCGGTTCATAAAGCTCTTAACTACTGTACCCTAAACTACACTAACACCCATAAACTACCTATGTACCCCTAAACCGAGGTCCCCCCACATCGCCGCCACTCGATTAAAATTTTTAACCCCTAATCTGCCGACCGCCACCTACGTTATACTTATGTACCCCTAATCTGCTGCCCCTAACCCCGCCGACCCCTATATTATATTTCTTAACCCCTAACTTGCCCCCCACAACGTCGCCGCAAGCTACTTAAAATAATTAACCCCTAATCTTCCGACCGCAAATCGCCGCCACCTACGTTATCCCTATGTACCCCTAATCTTCTGCCCCTAACATCGCCGACCCCTATGTTATATTTATTAACCCCTAATCTGCCCCCCACAACGTCGCCGACACCTACCTACACTTATTAACCCCTAATCTGCCGACCGGACCTGAGCGCTACTATAATAAAGTTATTAACCCCTAATCCGCCTCACTAACCCTATCATAAATAGTATTAACCCCTAATCTGCCCTCCCTAACATCGCCGACACCTACCTTCAATTATTAACCCCTAATCTGCCGACCGGAGCTCACCGCTATTCTAATAAATGTATTAACCCCTAAAGCTAAGTCTAACCCTAACACTAACACCCCCCTAAGTTAAATATAATTTTTATCTAACGAAATAAATTAACTCTTATTAAATAAATGATTCCTATTTAAAGCTAAATACTTACCTGTAAAATAAATCCTAATATAGCTACAATATAAATTATAATTATATTATAGCTATTTTAGGATTAATATTTATTTTACAGGTAACTTTGTATTTATTTTAACCAGGTACAATAGCTATTAAATAGTTAAGAACTATTTAATAGTTACCTAGTTAAAATAATTACAAATTTACCTGTAAAATAAATCCTAACCTAAGATATAATTAAACCTAACACTACCCTATCAATAAAATAATTAAATAAACTACCTACAATTACCTACAATTAACCTAACACTACACTATCAATAAATTAATTAAACACAATTGCTACAAATAAATACAATTAAATAAACTATCTAAAGTACAAAAAATAAAAAAGAACTAAGTTACAGAAAATAAAAAAATATTTACAAACATAAGAAAAATATTACAACAATTTTAAACTAATTACACCTACTCTAAGCCCCCTAATAAAATAACAAAGACCCCCAAAATAAAAAATTCCCTACCCTATTCTAAATTTACAAAGTTACAAGCTCTTTTACCTTACCAGCCCTGAACAGGGCCCTTTGCGGGGCATGCCCCAAGAAGTTCAGCTCTTTTGCCTGTAAAAGAAAACATACAATACCCCCCCCCCCCAACATTACAACCCACCACCCACATACCCCTAATCTAACCCAAACCCCCCTTAAATAAACCTAACACTAAGCCCCTGATGATCTTCCTACCTTGTCTTCACCATGCCAGGTTCACCGATCCGTCCTGGCTCCAAGATCTTCATCCAACCCAAGCGGGGGCTAGACATCCACTGAAGAAGTCCAGAAGAGGGTCCAAAGTCTTCCTCCTATCCGGCAAGAAGAGGACATCCGGACCGGCAAACATCTTCTCCAAGCGGCATCTTCTATGTTCTTCCATCCGATGACGACCGGCTCCATCTTGAAGACCTCCAGCGCGGATCCATCCTCTTCTTCCGACGACTAGACGACGAATGACGGTTCCTTTAAGGGACGTCATCCAAGATGGCGTCCCTCGAATTCCGATTGGCTGATAGGATTCTATCAGCCAATCGGAATTAAGGTAGGAATTTTCTGATTGGCTGATGGAATCAGCCAATCAGAATCAAGTTCAATCCGATTGGCTGATCCAATCAGCCAATCAGATTGAGCTCGCATTGTATTGGCTGATCGGAACAGCCAATAGAATGCGAACTCAATCTGATTGGCTGATTGGATCAGCCAATCGGATTGAACTTGATTCTGATTGGCTGATTCCATCAGCCAATCAGAAAATTCCTACCTTAATTCCGATTGGCTGATAGAATCCTATCAGCCAATCGGAATTCGAGGGACGCCATCTTGGATGACGTCCCTTAAAGGAACCGTCATTCGTCGTCTAGTCGTCGGAAGAAGAGGATGGATCCGCGCTGGAGGTCTTCAAGATGGAGCCGGTCGTCATCGGATGGAAGAACATAGAAGATGCCGCTTGGAGAAGATGTTTGCCGGTCCGGATGTCCTCTTCTTGCCGGATAGGAGGAAGACTTTGGACCCTCTTCTGGACTTCTTCAGTGGATGTCTAGCCCCCGCTTGGGTTGGATGAAGATCTTGGAGCCAGGACGGATCGGTGAACCTGGCATGGTGAAGACAAGGTAGGAAGATCATCAGGGGCTTAGTGTTAGGTTTATTTAAGGGGGGTTTGGGTTAGATTAGGGGTATGTGGGTGGTGGGTTGTAATGTTGAGGGGGGGGGTATTGTATGTTTTCTTTTACAGGCAAAAGAGCTGAACTTCTTGGGGCATGCCCCGCAAAGGGCCCTGTTCAGGGCTGGTAAGGTAAAAGAGCTTGTAACTTTGTAAATTTAGAATAGGGTAGGGAATTTTTTATTTTGGGGGTCTTTGTTATTTTATTAGGGGGCTTAGAGTAGGTGTAATTAGTTTAAAATTGTTGTAATATTTTTCTTATGTTTGTAAATATTTTTTTATTTTCTGTAACTTAGTTCTTTTTTATTTTTTGTACTTTAGATAGTTTATTTAATTGTATTTATTTGTAGCAATTGTGTTTAATTAATTTATTGATAGTGTAGTGTTAGGTTAATTGTAGGTAATTGTAGGTAGTTTATTTAATTATTTTATTGATAGGGTAGTGTTAGGTTTAATTATATCTTAGGTTAGGATTTATTTTACAGGTAAATTTGTAATTATTTTAACTAGGTAACTATTAAATAGTTCTTAACTATTTAATAGCTATTGTACCTGGTTAAAATAATTACAAAGTTACCTGTAAAATAAATATTAATCCTAAAATAGCTATAATATAATTATAATTTATATTGTAGCTATATTAGGATTTATTTTACAGGTAAGTATTTAGCTTTAAATAGGAATCATTTATTTAATAAGAGTTAATTTATTTCGTTAGATAAAAATTATATTTAACTTAGGGGGGTGGTAGTGTTAGGGTTAGACTTAGCTTTAGGGGTTAATACATTTATTAGAATAGCGGTGAGCTCCGGTCGGCAGATTAGGGGTTAATAATTGAAGGTAGGTGTCGGCGATGTTAGGGAGGGCAGATTAGGGGTTAATACTATTTATGATAGGGTTAGTGAGGCGGATTAGGGGTTAATAACTTTATTATAATAGCGGTGCGGTCCGGTCGGCAGATTAGGGGTTAATAAGTGTAGGCAGGTGGAGGCGACGTTGTGGGGAGCAGATTAGGGGTTAATAAATATAACATAGGGGTCGGCGATGTTAGGGCAGCAGATTAGGGGTACATAGGGATAACGTAGGTGGCGGCGGTTTACGGAGCGGCAGATTAGGGGTTAAAAGTGTAATGCAGGGGTCAGCGATAGCGGGGGGCGGCAGATTAGGGGTTAATAAGTGTAAGGTTAGGGGTGTTTAGACTCGGGGTTCATGTTAGAGTGTTAGGTGCAGACGTAGGAAGTGTTTCCCCATAGGAATCAATGGGGCTGCGTTAGGAGCTGAACGCTGCTTTTTTGCAGGTGTTAGGTTTTTTTTCAGCTCAAACAGCCCCATTGTTTCCTATGGGGGAATCGTGCACGAGCACGTTTTTGAGGCCGGCCGCGTCCGTAAGCAACTCTGGTATCGAGAGTTGTATTTGCGGTAAAAATGCTCTACGCTCCTTTTTTGGAGCCTAACGCAGCATTTGTTTGAACTCTCGATACCAGAGTTAAATTTATGGTGCGGCCAGAAAAAAACCCGCGGAGCGTTAACAGCCCTTTTACCGCCAAACTCCAAATCTAGCCGTGAATTTCTTAACGTAAAATATAAAATCAATACATTAATAAAGTTACAATTTTTTAATTTTATTTTTATAATTTTTAAAATATTTGTATGATTGTTTTATCCAAAGCCAATTTAAACATTTCTCAAATAGATTTACATATTACATTCAAATAAAAATAGGGTGACTGTGCATGCCTAGTTAATGCCCTAATCAAAATTTTGGGCTAGATCTCAAACGAGCTGAGCATATTAAGAACTTTGGGCCAGATTATGAGTTTAGCACTATTTAACGCTCCTGCTTATGCGTTAACTGCGCTAGAAGTAAGCTTAAAAAGGCAAACTTAGGATATTGCTCTCGCTATAACCTAGTCCCCCATTGAAGTCAATGGAGCAAAAAAAGTGGAAAAACACCAAACTCATGCGCAAACATGAGCGCACATTCTCAAGTGCACTAACCCGACATGAAAATAGGTACATATTACATTCCATTATAGAAGAATATGCCAGCAGAGGAGATCCGGAGACCGGGTTTGTGTGAGTCGCACAACGGGAGAACACTTTCCGGCAACTGAGACTGGGTTGAAGCAAAACCTGTATGCAGAGACTGCTTTTGAGAGGCTTTTTATCCGCTTACAGCTAGTAAGTGCAGTATTGTAAGTAAACGGAGTGCCGTAAATAAACTGATATCGTGAGTCGTGGGTGTGCTTGATCGTTTTATATTTTTCAGTGATTACCTATCAAGTACTGTACTGTACTATATTGCACTGTACACATAATTGTGTACAATACTTTTCCCTTTTCGTTTTTTGGATAATAATTTATGTTTTGGTTTTCTATCCTACCTAATCTATCAATAATAATGCAACGATAAGAGTTATTAAAAAGGAGAAAAAAAAAGAGAGAGAGAAAAAAGGGAGCACGGTGAGAGAGAGTGGAGAGAGAAACAGACAGAGAGAAAAGAAGGAATAATTGAAAATAGAGGTGGAAGGATGAGAGAGGAGAGAAGAGAGAGAGAGAGTGTGGAGAGATGAAAAAACATGCGGCTAGATTACGAGTTGTGCGTTAGGCTTAAAAAGCAACGTTAAGAGGTCCTAACGCTGCTTTTTAACACCCGCTAGTATTAAGAGTCTTGCAGGTACAGGCTCACCGCTCACTTTTTTGGCCAGACTTGGAAATACCGCAAATCCACTTAAGTAAATTGCGTATCCTCTTTTTTCAATGGGACTTGCATAGCGCCGGTATTACGAGTCTGCCAAAAAGTGAGCGGTACACCCTCTCCTGTCAAGACTGGTACCGCATTCTAAAGTCAGTAGTTGAGTTTTACACTACAACGCCGTAGCATAAAACTCTTAACTAAAGTGCTAAAAAGTACACTAACACCCATAAACTACCTATTAACCCCTAAACCGAGGCTCTCCCACATCGCAAACACTAAAAAAATTTTTAACCCCTAATCTGCCGAACCGGACATCGCCGCCACTATAATAAATATATTAATCCCTAAACCGCCGCACTCCCACCTCGCAAACATTATTAACCCCTAATCTGCCGTCCCTAACATCACCGACACCTACCTACATTTATTAACCCCTAATCTGCTGCTCCCAACGTCGCCGCCACTATACTAAAGTTATTAACCCCTAACTCTAAGTCTAACCCTAACCCTAACCCCCCCTAACTTAAATATAATTAAAAGAAATCTAAATAAAAATTACTATCATTAACTAAATTATTCCTATTTAAAACTAAATACTTACCTATAAAATAAACCCTAAGCTAGCTACAATGGCATCTATTTATCAAGCCGTCAACCGCAAATACGCTGGAATTACGCAGCGTATTTGTGGCGAGCCTGATTTGCCTTAGTTATCAAACCCTACAAACCGGCAAAAGTAGAATTTTGTGACGTAACATACGATCCGCCGGACTCAGTCCGACACACATCAATGCTTACGTCATTACAGATGTTCCGAACGCAAGTTCGGCACAATCTGACTACTTTTGCTAGTTATCAAAAGTCTACCAGATACGCTCGGCACTATTACGGCCCAGCGTACCTGGTTTTCAATCCACCGCCCTGGAGCCGGCGGATGCCATAGGAATCAATGGGAGTCGTAAAGCAGCGAAAGCTTATGTTCGCTGCTGCCCAATATCCCATTGATTCCTATGGAAATGTGTACACCTAACATCCTCACATGTACCCCGAGTCTAAACACCCCTAATCTGCCCCCCCCATACCGCCGCCACCTAAATAAACTTATTAACCCCTAATCTGCCCCCCTAAACCACCGGCACCTAAATAAAAGTTATTAACCCCTATCCCACTGCTCCCGGACCCCGCTGCAACTAAATAAACGTATTAACCCCTAAACCGCCGCTCCCAGAGCCCACCCCCACCTACATTATACTTATTAACCCCTAATCTACTGCCCCCTACACCACTGCCACCTACATTATATTTATTAACCCCTAATCTGCCCCCCCTACACCGCCGCCACCTACATTATATTTATTAACCCCTAATTTGCCCCCCCACCACCGCCGCCACCTACATTATACTTATTAACCCCTAATCTGCCCCCCTACACCGCCGCCATTATATTAAATGTATTAACCCCTAAACCTAAGTCTAACCAATCAGCCAATAGAATGCGAGCTCAATCCTATTGGCTGATTTGATCAGCAAATAGGATTGAACTTCAATCCTATTGGCTGATTGCATCAGCCAATAGGATTTTTCCTACCTTAATTCCGATTGGCTGATTGAATTCTATCAGCCAATCAGAATTGAAGGGATGCCATCTTGGATGACATCACTTAAAGGAACCTTCATTCTTCAGTCGCCGTCGAACGAAGAGGATGCTCCGCGTCGTATGTCTTGAAGATGGAGCCACTCCACGCTGTATGGATGAAGATAGAAGATGCCGCCTGGATGAAGACTTCTGCCCGTCTGGAGGACCTCTTCTGCCCGGCTTGGATGAAGACTTCTGCCCGTCTGGAGGACCACTTCTGCCGGATTTGTTGAGGACTTCGGCCCGGTTGGGTGAAGACTTCTCAAGGTAGGGTGATCTTCAAGGGGTTAGTGTTAGGTTTTTTTTAAGGGGGGATTGGGTGGGTTTTAGAGTAGGGTTGGTTGTGTGGGTGATGGGTTTTAATGTTGGGGGTTTGTATTTCTTTTTTTACAGGTAAAAGAGCTGATTACTTTGGGGCAATGCCCCGCAAAAGGCCCTTTTAAGGGCTATTTGTAATTTAGTGTAGGGTAGGGCTTTTTTTTATTTTGGGGGGCTTTTTTATTTTGTTAGGGGGATTAGATTAGGTGTAATTAGTTTAAAAATCTTGTAATTATTTTATTATTCTCTGTAATTTAGTGTTTTGTTTTTTTTGTACTTTAGATAATTTTTTTAAATTGTATTTAATTGTATTTAGTTTAGTTAATTTATTTAATAGTAGTGTAGTGTTAGGTGTAATTGTAATTTAGGTTAGGTTTTATTTTACAGGTATATTTGTCTTTATTTTAAATAGGAAGTTATTAAATAGTTAATAACTATTTAACAACTATTCTACCTAATTAAAATAAATACAAAGTTGCCTGTAAAATATAAACCCTAAAATAGCTACAATGTAACTATTAGTTATATTGTAGCTAGCTTAGGGTTTATTTTACAGGTAAGTATTTAGTTTTAAATAGGAATTATTTATTTAATGATAGTAATATTTATTTACATTTATTTCAAATATATTTAAGTTAGAGGGTGTTAGGGTTAGGGTTAGACTTAGGTTTAGTGGTTAATAATTTAATATAGTGGCGGCGGTGTAGGGGGGGCAGATTAGGGGTTAATAAATGTAGGTAGGTGTAGGGGGGGCAGATTAGAGGTTAATAAATGTAGGTAGGTGGCGGCGGTGTAGAGGGGGCAGATTAGGGGTTAATACATGTAGGTATGTGGCGGCGGTGTAGGGGGGGCAGATTAGGGGTTAATAAATATAATGTAGGTGGCGGCGGTGTAGGGGGCGGCAGATTAGGGGTTACTAAGTATAATGTAGGTTGCGGTGGGCTCCGGGAGCGGCGGTTTAGGGGTTAATAATTGTATTTAGTTGTGGCGGGGTCCAGGAGCGGCGGTTTAGGGGTTAATAATTGTATTTAGTTGCGGCGAGGTCCGGGAGCGGTGGTTTAGGGGTTAATATATTTATTAGAGTTGCGGTGGGGTCTGGGAGCGGCGGTTTAGGGGGTAAACAGTATAGTATAGCGTGGGTGTTTAGTGACAGGGTACCAAGAAAGCTGTAAAAAAGCCGAAGAGCAGCAAGATCGATGACTGTTAGTTAACAACAGTCCACTGCTCATCGCACCCTACTTGGAACGCAGCATTTTGACAGCTTTTTTGATAACTTTGGAGAATGTATTCAGGTCGCAATGTTAGGCGATCTTAGGCGAGCGTATTGGTGCCGTTGAATGCAGGTAAGTTGATGCTTTGATAAATAGATGCCAATATAACTAATAGTTACATTGTATCTATCTTAGGGTTTATTTTTATTTTACAGGCAGTTTGTATTTATTTTAACTAGGTATAATAGTTAGTAAATAGTAATTAACTATTTACTAGCTACCTAACTAAAATAAATACAAAAGTACCTGTAAAATAAAACCTAACCTAAGTTACAATTACACCTAACACTACACTATAATTAAATTAATTCCCTAAATTAAATACAATTAAATACAATTAAATAAAATTAGCTAAAGTGCAAAAACAAACAAACACTAAATTACAGAAAATAATAAACAAATTACAAGATTTTTAAACTAATTACACCTAATCTAATCCCCCTAACAAAATAAAATAGCCCCCCCAAAATAAAAAAAAGCCCTACCCTACACTAAATTACAAATAGCCCTTAAAAGGGCCTTTTGCGGGGCATTGCCCCAAAGTAATCAGCTCTTTTACCTGTAAAAAAAAATTACAAATCCCCCCAACATTAAAACCCACCACACACACAACCAACCCTACTCTAAAACCCACCCAATACCCCCTTAAAAAAAACTAACACTAACCCCTTGAAGATCACCTTACCGGGAGAAGTCTTCATCCAACCGGGCCGAAGTCCTCAACAAAGCCGGGAGAAGTCTTCATCCAAGCCGGGCAGAAGTGGTCCTCCAGACGGGCAGAAGTCTTCATCCAGACGGCATCTTCTATATTCATCCATCCATCCGGCGCGGAGCGGGTCCATCTTCAAGACATCCGATGCAGAGCATCCTCTTCATCCGACGGCTAACACTGAATGAAGGTTCCTTTAAATGACATCACCCAAGATGGCGTCCCTTCAAATTCGATTGGCTGATAGAATTAAGGTAGAAAAAATCCTATTGGCTGATGCGATCAGCCAATAGGATTGAGCTGGCATTCTATTGGCTGATTGGAACAGCCAATAGAATGCCAGCTCAATCCTATTGGCTGATTGGATCAGCCAATAGGATTGAAGTTAGCCGTTGGATTAAGAGGATGCTCCGCGTCGGATGTCTTGAAGATGGACCCGCTCCGCACCTGATGGATGAAGATAGAAGATGCCGTCTGGATGAAGACTTCTGCCCGTCTGGAGGACCACTTCTACCCGGCTTGGATGAAGACTTCTCCCTGCTTCGTTGAGGACTTTGGCCCGGTTGGATGAAGACTTCTCCCGGTAAGGTGATCTTCAAGGGGTTATTGGGTGGGTTTTAGAGTAGGGTTGGTTGTGTGGGTGGGGGTTTTTAATCTTGGTGGGGGGATTTGTAATTTTTTTTACAGGTAAAAGAGCAGATTACTTTGGGGCAATGCCCCGCAAAAGGCCCTTTTAAGGGCTATTTGTAATTTAGTGTAGGGTAGGGCATTTTTTTATTTTGGGGGGCTTTTTTATTTTGTTAGGGGGATTAGATTAGGTGTAATTAGTTTAAAAATCTTGTAATTTGTTTATTATTTTCTGTAATTTAGTGGGGTTTTTTGTTCTTTAGCTAATTTTATTTAATTGTATTTAATTTAATTTAGGGAATTAAATTAATTATAGTGTAGTATTAGGTGTAATTGTAACTTAGGTTAGGTTTTATTTTACAGATACTTTTGTATTTATTTTAGTTGGGTAGCTATTCCTATTAACTATTCTACCTAGTTAAAATAAATACAAACTTGCCTGTAAAATAAAAATAAACCCTAAGATAGCTATAAAAAAGGATTCAAGGTTGTACTTACAGGAAACAAAGCACCACCAGGTGCAATATCAGCAGTACTGGGACCTCTCAGCCGCCCAGTGGACTGTGGAATCCAATTTGCAGGATGCAGAAAATCACCACTTTGGAAGATAGAACTAACACACACACTCTGCCCCCAAACAGGAGCAGAATAATTGTGATAAAGCAAGTGTATATTTAAAAACTTTTATTTTAAAAACAGCGACATGTTTCTCAGCCACCACAGGCTGTTTCCTCAGGCTATCAGATAGCCACAGTCCACTGGGCGGCTGAGAGGTCCCAGTACTGCTGATATTGCACCTGGTGGTGCTTTGTTTCCTGTAAGTACAACCTTGAATCCTTTTTTATCTGGTGTACAAACGTTACTGGGCTATGTGTGTGCCTTTTTTGCTCTTATAGGCATCATAGGATAGGCCCTTGCGAAGGATCATCTCTATCTGGCTGGAGACACCAGTGAGCTGGACCACTGTTTGATGTTCCAGGCTGCCACAATAGCACCATTTGGGTGCGCTACGCTTGTGAGTATATTTCCTATCCTGCTGATGTTTTGTATCCGACTGCCGTGACGTTACTAGGCCATGTTGGCGCCTCTGTGCTTCTTTCTCTTATAGACAAATGCATATACGTATATTCTTTGAATTCTTGCGCATGCTCAGTAGGAGCTGTGTAAATATGTGTAAATATAAAAAGAATGCGCACATTAAGTAAATGGGAGTAAATTGGAAAGTTGATTAAAATTGCATGCTCTATATGAATCATGAAAGTTTAATTTTGACTTGAGTGTCCCTTTAAGTATAACCTCAAATGCAGTAAAGCCTGCTTCTGTCTCGGAGCCCAGTGCAATACTAACTTGAGTCAGTGCCACTACACATTCCCCCTACTAGAGTACTACCCAACACCCAAGCAACTTCCTATGTGACACACCTGTAACCCTCAACCAATAGCATATTTCTGAACATACACTATTTAGTCAAGCGTATGTAAACACCTGACCATCACACCTATATAAGCTTTGTTCTTACCCTTAGTCTACAGATGATTGGTGATTCAGCTTCCATAGCAAAGTATAGGGCTCTCTACCTTTGAACATTTCATGCACATAAATAATAAATACAAATCTCAACAGTGTGAAGGGGACATATTTTCAAAAGATGCTTACAGAATATATAATGTGCATTTTATAAATCTGAAAATGGGTTATGCTTTATAATAGGTCAAATATTCTATATGTAAATTAATTTTCACAGTAAATGATGTATATTCTTAAAAATACATAAACATGAGAATGTGAATGCTTTTGTTACTTCTTCAAGTGCTCCTGTTGGAAACTGCTACCTGAGAATATTGATAACTATTTGCTGTTCATGTTCCTACTGGCCATCACTACTTGTGTAACCTTTTGATCATTACTGATGTCATCACTTTATGTCTGTTCTGTGCTTTAGTTGGTTACTATTGCCTGTGTACCACTACTATTTGCATTCTTTTTAAAAAAAAATTTTTTATTTATAAACCATGTCAAGGTACACTTCAAAACACAGATATCCCAACAAAATAACCAACATTACAAAAAATAAAAATACAATAAGCATCTACGATACAAAATTTGAAAAATCAGATAAAGGTCAGTTGTATAGCATCTTCTGTGTTAATGAGAAACAAGATAATTCAGATCATTGTCTATCATCAAAGTATTAACAGTATTCATAAAGTCCTTTATTTAGTAATTAACATAATTTTCTAACAAAACACCCCCCATACAAACAAAACAAAACAAAACACACACAAAAAGCACAAGTAGTTAAATCAACACCATCCCATCCCTCCCCAACCCTGTAACTTGTAATGTAATGTTAGAATTTTTTATTTTTGTAATCTTAGATTAATTTCATCTTAATTTTTTTTATTTTTAAATAATGTTAGCTTTTTTATTTTAATTGTTTGTAACTAAGTATTGTTTAATTTAGGTAATTGGGGTTCATTTAGGGGGTGTTCGGTTAGGGGGTGTTAGGTTAGGGGGATTAGTAATTCAATTAGTTATTTGCATTTTGGGGGTTTGTCGGTTTAGGGGTTAATAGTTTTATCAGGATTATTGTGGTGTGGGTTTCGAGGTTTAGGGATTAATAGTTTTATTAGGATTATTACGTTCACACTGTATTCACACTGATAAAACTACAAATTCAGAGTTGTAAACTCAAATTTGAATGTATCTACAAATAATGAATGTTGTTTTTTACCAACATTCCATTAAATGTCTCTTAAGTTTATTAATCAATTATCAGGAAACACTTCATTTAAGATCAGGTTTGCAAAGCTATTAGTGTTTCTAAAAGGATATATAATCTGTTTTTGAGTTGGAATAGGGTATGTTTTATTCACTGGTAACCAATCTTGAAAAAACATTCTAATTTGTTTCCCCCCCAATATATCCAGGTGCGCTGCTTCAAAGACAATTTGACTTTTCCTTGAGAAAAAGAGAGAAAGATGGGGCAGAATGTGCCTACCAGTTTTTAAGAAAAGGATGCCTAAAGGCCAAGACAATAATATTTCGTACTCGTACAAATGATATCGACGAATTGCAGAATAAAAAAATAACATTGTGCAACAATAAACTGTCTCTTACTTTATAAACTTAATTAAACCAGAAAGATTTTTTTTGTCATAACTGATTTATTTTAGGACAATACCAAAACGTGTAAAGTGTCTGCCTTAGGCAGTTGACAGCGAGGACATGTTGAATAATGTCTTGGGAAGACTTTAGCCATTTTGTTGGGTGTAAAAGTAACAATTATTAAGTTTCATATGAGATTCTTTCCAAGAATAAGATGTCTTAGAGTGGCCCAAAGCTATAAAGCTAGATATGATAATCTCCTCATCTAACATTGGGAAAAAAAGCATCCCAAAAATGTAATAATTTAATGGTATGATCCTGGCTTTGCTTTGCCAGCATGATATCATAAAGTAGAGAAATAGAGGTGTTGCCAGCTGCAATTTTTTTTCACACATTTGTTGATATCAGACCAGCGATTTAGATCTTTCTGACATTCCAAGCTATTTACAAAATGTCTTATTTGAAAATAGGCATAAAGATCTGAATTCGACAAATTAAACTGGGAGAGAAACATCCGGGAAGAAAAAATATCACTATTTGAGTCTATCATTTGATGAATATACTTTAATCCCTTTTCAGACCATAAAAGAAACACTTTCTGAGAAATACCCGGAATAAATTGGTGGTTACCAATAATTGGTAGATACTTTGAGTATTTAAACTGCAGGTTCAACCGTGCAGTTAATTTTGCCACGCTATGACTACATTTTTAAAAGATATGAGACTTTACTTTTACGGGTAGATTTTGAATAGGGTAATGTAAAATGGCTTTTAAAGAAAAAGGAGAAATAATATAATCCTCAAGATCTAATTCCACAAAGGTATTTGATTCCACAATCCAATTAATTGCAATCTTTGCGCATGTCGCTATATTATAGAGAGGGATAGAAAACAGGGCGCACACTCCTCTAAGCGTAGTATGTTAAAACCACAAAATTTATTAAAAAGTTGTAACAAATGAAAACTCACAAATTATAACCTCAAACAACTATGAGGTATGAATCAGGCACTTTGAAAACCGTATTGGTCTCACTACGATATCCCCATAACACAGTGGCAAAGTCTCAGGGTTTAGTCTTTTATTAGAAGATGTGCATAAGTAGCAGCTGAAATCCTCCTGTGCACACTGAACACTGCGGACTACAAGTTCAAGTAAGTACACATTCCCATCCAAAGTCCCAAGACAAAGTCTAAAAACTGTATGAAATAGCCGCCACGAACAACACAGCCGCTCAAACACAAAGCTGGCTCACCAGGGTAAAAATTAAAAATATCTTTTATTTAGAAAAATTGTAAAATTCAACAGTCATGTTGCAAACATGTGTAGAGGGCGGGATAGGGGTTAATAACTTTATTAGAGTTGCGGTGGGCTCCGGGAGTGGAGGGATAGGGGTTAATAACTTTATTAGAGTTGCGGTGGGTTCCGGGAGCAGCGGGATTGGGGTTAATAATTTTATTTAGTTGCGGTGGGGTCCGGGAGCAGTGGGATAGGGGTTAAACATTTTAGTATAGTGGCAGTGTTTAGTGACAGGGTATAAATAAAGTTGGGAGAAAGCCGAATAGCAGCGAGATCGGTGACTGTTAGTTAAGAACAGTCTGCTGCGCATCGCCCCGTACTTTTTGCGCAGCTTTTTTTAATAAATAAGGAGAGCGTATTCAGGTCTGCGGCCGCGATGTTAGGCGATGTTAGGTGAGCATATTGGTGCCGTCGAATGCAGCATAGTTGACGGCTTGATAAATATCCCTCATAATGTGTGTGTTGAAAATACCTGTCCATAGAAAGCTGTCCAATTTATCTCTCTCTATGTGAGAGATTGCATATGTGGAGCATGCGTCAACGCAACTGCTGAAACCCGCAGCGCCCGTAATTTCACCTCGCACATCGGGGTATCATATAAACCCCACCGGCAGTTCATAAAGTGCTGTAAGTCGGATAACCCCCAGCCAATAGGATTTCAGTAGCTCTCATCCTATTGTCTGAATTGAATTTGAAGACTCAAATCAGCCAATAGGAATGCAAGGTACCCCATATTTAAACGCGTACCTTGAATTCAATCCTCAGTGTGCAGTGGTGATTGTACGAATAGGATCTTCATGCTCCATAGATCCACGGTTGCCGGTCTTCAGTTCCACCGTCGCCCGTCTTCAGTTCCGCGCTCCGCGCTGGCTTATGCCTGGAAAAAGATAGAAGAAATCGCTGCTTGAAAGAAGGCTTCACCGCTGGACTTCAGGAACCGTGAGTACCTATCTGGGGGTTAGACTTAGGCTTTTTTAAAAATTTTGGGGTTTCATTATTCTTTTAAATTAGGGATTTAATGGGCCTTTGAAAAAGAGCTGAACGCCATTTTAAGGGCAATTCCCATACAAATGCCCCTTTAGGTTTTTTTATTTTGGGGGGGTTTGGTGGGTGGGGGGGGGGTTACTGTTAGAAGGGGTACTTAGTATTTTTTTAAGGTATAAAAGCTGTTTAACTTAGGGTAATGCCCTACAAAAGGCCCTTTTAAGGGCTATTGGTAGTTTATCATTAGATTAGGGGGTGTTTTTATTTTGGGGGCTTTTTTATTTTCATAGGGATTAGGTTTAATTTTTTAAATTTTTGATAATTTGGTTTATTATTTTATGTAATGTTAGAATTTTTTATTTTTGTAATCTTAGATTAATTTCATCTTAATTTTTTTTATTTTTAAATAATGTTAGCTTTTTTATTTTAATTGTTTGTAACTAAGTATTGTTTAATTTAGGTAATTGGGGTTCATTTAGGGGGTGTTCGGTTAGGGGGTGTTAGGTTAGGGGGCTTAGTAATTTAATTAGTTATTTGCATTTTGGGGGTTTGTCGGTTTAGGGGTTAATAGTTTTATCAGGATTATTGCGGTGTGGGTTTCGAGGTTTAGGGATTAATAGTTTTATTAGGATTATTACGTTGTGTGGGTTTGGCGGTTTAGGGGTTAATAGTTTTAATAGGTACTTTGCGGTATGGGTGAATGGCGGATTAGGGGTTAATAGTTTATTAAGGTATATTTCGTTGTGGGGTAATGGCGGTTTAGGGGTTAATCACAAACGCCTAGATTACGAGTTTGGCGTTAGCCTTAAAAAGCAGCGTTGAGAGGTCCCAACTCTGCTTTTTTTTTTTTTTTTTTTTTTTTTTTTTTTTTTTAATTAACTGACTTTATTGGAAAAAAAGCATATACGGTACAGAATGGGAGACACAGCTCCCTGTAGTACAACAATCTTGTCAGTTGAGTTTTACATAATAATCAACATTAACTTATAGGAAGAAATAAACCTCTATTTATCTAAGTTTGCGTAAGATAGTACTGTTATAAAGAGGTTAAGGAGAAAGGGGGGGATGTAAGTATACCCGAAGAAGGGTACCCGGGAAAGAGAAAGAAGCTGCATGACCTCGTCCACACAAGCTCATTAAGATCAGTTTTTTTGTTTTTGTTTTGTTTTGTTTTTTTACTCTCCTGTTACCAATGTATGACATTGGGTTTGCTATAGTCTATTTAAGGATTTAACCCATTGCTAACATTCGTCTCTAGATAATAATCCCATTTGGTTCTAATCTCTGCGTATGTATCCATTTTATCGTTTACCATGTAAAAATATTCTTCTAGATCTAGAAATTCCGAAACCCGGCGGGACCACATTTCTAATGTGGGAGCAGTTCTGCTTTTCCAATTTTTGGCTATTAAATATTTGACACTGTTTGTCATAATATAGAATAATTTGTAATAGGGTTTGTATTTGATTTTAGGTGGGTAGCCTAGCAACCATATTAGTGGGTCTAAAAGGAGTGTGGTTTCTAAAATTTTCTCCATTTCCGCTATGGTGGTTCTCCAGAAAATCTGGGTCGTGTTACACCACCACCACATATGTGCCGCGTCGCTGCCCCTATGGCCGCAGCGCCAGCAGTGGTCTGATCTGTGATTAAATAAGCGGTGGAGCTTTCTAGGGGTGAGATACCACCTGTGCAATAATTTAAGGTTAATTTCCACTACTGAAAGTGACCCAACTCTGCTTTTTAACGCCCACTGGTATTACGAGTTAGGCAGGAAAGGGTCTACCTTTACGTCAATTGCGTATCCTATCTTTTTAATGGGATTTGCCTAACGCTGGTATTACGAGTCTTGGAAGAAGTGAGCGGTAGACCGTCTCCTGTCAAGACTTCTACCGCATTTAAAAGTCAGTAGTTAAGAGTTTTATGGGCTAACGCCGGAACATAAAACTCTTAACTAAAGTGCTAAAAAGTACACTAACACCCAGAAACTACCTATTAACCCCTAAACCGAGGCCCCAACCACATTGCAAACACTATAATAAAATTATTTAACCCCTAATCTGCCGACCGGACATCGCCGCCACTTTAATAAATGTATTAACAACCCCTAAACCGCCTCACTCCCGCCTCGCAAACACGAGTTAAATTTTATTAACCCCTAATCTGCCGTCCCTAACATCGCTGACACCTACTTACATTTATTAACCCTAATCTGCCACCCCCAACGTCGCCGATACTATATTAAAGGTATTAACCCCTAACCCCCCTAACTTAAATATAATTTAAATTAAACGAAATAAATTTAACATACTTGAATAAATTAATCCTATTTAAAACTAAATACTTACCGATAAAATAAACACTAAGCTAGCTACAATATAACTAATAGTTACATTGTAGCTAGCTTAGGATTTATATTTATTTCACAGGCAACTTTGCATTTATTTTAACTAGGTACAATAGTTATTAAATAGTTATTAACTATTTAATAACTACCTAGCTAAAATAAGTACAAAATTACCTGTAAAATAAATCCTAACCTAAGTTACAATTACATCTAACACTACACTATCATTAAACTAATTACCTAAACTACCTACAATTAATTACAATTAAATTTAATAAACTAAATTACGAAAAAAAACAAACACTAAATTACAGAAAATAAAAAAAGAATTACAAGAATTTTAAACTAATTACACCTAATCTAATCCCCCTAATAAAATAAAAAATCCCCCAAAATAATTAAATTTCCCTACCCTATACTAAATTACAAATAGCCCTTAAAAGGGCCTTTTGCGGGGCATTGCCCCAAAGTAATCAGCTCTTTTTACCTGGAAAAGAAAAATACAATACCCCCCCAACATTAAAACCCACCACCCACATACCCCTACTCTAAAACCCACCCAATCCCCCCTTAAAAAAACCTAACACTAACCCCCTGAAGATCTCCCTACTTTGAGCCGTCTTCACCCAGCCGGGCACAAGTGGACCTCCAGAGGGGCAGAAGTCTTCATCCGATCCGGGCAGAAGAGGTCCTCCAAGCGGCAGAAATCTTCATCCAAGCGGCATTTTCTATCTTCATCCGTCTGGAGCGGGTCCATCTTCAATCCAGCCATCCTCTTCAAACGACGTCCTAATGAAGAATGAAGGTTCCTTTAAATGACGTCATCCAAGATGGCGTCCCTTGAATTCCGATTGGCTGATAGTATTCTATCAGCCAATCGGAATTAAGGTAGGAAAAATCCTATTGGCTGATTGGATCAGCCAATAGGATTGAGCTCGCATTCTATTGGCTGATTGGAACATCGGAATTTAATTGTAATTAATTGTAGGTAGTTTAGGTAATTAGTTTAATGATAGTGTAGTGTTAGGTGTAATTGTAACTTAGGTTAGGATTTATTTTACAGGTAATTTTGTACTTATTTTAGCTAGGTAGTTATAAAATAGTTAATAGCAGCAAAGTTGCCTGTGAAATAAAAATAAATAATAAGCTAGCTACAATGTAACTATTAGTTACATTGTAGCTATCTTATGGTTTATTTTATAGGTAAGTATTTAGTTTTAAATAGGAATAATTTATTTAATTGTAGTTATTTTATTTAGATTTATTTAAATTATATTTAAATTAGGGGGGTGTTAGGGTTAGGGTTAGACTTAGGTTTAGGGGTTAATAACTTTATTTTAGTGGCAGCGACGTTGGCGGCAGCAGATTAGGGGTTAATTAATTTAATATAGTTGCGGCGATGTTGGGGGGGCAGATTAGGGGTTAATAACTATAATGTAGGTGGCGGCGATGTTAGGGGCAGCAGATTAGGGGTTTATAAGTATAATGTAGGTGGCGGAGGTGTCCGGAGAGGCAGATTAGGGGTTAATAGTATAATGCAGGTGGCGAAGATGTCGGGGGCGGCAGATTAGGGGTTAATAAGTGTAATATTAGGGGTGTTTAGACTCGGGGTTCATGTTAGGGTGTTAGGTGCAGACATATTTTTTATTTCCCCATAGGAATCAATGGGGCTGCATTAGGAGATGAACGCTGCTTTTTTGCAGGTGTTAGGTTTTTTTTCACCCAGCTCAGCCCCATTGTTTCCTATGGGGAAATCGTGCACAAGCATGTTTAGCCAGCTTATCGCTACCGTAAGCAACGCTGGTATTGAGGTGAGATGTGGAGCTAAATTTTGCTCTACGCTCACCTTTTTGCGGCTAACGCCAGGTTTAAAAAAACCTGTAATACCAGCGTTGGCTTAAGGGAGCGGTGGGAAAAAAAGGAGCATTAGCCCCGTAAGCCTTACCGACAAAAACTCGTAATCTAGCAGTTTATTAGGTATATAGCGTTGTGGAGGGTTGGCGGATTAGGGGTTAATAGGTTAATTAGATGTTTTGCAATGTGGGGGTTGGCGGATTATGGGTTAATATAGTTTATTAGTTATTGCAGTGGGGGTTGACAGGTAGATAGATATTGCGCATGCGTTAGGTGTTAGTTACTATTTTCAGGGGTTTACGGTGCTCACATACTCAGCGCAATTTTAGCTGCGCCTGCCTGTGTGTGGCGAGGTGAAAATGGAGTAAAATGTCTCAATTTTCGCTGCGTAAGTCCTTGCAGAATCACAATTCTAGTGCCATTGATAAAAGTCTGATTCTTAGCAAGAGTTTCTTCCTTAACCAATGGCTTATGAAAATAATGATCTCAATCCTTGTAGGCGGGATCAAAATCTGGTATTTGTTTTTGTTTGTTTATTTTTGGCTTTGTTATGTAGCTTTGGAGGAAACAGGTCCCTAATGAAAGTATAAAGTGTAAGAAACACCAAAGTTAAAAAATCATGAATAGTACAGTTTGAGAACCCCTGTTACCATAGTGACCATCAGTGCCAATAATAACAGCCTTCACAATCTGGACAGAATGGGCATGTTAGTAGACATGGAGGTTAATATATATATTTAATGAAGGATTTTATTATTTTTGGAGTTATTTTAAAATAACAAATACATTTGTACAATATTTACAAATCAAATCACAAGTACCACAAACATGAATCATTGTATATTAAAATCAATGTGCTTGCAATAGAAGAAACACCATCCTCATTCAATCATTTGTATTTTATTTGTAATAGACTGAGCATTGAGAACCAATTTGTTCATGTGTTTAATCTATACAATATACTCATGGATGCTTTTGCAGTGTTTGCATGAAAGATTTTAATAAAACATGCTAATCATTTTATTTTCTTGTTTACAGCATAGGTATCTGCAATACTTATTTTTACCTGCCAGAAAACTCATTTTGTTTAAAGGGTGAGCTATGCTCTCCATTGTACACAAAGACAGCCATTAAAACAATTGGGTACACAAAAGCTGTTTCCATCACAAAATCTACGGATCTACAGTATTTCTCTTTTCCCAATATGCAAATGAAAACATACTTGCAAGTACTCTTCAAAGTGACACATAAACTAGCAGTAAACCATGTACCAATGGCTTTGGAATTTAAAAATTAAAACAGTGACGGCTAGATTACGAGTTGTGCGTTAGGCTGAAAAAGCAGCGTTAACAGGTCCTAACGCTGCTTTTTCCCTACCGCTGCTATTACGAGTCTTGCAGGTTTAGGGGCACCGCACACTTCTTTGGCCTTACCGCAAAACGACTTACGTAAACTTCATAAAGTCTTTTTTTCTATGGGACTTCCATAGCGCTGATATTACAAGTCTGTCCTGGGAGGCCAAAAAGTGAGCGGTACACCCTACCCCGTCAAGAGTCCTAACGCATTTAAAAGTCAGTAGTTAAGAGTTTTATGGTACAACGCCGTAGCATTAAACTCATAACTAAAGTGCTAAAAAGTACACTAACAGCCATAAACTACCTTTTATCCCCTAAACCGAGGCCCTCCCACATCGCAAACAATGTAATAACATTTTAACCTCTAATCTGCCGCTCCGGACATCGCCGCAACTATAATAAACATATTAACCCCTAAAACGCCGCACTCCCGCCTTGCAAACACTAGTTAAATATTATTAACTCCTAATCTGCCGTCCCTAACATCGCCGCCACCTACCTACATTTATTAACCCCTAATCTGCCGCCCCCAACGTCGCTGCAACTATACTAAATGTATTAACCCCTAAACCTAAATATAACCCAAACCCTAACACCCCCTAACTTAAATATAATTTAAATAAATCTAAATAAAATTACTATAATTAACTACATTATTCCTATTTAAAACTAAATACTTACCTATAAAATAAACCCTAAACTAGCTACAATATAACTAATAGCTACATTGTAGCTAGCTTAGGGTTTGTTTTTATTTTACAGGCAAGTTTGTATTTATTTTAGCTAGGTACAATAGTTATTAAATAGTTATTAACTATTTAACAACTACCTAGCTAAAATAAATACAAAAGTATCTGTAAAATAAAACCTAACCTAAGTTACAATAACACCTAACACTACACTATAATTAAATACATTTACTAAATAACCAACAATTAAATAAATTAAATTAAATTAGCTAAAGTACAAAAAAACAAACACTAAATTACAGAAAATAATAAACAAATTACAAGATATGTAAACTAATTACACCTAATCTAATAACCCTATCAAAATAAAATAAGCCCCCCCAAAATAAAAAAAAACCTAGCCTAAACTAAACTATCAATAGCTCTTAAAAGGGCCTTTTGCGGGGCATTGCCCCAAAGTAATAAGCTCTTTTACCTGTAAAAAAAATACAAACATCCCCCCCAACAGTTGTTTGTATTTTTTTATACAGGTAAAAGAGCTGATTACTTTGGGGCAATGCCCCGCAAAAGGTCCTTTTAAGGGCTATTGATAGTTTAGTTTAGTCTAGGGTATTTTATTTTGTGGGGGCTTTTTTTATTTTGATAGGGCTATTAGATTAGGTGTAATTAGTTTAAATATCTTGTAATTTGTTTATTATTTTCTGTAATTTAATGTTTTTTTTGTACTTTAGCTAATTTAATTTAATTTGTTTAATTGTATTTAATTTAGTTAATTTATTTAATTATAGTGTAGTGTTAGGTGCTATTGTAACTTAGGTTAGGTTTTATTTTACAGGTACATTTGTATTTATTCTAGCTAGGTAGTTATTAAATAGTTAATAACTATTTAGTAACTATTCTACCTAGTTAAAATAAATACAATCTTGCCTGTAAAATAAAAATAAAACCTAAGCTACATACAATGTAACTCTTAGTTATATTGTAGCTAGCTTAGGGTTTATTTTACAGGTGTATTTAGTTTTAAATAGGAATTATTTAGTTAGATTTATTTTAATTATATTTAAGTTAGGGTTAGGGTTAGACTTAGGTTTAGGGGTTAATACATTTATTATAGTGGCGGCGACATTAGGGGCAGCAGATTATTAGTTAATAAGTGTAGGCAGGTTGCAGCGACATTGGGGGCGGCAGATTAGGGGTTAATAAATATAATGTAGGTGTCGGCATTGTTGGGGGCAGCAGATTAGGGGTTACTAAGTATAATGTAGGTGGTGGCGGTGTCTAGAGCGGCAGATTAGGGGTTAATAAGTATAATGTAGGTGTCAGCGATGTTGGGGGTGGCAGATTAGGGTTAATAAGTGTAAGATTAGGGGTGTTTAGACTTGGGGTTCATGTTAGGGTGTTAGGTGTAAACATAACTTTTATTTCCCCATAGGAATCAATGGGGCTGCGTTACTGAGTTTTACGCTGCTTTTTGGCAGGTGTTAGACATTTTCTCAGCCGGCTCTCCTTGTTGATTCCTATGGGGAAATCGTGCACGAGCACGTACAACCAGTTCACCGCTGACTTAAGCAGTGCTGGTATTGGAGTGCGGTAAGGAGCACAATTTTGCTCAACGCTCACTTCTTACCTTTTAACGCCGGGTTTGTAAAAACCCGTAATACCAGCGCTGCAGGTAAGTGAGCGGTGAGAGAAAACTGCTCGTTAGCACCGCATAGCCCCTAACGCAAAACTCGTAATCTGGCCGAATATTTATTAAAGGGTGACAGTGGCAATTTTAGATGGTGCTGTGGGCTGCTATTTCTTGCTGTAAGACCCCCCTCACCTCATGAAAAAGGGGGGAAATAAATCAGGGATGCATTTTGCAAAGTTGTTTTACTTAACATAACTAAACCTTCTTTATTTAAAAGATGTTTATCTTCTTTATCTCAAGGTGTTTATAGTCCCTTTAAGCTGAGAAACATTAGAAATATTAAGACTAGAGCATCTATTTCATAAAGTAATTTGCTTTAATTACACTATTTATTATCATCTTTAAATTTGTATTACTGTGGTTTAAATTCATTTTATTTCCTTAATAAAAAATGATGCTCAGACAGACTGGAAACGCTCAGGAAGAAATTAATTTTGAATGATGGAGTTTGTTTTCTTTCTTGCTTACCAAAATTATTATGATAAGTCAATAACAGTTAATTTACAAACCCCTGAAGAGTTAAATGTAGGATTTCCTCAATGCAACCTTGTTAAAGCCTCCATAAATAGTTATTTAAAGGGACAGTGGACACCAGTTTTCATGTAACGGCATGTAAAAGACACTACTATAAAGAATAATATTCACAGATACTTCCAGTTTAGCACTCTTGATGATGTTAGGCTGGGACACCCAGTGAAAAGGTTTGGAAAAGCAGTAAAAGCAGACACTCCCCCCTCCTCTGCATGTGAAAAGACAGATTACACAGACCGGAGAAAGCAGAAATCTGTAGACATCAGTAGACATCTGACACTTTAGGGCTTGGTTAGGAGTCTAAAAATTAGCACAATGTTATTAAAAAATAAGCAAAACTATACATTGTTACAAAACACACTCCCATATGTGCATTTTTAAATGAATCATCTACAAAACATTTATGCAAAGAAAATTCTAGTGTACAATGTACCTTTAAGAAATAACAATGTTCTAGGTACATGTGAATAGTACAAAGCTAATGAATATATAAATAGTGATGTCCCGAACTGTTCGCCCACGAACGGTTCACAGCGAAATAGCTTGTTCGCGTTCGCGTTTGTGGGCGAACACATGGCGATGTTTGATCCGCCCCTATGTGTCATCATTGTGGAAACTTTGACCCTTTATGTCACAGCCGCCTGACACATTAGAGCCAATCAACATCAGACACTCCCTCACAGACACTCCCAGCTACTCGGAATCCGCCATTTTAGACTCATAACGACCTTGCTTTTTTAATGAGAGGACGTGTTGTGTTTTTGCTCCTGACATTAATAGGAAAAACATAGCTAGGATAGTGTATTTATAGTCCAGAAGGACTCCACTCATCTCTGCTGCAAGCACAGCACCCCAAAAAGCCCTTTTTAGGGCTATATTTCGTGCCGTTTTTTTTTGTTTGTTTTTTTGTTTTTTTATTAGCATTTGCCTGGCTTTCAGCTGTGTGTTTAAGGCTCACAGCATATGCTGTGACTACTGCCACTACTGATATCTCCCTAACAACATTAGTTTAAATTTAACTAACCCAAAAATATAATTATTTTTCTAGTGTAATTTTTTTTCATTTTCTATCAGGCCAGTGTCACACAGCATATACTCTGGTTCATTGCTCTGTGCCAGCCAGCAGCCACCAGTGTTAATATCCGTTTATAACATTATTTTAAATTAAAAAAAATAAAAAAAATATTTTGCTAGTGTAATCTAATTACATTTACTATCATGCCTGTGTCTGTCAGGCTCACTCAGCATTAATATACCTTTTTTTTTCAGTCTTTTGGTTAATTGGTCTGTGCCAGGCAGCCACCCAGTACTCATATCTATTCTCCTTCACCTTAATTTTAATATATAAAAAAAAAAAGTTTAAATTTGTTTGCTAGTGTAATCTAATATAATTTTCTATCCGGCCTGTGTGTTTTGCTGACTAAGGCCTAGATTTAGAGTTTGGCGTTAGCCGTGAAAACCAGCGTTAGAGGCTCCTAACGCTGGTTTTAGGCTACCGACGGTATTTGGAGTCACTCAAAATAGGGTCTAACGCTCACTTTTCAGCCGCGACTTTTCCATACCGCAGATCCCCTTACTTCAATTGCGTATCCTATCTTTTCAATGGGATTTCTCTAACTCCGGTATTTAGAGTCGTTTCTGAAGTGAGCGTTAGACATCTAACGACAAAACTCCAGCCGCAGGAAAAAAGTCAGTAGTTAAGAGCTTTCTGGGCTAACGCCGGTTTATAAAGCTCTTAACTACTGTGCTCTAAAGTACACTAACACCCATAAACTACCTATGTACCCCTAAACCGAGGTCCCCCCACATCGCCGACACTCAAAAATTTTTTTTTAACCCCTAATCTGCCGACCGCCACCTACGTTATCCTTATGTACCCCTAATCTGCTGCCCCTAACACCGCCGACCCCTGTATTATATTTATTAACCCCTAATCTGCCCCCCTCAACGTCGCCTCCACCTGCCTACACTTATTAACCCCTAATCTGCCGACCGCAAAGCGCCGCCACCTACGTTATCCTTATGTACCCCTAATCTGCTGCCCCTAACACCGCCGACCCCTATATTATATTTATTAACCCCTAATCTGCCCCCCACAACGTCGCCTCCACCTGCCTACACTTATTAACCCCTAATCTGCCGACCGGACCTGAGCGCTACTATAATAAAGTTATTAACCCCTAATCCACCTCACTAACCCTATAATAAATAGTATTAACCCCTAATCTGCCCTCCCTAACATCGCCAACACCTAACTTCAATTATTAACCCCTAATCTGCCGACCGAATCTCGCCGCTATTCTAATAAATGTATTAACCCCTAAAGCTAAGTCTAACCCTAACACTAACACCCCCCTAAATTAAATATAATTTAAATCTAACGAAATTAATTCTCTTATTATATAAATTATTCCTATTTAAAGCTAAATACTTACCTGTAAAATAAATCCTAATATAGCTACAATATAAATTATAATTATATTATAGCTATTTTAGGATTTATATTTATTTTACAGGTAACTTTGTATTTATTTTAACCAGGTACAATAGCTATTAAATAGTTAAGAACTATTTAATAGCTAAAATAGTTAAAATAATTACAAATTTACCTGTAAAAGAAATCCTAACCTAAGTTACAAATAAACCTAACACTAGACTATCAATAAATTAATTAAATAAACTACCTAGAATTACCTACAATTAACCTAACACTACACTATCAATAAATTAATTAAATACAATTGCTACAAATAAATACAATTAAATAAACTAGCTAAAGTGCAAAAAATAAAAAAGAGCTAAGTTACAAAAAATAAATTTTTTTTACAAACATAAGAAAAATATTACAACAATTTTAAACTAATTACACCTACTCTAAGCCCCCTAATAAAATAACAAAGCCCCCCAAAATAAAAAAAATGCCCTACCCTATTCTAAATTACTAAAGTTCAAAGCTCTTTTACCTTACCAGCCCTGAACAGGGCCCTTTGCGGGGCATGCCCCAAGAAATTCAGCTCTTTTGCCTGTAAAAAAAAACATACAATACCCATTCATTCAATCAGCCAATCAGATTGAGCTCGCATTCTATTGGCTGATCGGAACAGCCAATAGAATGCGAGCTCAATCTGATTGGCTGATCGGATCAGCCAATCGGATTGAACTTGATTCTGATTGGCTGATTCCATCAGCCAATCAGAATATTCCTACCTTAATTCCGATTGGCTGATAGAATCCTTCAGTCGTCGGCCAGGATGGATGTTCCGCGGTGGAGGTCTTCAGGATGCTGCCGCTTCGCTCCGGATGGATGCCGCTTGGATGAAGACTTCAATCGGATGGAAGACCTCTTCTGGCCCGCTTGGATGAAGACTTCAGCCGGATCATGGACCTCTTCAGCCCCCCGCTTGGGCTTGGATCAGGACATCGGAGGAGCTCTTCTGGACCGATCGGTGAACCTGGTATGGTGAAGACAAGGTAGGATGATCTTCAGGGGCTTAGTGTTAGGTTTATTTAAGGGGGGTTTGGGTTAGATTAGGGGTATGTGGGTGGTGGGTTGTAATGTTGGGGGGGGTATTGTATGTTTTTTTTTACAGGCAAAAGAGCTGAATTTCTTGGGGCATGCCCCGCAAAGGGCCCTGTTCAGGGCTGGTAAGGTAAAAGAGCTTTGAACTTTAGTAATTTAGAATAGGGTAGGGCATTTTTTTATTTTGGGGGGCTTTGTTATTTTATTAGGGGGCTTAGAGTAGGTGTAATTGATTTAAAATTGTTGTAATATTTTTCTTATGTTTGTAAATATTTTTTTATTTTTTGTAACTTAGTTCTTTTTTATTTTTTGTACTTTAGCTAGTTTATTTAATTGTATTTATTTGTAGCAATTGTATTTAATTGATTTATTGATAGTGTAGTGTTAGGTTAATTGTAGGTAATTGTAGGTAGTTTATTTAATTAATTTATTGATAGTCTAGTGTTAGGTTTATTTGTAACTTAGGTTAGGATTTCTTTTACAGGTAAATTTGTAATTATTTTAACTATTTTAGCTATTAAATAGTTCTTAACTATTTAATAGCTATTGTACCTGGTTAAAATAAATACAAAGTTACCTGTAAAATAAATATAAATCCTAAAATAGCTCTAATATAATTATAATTTATATTGTAGCTATATTAGGATTTATTTTACAGGTAAGTATTTAGCTTTAAATAGGAATAATTTATTTAATAAGAGTTAATTAATTTCGTTAGATTTAAATTATATTTAACTTAGGGGGGTGTTAGTATTAGGGTTAGACTTAGCTTTAGGGGTTAATACATTTATTAGAATAGCGGCGAGATTCGGTCGGCAGATTAGGGGTTAATAATTGAAGTTAGGTGTCGGCGATGTTAGGGAGGGCAGATTAGGGGTTAATACTATTTATGATAGGGTTAGTGAGGCGGATTAGGGGTTAATAACTTTATTATAGTAGCGCTCAGGTCCGGTCGGCAGATTAGGGGTTAATAAGTATAGGCAGGTGGAGGCGACGTTGTGGGGGGCAGATTAGGGGTTAATAAATATAGTATAGGGGTCGGCGGTGTTAGGGGCAGCAGATTAGGGGTACATAGGGATAATGTAAGTAGCGGCGGTTTACGGAGCGGCAGATTAGGGGTTAATAATAATATGCAGGGGTCAGCGATAGCGGGGGCGGCATATTAGGGGTTAATAAGTGTAAGGTTAGGGGTGTTTAGACTTGGGGTACATGTTAGAGTGTTAAGTGCAGACGTAGGAAGGGTTACCGCATAGCAAACAATGGGGCTGCGTTAGGAGCTGAACGAGGCTTTTTTGCAGGTGTTTGGTTTTTTTTCAGCTCAAACAGCCCCATTGTTTCCTATGGGGGAATCGTGCACGAGCACGTTTTTGAGGCTGGCCGCGTCCGTAAGCAACTCTGGTATCGAGAGTTGAAGCTGCGTTAAAAATGCTCTACACTACTTTTTTGGAGCCTAACACAGCCTTTATGTGGACTCTCGATACCAGAGTTATTTTTATGGTGCGGCCAGAAAAAAGCCGGCGTTAGTTTTTCGGGTCGTTACCGACAAAACTCCAAATCTAGGCCATAGAGAGCCTACTGTGTTTACTTGCTGCCCTCCCTAGTCTATGAGCCACGACTCATATGTGTTTAACCTTTTTTTAATTCCCCCCCCAAAAAAATAATTTCAATCATTTTTCTAGTGTAATCTAATAGTATATTCTATCAGGCGTGTGTGTATCCGACTTACAGAGCCTACTGTTTTTAATAGCTGCCCTTCCAAGGCTATCAGCCATGACTCATATGTATGTGCTTAACCTTTTTCTTAAAATTTCCAAAAAAAAGTCTTTAAATCATTATGCTAGTGTAATCTAATTGTATTTTCTATCAGGCCTGTGTCTAACTGTCTATCTGACTTACACAGCATACTGTTGTTATAATTGCTGCCCTACGTAGCAGCCAGCCAGTGCGACCACTCATAGAGTCATATGTGCATTGCACTTCTTAACATAATTTTAATATTAAAATCTAAAATTTTAAAATATTTTGCTAGTGTAATGTAACTTAATTTTCTATAAGCCCTGTGTTTTTGTCACTTACACAGCATACTGTGTTAAATTGCTGCCCTACCTACCATCCACGACTCATATCTTCCAGCCTGTCTGCCAGGCCCAAGTAGCCAATTAGTGGCACCAATCACAATTCTTGTAACAGTAATTAAAAAAAAAAAAGCATAATTTTTTGGACTGCAAATATTCAGTCTCCTAGTGCCATTGAATTTCATTTACCTCCTGTCTGCCACTGCCAGCTTTTTGTGCCAGGCCGTCTAGCCAACTATTTACACCAATCATAATTGTTGTCACAGACAGTATAGTTATTAATTTAAATAAACATTTTTTTAGTGTTGATCTTAATCCTCAATTTGCTTGTGCCTTTGAATTGCACTTTTCTACAGCCTTCCAAGCCTGTGTGCCAGGCCTACTTAAAAAATATTTACACCAATCATATTTGTTGTGACAGTATTCTAATAATTAAAAATTTAAATTTTTGGTAATAGTTGCTGTGATTTGAATCCTCAGTTTGCTGGTGCCATTGAATAGCACTTTCCTCCTGCCTTGCAGCCTGCTGTGAGCCAGGCCCACCTAGCCAATTGTACTACCAAAATACAGCCAATGAAGTTAGCCATGGGTGTTAGTGCAAAACCGCTTGGCTTTTTTTTGGCTTTGGGTGCGGCTATTCATGCAGGCCATATAGAGCTGCCACCATTCGGTGTCGTATCAGCTATTAAACTAATAAGAACAGTACTACCAAAATACAGCCAATGAAGGGCCTTAGGAAGACTGAGCCAAGGTTGGATTGTAGTATTTGGTTAGGCTAATCATGATGGCCATGTATACCACCACCACCGAGAGTCCTGGAAGTAACAGGGATGAGATGAAAGAGCTAAGAATAGTAGAACTTGAAACAACAGAGTTAGCCATGGGTGTTAGTGCAAAACCGCTTGGCTTTTTTTTGGCTTTGGGTGCGGCTATTCATGCAGGCCATATAGAGCTGCCACCATTCGGTGTCGTATCAGCTATTAAACTAATAAGAACAGTACTACCAAAATACAGCCAATGAAGGGCCTTAGGAAGACTGAGCCAAGGTTGGATTGTAGTATTTGGTTAGGCTAATCATGATGGCCATGTAGACCACCACCACCGAGAGTCCTGGAAGTAACAGGGGTGATGAGATGAAAGTGCTAAGAATAGTACTACTTGAAACAACAGAGTTAGCCATGGGTGGTAATCCAAGACCGCTTGGATTTATTTTTGTATTGGGTGCGGCTAATCATGCAGGCCATATAGAGCTGCCACCATTCGGTGTTGTATCAGCTATAAAAATAATAAGAACTGTACTATCAAAATACAGACAATGAAGGGCCTATGAAGACTGAGCAAAGGTTGGATTGTAGTATTATGTTCGGCTAATCATGATGGCCATGCAGACCACCCGTAACAGGGATGAAAGTGCTAAGAATAGTACTAATTGAAACAACCGAGTTAGCCATGGGTGTTAGTCTAAGACCACTCAGCTTTTTTTTGGGTTTGGGTGCAGCTAATCATGAAGGCCAGATAGACCTGCCACCATTTGGTGTTGTAACAGGTATGAAAATGCAAAGAACAGTACTACTTAACACAACCTACTTACCATGGGTCCCAGAGCATATGTTTGGTTGTTATATTTTGTAAGGGTAATCATGCAGGCCATATAGACCTCCACCAATAGGGTGAGTATGAGTAACAGCTATTACAATGCGAAGGACATTACTAATTAACACAACATAGTTACCATGGGTCGCAGACCAAGAGCAGATGTCTTATTATTATATTTTGTATGGGTAATCATCCAGGCCGTATAGACCTCACCAAATAGGGGGAGTTACAGAGATTAAAGTGCTAAGAATGGTAGTACTTAAAACACAACCTAGTTAAAATAGGTAGCATACCACGTCTTATTATTATAATTTTTCAGGGTAATCTGGCAGGCCATATAGAACTCCCCCGATAGGGGGGGGAACAGGGATTAAAGTGCTAAGAAAAGTACTAATTAACACAAGCTAGTTGGGTCCAAGAACGCATGTTTGATTATTAGAATTTATTAGGGTAATTATATATCTAACAAATCTATCTATTTCTCTTCTATCGATTCTATCTAACTATCAATCTATGTATATCTATCTATCCTATCTATCAATCTATCTTCTGTCCGGGATGTTTTGAGACAGCCACTTTGGGAATGTTAGTTGATTTAGACCCATTATGGCTTAAAAGCAGACTCTGCATAAACTATGTAATTTTCCATGGGAGTTTTGCCAGGGATCCCCCTCCAGCATGCGACAGTCCAGGTGTAAGTACCCTTGAAACAACTTTTCCATCACTATTGTGGCCAGAAAGAGTCCTTGTAGGTTTTAAAGTTCGCCTGCCTATTGAATTCAATGGCGTTCGCGAACAATACCGGAAGTTCGAGTCCGCCGTTCGCGAACCGAAAATTTTAGGTTCGCGACATCACTATATATAAATAGTCTAAATATTGTGCAAAATATGATAGCAGCAATCATAATTTAAAAAAGTAATAAAATAAAAAAGTCCCATAAATAAATGTGCTAAACTTCTCTTCTGGGGTGAGATCATATATGCGGCACAGGCTTCAGCATAACTGCTGAAACCTGCGTCGCCCGTAAATTCACCTCACACATCGGGGAATTACATAAACCACGCCGGTAGTTCATAAACTGCTGTAAGTTGGTTAAACTGGCGATGTCCAGAACTGTGCGGAAATACACATTTCTGTAGTCGCCAGTGACTTATGGCAGTTTAAAAACTGCCGGCATATAATAAAAACACAAAAAAAACTACATCACCCGTAAAAGTCTAAAAATAAACCAGACACGTAAATACCCCTATATCCGCTATCACCCCACATCGTAACTAATAATAAAAGTATTAACCCCTAAACTGCCCTCCCCCCACAACGCAATAAACCTAATTAACCTATTAACCCCTGAACCGCCAACCCCCCACAACGCAATATACTTAATTAAACTATTAACCCTTAATCCGTCATTCACCCACATCACAATCTAACTAATAAATTTATTAACCCCTAATCTGCCATCCCCCCACATCGCAAACTGCCTAATAAATGTATTAACCCCTAAACCACCATCCCCCACAACGCAATAAACCTAATTAACCAATTAACCCCTAAATCGCTAACCCCCACAATGCAATAAACTAATTTAATCACTAAGCCCCCTAACTTAACACCCCCTAAATTAACCCTAATTACATAAAATAAAAAAATAAGATTAAATTAAAATAAATAAATGTAAAATTACAAAAAATAAAAGTCTAAAATTAAAGAAAAAAAAATAAAACTTATCTAATACCATATGAAAATAAAAAAGCCCCCCCAAATAAAAACACCCCCTAATCTAAGCTAAACTACTAATAGCCCTTAAAAGGGCCTTTTGTAGGGCATTGCCCTAAGTTAAACAGCTCTTTTACATTAAAAAATACTAACTCTCTCCTAACAGTAACCCCCCCCCACCCACCAAACCCCCCAAAATAAAAAAAAACTACCACTAAAAAAACTTAAACTACCCATTGCCCCTAAAAGGGGCATTTGTATGGGCATTGCCCTTAAAGGACCAGTAAACACAGTAGATTTGCATAATCAACAAATGCAAGATAACAAGACAATACAATAGCATTTACTCTGAATTTCAAATGAGTAGTAGATTCTTTTCTAACACATTTCAAAGTTATGTATATTTCCACTCCCCCTGTACCATGTGATAGCAATCAGCCAATCACAAATGCCTATACGTATAGTCTGAGTTCTTGCACATGCTCAGTAGGAGCTGGTGACTCAAAAAAGTAAATATAAAAGACTGTGCACATTTTTTTTAATGGAAGTAAATTGGAAAGTTGTTTAAAATTACATGCTGTATCTGAATCATGAAAATTTAATAAAACCTGAGTGTCCCTTTAAAAGGGCAATCAGCTCTTTTGCAGCCCAAAAATTCCCTAATCTATAAAAAAGCCACCCCTCAAAAAATAAAAAAAGCCTAAATCTTACCCCCAAATAAGTACTCACCGTTCCTGAAGTCCGACGGAGGTCTTATTCCAGGTGGTGATCTTCTTCCAGGCGGCGATATCTTCTTCCAGCATGGGGACCTCTTCTATCTTCATCCAGGACCAAGGAGACGCGGAGTGGAGGTGACCGTGGAACAGGACTGGCGACCGTGGAGCCATCCAGCGTAAAGGATCCTCTTTGTACGACCGTTGCCACACACTGAGGATTTAATGCAAGGTACCCATTTTATATTTGGGGTACCTTGCATTCCTATTGGCTGAAAATTTTAAATCAGCCAATAGGATGAGAGCTACTGAAATCCTATTGGCTGTTCAAATCGGCCAATAGGATTCAGGTTTTTTTATTTTGGGGGTTTAGTGGGTGGAGGGCTTTTACTGTTAGGGGGGACTTATTATTTTTTTTAATGTAAAAGAGCTGTTTAACTTAGGGCAATTCCCTACAAAAGGCCCTTTTAAGGGCTATTGGTAGTTTAGTTTTGAATAGGGGGTGTTTTTATTTTGGGGGGGCTTATTTTTTGTAATTTTAGATTTATTTATTTTAATTTAATCTTATTTTTTTTAGGTAGTTAGGATTTTTTATTTTTATTTTAACTTAGTATTTTTTTATTTTATGTAATTTGGGTTAATTTAGGGGGTGCTAGGTTAGGGGGCTTAGTAATTAAATTATTTATTTGCGTTGTGGGGGGTTGGCAGTTTAGGGATTAATAGTGTAATTAGGTTTATTGCGTTGTGGGAGGTTGGCGGTTTAGGAGTTAATAGGTTAATTCGTTTTTTTTGCGATTTGGGGATTGCGGGCTTAGGGGGTAATAGGTTAATTAGATACTTTGCTATGTGGGGGTTGGCGGAATAGGGGTTAATAAATTTATTAGGCAGTTTGCAATGTGGGGGGATGGCGGATTAGGGGTTAATACATTTATTAGGTAGATTGCGATGTGGGGGTTGGCGGATTAGGGGTTAATAGGTTAATTAGTTATTTTGTGATGTAGGGGTTGGCGGATTAGGGATTAATAGATTTTATTTAGTTATTGCCATGGGGGGATGATGGTCACAGGTAGATATCGCGCATGGGAGTTACGGTACTTCTACAAATTGTTATAATAACACTGTCACTGTTGTATATTATGGTTCAGTTACGTTGTTATTGCTTTAGAATTAAATACATTTTAATGTTTGTGCTCATATGTAAATGGTGTGGTTTTAAAATGTTTATCATTTTCTTTATAAAATGTGCTTATACACCTAACCTTTTGTACTAAATAGAATTTTCATTAATTTTCTGAGGTATTTCATGAAGGGTGATACTAAGATAATTTTAGGTGTGGCAGTACAGAGTAACATATTTTATAAAGAGATTTATTTTAGCTGATAAATATATAATACCTAGATTATTTGAGCTATAAAAACTTAAACCCCATCTTATCAACAGTAATAAGTAAATAAGTAATTATTTACCCATACAACAATAAAACTATTATAGACTTAAAGGGGCTTTAAACCCAATATTTTTATTTCATGATTCAGAAAGACCAAGCACTTTTAAATAACTTTCCAATTTATTTCTATTATCTAATTTGTTTTGTTCTCTTTGTATCCTTTGTTGAAAATGGTTCCTAGGTAGACTCAGAAGTTGCTGATTGCTGGCTGCACATACAGTATATGCCTATTGTCTAAATCACGAAAGAAAATAAAATGGGTTTCATGTCCCTTTCAAGGGATATGAAATACATCTTTTCCTTTCAGGTTTCAGATAGAAGTTTCCAATTTACTTCTATTATCAAATCTGCTTAAAGGGACATAATACTCATATGCTAAATCACTTGAAACTGATGCAGTATAACTGTAAAAAGCTGACAGGAAAATATCACCTGAGCATCTCTATGTAAAAAAGGAAGATATTTTACCTCACAATCTCCTCAGCTCAGCAGAGTAAGTTATGTGTAAAAATTTATACTCAGCTGCTACCAGCTGCAGGTAAAAAAAAAAAAAAATTAAGAAATGAACAGCAGCCAATCAGAGGTCATGAACTCTTTTACTGTGATCTCATGAGATTTCACTTAACTCTCATGAGATTTCATAGTAAACTTCCTTAAACTGAATAGGGAAATAAGATGAGAGTGCACGCAAGCTCACTCCCTTAGCTGTCCCGGGACAGACATACTGATTTGCTGCTTAGAAGTCCTTTACAATGGGATGTGGCTACTGATGAATTTTTGAGGTAAAATATCTTTCTTTTTTACATAGAGATGTTTAGGTGATTATTTTCTAGTCAGCTTTTTACAGCTATGCTGCATCACTTTCAAGTGTTTCAACATTTGGGTATCATGGCCCTTTAATTCCCCTGATATCCTTTGCATAAGGAGCAACAATGCAATACTGAGAGTTATCTAAACACATCTAGTCAGCCAATTACAATAGACAAATGTGTGCAGGCACCAATCACCAGCTAGTGCCCACTAGTGTAGGCTATGTACATATTCTTTTTCAACAATGGATACCAAGAGAATAAAGTACATTGGAATACAGAAGTGAATTTGAAAGAGTTTTAAAATAACACGCTCTATCTAAATCATACAAGTTTCATTTTGACTTTCCTATCCATTTAAAGTGATGGTAAATTTAGACTTTAAGAATGTTAAAATTAAAAATATATTAGTGTACAAGAAAAATTGCAGAATTAATTTTCGTAAAAAGTGTATATATATATATATATATATATATATATATATATATATATTTTATAATATGATTTATAATCCTAATTGTTATCTTCTGTTCTTACGCACACCTTCATAAGGGCTTTCAAAGGGCTGGACTTCAAGTGTCATATGACACACACACTGATTGGATCATTGCAATTGTCAAAAAAACATAAAAACAAAAGAGTTTATCCTAGTGGGCCGGCAAAACATTGCAACAGAAACATTAGTATAGTCACGGATTTAACTCTTTTCATGGATAAAAAAAAAAAAGCTACACATATAGTTTACCATCACTTTAAGGAAGAGAAAAACAGGAATTTTAAGTTAAACTATTCTATCTCTATTAGATATTATTACATTGTATATTGGTCATGCTAATATATGTAACTATCTTTCAGCTGCAAACCAAAATGAATTATATAAACACAGTTTAAAAGCTATTTTAGCAGGCAATAAAATACTGGAGTGATGACTTGATGACTGGAAGGCAGCAGCACAGAGGAACTCCGTAACTTTCGGGCTGGTGTGAAAAATGATTTGGTGCACTGGACTTTCATAATTCCCTTGTCATTCTGGGAGACATTGTGTCAGGGGCCCCATCTGCTTGCACAAAATTGAGATACCACAGTCACCACCTACAGGACCCTGCAACTTCACTGTCCCCCCCCCCCCTGGCTCTTCTGCAATACACTTTGTCTTGTGCTGTGTGGGTGGCCACGTACATTGTTAATGAGCTTAACAGAAATCATACAAGGAGTGTATGTCACTGGGAGGTGTATGGTCTGCTAGCCTGATAGGCAGTTTAATCGCCAAAACCCTGCTGAATGATTGCCATTTCTGCTACTACACCCCTCACAATTTCGTTTCATACACTGAAGTTTGCAAAGCTGCAATTTATGCATATATGGTTTTAAACTTCTGCTCCAGTTTTTTCTCAGAGTGTGTGTGGGGCTCAGCTTCAGCATTCTGATCCAGCTAAATACCACCATCTAGTGGCCGAATCTAGATATCTTATCAAAAGTACCAGTTCAATCATAATATTTTCTGTCTCTGTTCTATGAAAGTTACTGAATATTTTAAAAGACTTTCTCCACCTATCAAAGACGCTATGAGTCAAAGGCCGAAAACTCAAGATAGAAAAACCCGCCAGCTGCGGAAATACATGCCTCGCATTCTCCTCAGATAGAAAATGGAATTAATTCTCCGGGAGATCATGGCTCACTTCTGCAGGATCTCAAGACTTTTTTTCTACCAAAAATGGACTCCCTGCAGGCTGGTATGGACACGTTAACCATCAAAGTTAGAGTTTTTTCCACGCACCTTACAGCGGCCGAACAAAGGATCTCTGGAGTGGAGGACAGACAACAAGAGTCAGACGGCTCTCTTAAAAATCTATTAAAGCAGAATCAATATTTACAAGACAAGGTGGAAGACTTAGAAAATTACAGTAGGAGAAACAATCTGCGCATAGTCGGAGTGCCTGAATCGCTTAAAGACAAAGATCTATTGCTCTTCACTTCATCCACGCTTTCTAAGCTCCTGGGAATGTCTCCAGATTATTTACTGATTGACGTTGAAAGAGCACATCGAATAGGCCAGGATGGACATCTGGGCAACCTGAAAGATAGGCCCAGCCAAGTCAAGCCATCTTTAAATGCCTAAATTATCAGGACAAATTGAGAGCTTACAGAGTGGCTAAAAAGGTCAAATTTGAGGAACACTGTCTCCTAATCTTTCAAGACTTTTCAGCAGATGTCACCAGAAGACGCAAAGATTTTGCACCACTATGTTCTAAACTGCATGAGCAGGGACGTCAAGTGTCCCTTTTGTTACCTGCCAAACTGAGGCTTCAGACTGCTTCAAGACCCAAGATTTTCCATTCCCCTGCAGTGGTGCAGGCCTACTTGGCTTCCGAAAGAAGACAGGCCAATGGTTGAAGCCACTACACTAAGTATTTGCCTTGGTATCTCTTTCAGGGACATTTTCATGGTTTAAAATGTATAATGTTCTTTACATATTTGAATCAGTTGTCTTTAAGATTCTTATTGCAGAGAGTACATATTGTTCATCACCTGTTTTGTTGCCCAGGGTTTGCAGTGTTGACCTATATTGGTTCCATGACCCATACTGGGAATATATGTTACATAATGTTATCTCATTAAGTTGTGGCCCCTTTCTAAGTAACTTTTGCTTCCATCCATTAAGTATCTCTTGGAGGCCACCTTACTGTACAGGGAGGGTAGCCTATGATTTTATGATATCTACATGGAACTTGTACTGTATATTAGCAATATGCCTAATTTTTCTTTGGTATAGTACTAATTTGTTAAACTTTCAGTTTTCTTGTGCCCCTTATCTAATCTCTAGCCTCCAGCTGCAAAACCCCTTCTGGTCAGAGTTGGGGGTTACACTGCTCTGCTATTACAGGCACCAGGGGTCCCTGCTTCCCATCCTGTCATGGGGTAACTCCTTGGAGGTTTCTGTGGTGTCGTTGAGTGGGAATCTACAGGATCTTGGTCTTATTTTTACAGTTATCTCTTGCAATCATACTATAGTTACCTACACTACCACGTATATTCTATCAAATCTGGTTTCCTATATATGGTGGAAAGTTATATGAAAAATTGTCAACGAGTATGGCCTTACTTTAACTGTTTTGTGTTTTTATCTGTACCAACACTTCTACTCATTGCCTTCTTTTTTGTTTACGTCAGGATATCTCTGGAGTAGCTGCACAACTTGATTCTCTCCCTTGGAATGTGTGCTTTCTCCCGCCTCCTTAGGTTCCCTTATTAGTATCCCCTTAATGTTACTATCGTTGACGATGCACAGTTTCATAGCAGGGTTCAGGGTTGTATTATGGTTTTACGACTTAAAGTAATTTCGTGGAACGTTGGTGGCATTACTTCCCCAGCCAAGAGAAGTATGATCCTACAAAACACGCTGCATGCAGATATAGCGTTGCTTCAGGAAACTAAATTGTCTGCCGAGGAACAGAAAAATGTAAAAACTCGATGGGTGGGTCAGTTATTATATTCTCCCATGGAGGGCAGGTAAAGGGGAGTAGCCATTCTAGTAAGGAAGGGCCTTACTGTTTCCTTCACACAGGTGGAGGTAGACAGGACGGGTAGATACATTTTGGCACTTTTACAGTTTAACAGTCTAACTTATACAATATGTAATGTCTACGGACCTAATGACCATTCTGGTTGCTTTCTGGGCAACTCTTTTAGCAAAGTTAGCTACATTTGATTTTTCAGCAATTATAAGGGGAGATTTTAACCTGGCTCAAGCAGTTCCCCTGGACAGATTCAAAGACCCTACTACATCACATTCCTCTAAAACATAGCGCTTGGTTAAAAATAAAAGAGATAGGAATGACAATAGTACAATGTTATATATGTGTATCTTGCAGCGCCAAGATGTCAACCATACAAGCTGTGCTCTTGTTGCGGAATCTCCTAACCAGATCCCAAAATGTCAATATATAGAAAGTGCTTAGTGAGTACAGCGCTACAAAATCCCAGATAGAAGGATTTGTGGCTAAAGATGGTGTCCACGATTGGTATAAATATATGTGACAAGTTGCTGATAATGCAAATAGCCTAAAGGTCTAAGTGCATGGGTATTATGATATATATATACGAACAATAACAACTTATAATGGATCAGATGCTCCTATATGTTAAGTTAAAAATCATTTATTTTACTGATAACATTCGACAATGTGTGTGTACATAAAATACATAAAAGTCCTTTAAAACACAGTTCTATGACAGAATGTAAAAACAAATCTATGGTACCAATATGTGCACATAAAAATTGGGGGGTTCCGGAATACAGTCTTAGTACTGAAGAATGGTCATGAGATCCTATGTTATATCGACTTGGTAGAGTGTTCCAATAAAAATACAAAAAATGTTTTGTGAAAAAATGTGAAAAAAATTAAAATTATCGAAAAAATATCAAAAATATCAAAAAATATAAAATTGAAAATACAAACTGTGTGATATCACAACTGTGAAAAAATATGAAAAAAATATATATGAGGTGTTTCCAAAAAAAAAAAAAAAAAAAATTATACCTTAGTGATAGTCAAATATATCCTTAAAAATAGTGATATATATAAAATATTGTAACAAAGGTGTAACAGATGTTCCCAAAAAATTGCTGATAACTCCAAATTAAATGGTAATGAAAAAGTCTATTGTGACTTAAATGTGTCCAAAGCATATATCCAAACAGGTGTAGTTGTACTGTGTGGGTCCTCTTCTTGAGGTGTGTATTTAGAACTTCATTATAATATCTTGAACCTAAAAAAATAACAAGAAAATGGACATAGTGCAATAAAGCTACTAACAAATAATTATAGAGAAAATAAACTCACCAATATGATCCTGAGCCGTAATACCAGTTAGCCAACGCGTTTCGGTTCACATAGAACCTTTCTCAAGACTGGTATCGGCTCTATCGTATGTCTGCCTTAAATGTGTTTGTATGGCCAATAGGATTGTGTTAATTTTTGCGCCAAAAATTTGTGCGCCAAAAATTCCCGCCAAAATGTGCCGTTACGAAAAAAGGCATTTTTTAGTTATATATGAGGCTCAATTAATGCTTTCCTTCTTACATGTTTTATAGTCATATATTTGTTCCATTATCGTCCTTATCCTTATAGTTGTTATATCTTGTTAACCGGATGTTTATACCGGAAATGGGGATTAACCGGAAGTGACATCATAGTCCGTATGCGCACTTCCGGTTAGCGCATATTATACTTCTTCCCACAGAGAATATGTCTCTGTAGATAACGGTTGTTGGTATTTGGCTCAGGATCTGTATACATGTTAAAAAATGTTAAAAAATGTTAAAACATGGTGGATTTCATTAAACACAAACTTCAATGAATTGGTCCATTCAGGAGCACTAAAATTATATACAAATAAATATAGAAATACAGAAGGTCCATTCTGGAGTAACAAAAATACATACATATATATTAAAAATACAGATGCAATACAATAAAGATACATAGTTATATAAATGGAAATACATATCTATATTAAAAAAGGGAAATACATATTTGTATAAAAAACGTATATATATTAAAAAATGGATTGTGTGTATAGCTATTCAAATGGATCCAATAAAATCATATATGTTATTATTCCATCGGTCTGTTATCCATTAATTAGGAACATACAGATATATATAGAGAAAAATAATGATCAATAGGGACAGATGTAGGCCTATAAATACACTTAAAGACCTATAGGAAGGAAATACGTTTCCTGTGTTACTTAGAGTCTGAGTCTGATGGTCCAACTGTACGTTGGTCACAGTGGACCCTAATTCTGATATACAGGTTATATGTGTACGTATGTGTGTAAGACAATGTCTGTATATAAAAGTATATGAGAATGACTTTCTCGATATTTGTATAGAGAGACATACATATAAAAAAATTTTAAAAAATAAAAAAATATATAAGACTGAGAGTGGTGGGATAGGGACGGGAAGAACAAAAAGCAATAAGTTACAATATTAAAACAGAGGTAAAACTGCTAGGTTAAAACATGGGTTAAGACATCGGTTTTTCTAGGAAAAATGTCAGTGGTGTCTAAAATGCCAGTGATTTCTAAAATCTAAAATTTTAAAACTTAAAACTCCAAAGAACCAAACTCTCACAATACACAAGTTTCAAAATGTCTAAGCTGGATGGCCCTTTGGTATATTTCCACAATTTTCACCCATTACATAGGGGGTCAGATATGGGGTTATCATAGTAGATGGAATATTTCCGTGCTGCTGTTTAGACCTCTGGGGAAGGTACAATCTAGCTGGAAAATCCACTTCGATTCTACTTTCAATAGTTGTCTTTCAAAGTCTCCCCCTCTCCAATTTTTTAAAGGTCTGCTGATGCCCATATATTTAAAAGTTTTATTGTTACCATTGTGGACTTCCTTAAAATGTTTGTATAGTGGAAAGTCCTCCTTGCCCCACTTTATCTGTAAGAGGTGCTCTCGAATTCTATCTCGGAGTTTTCTGGAAGTTTGTCCTATGTATTGGAGTCCACATCCACATTCAATTAGGTATATGACGCCCGAATCCTGGCACCTGATCATTTCTTTCATACTGAAAGATTCTTTTGTGATCTTAGACTCAAACGTCTGGCTCTTCTTACCGTGTTTGCAAGCCTTACATAAATGGCATGGAAAAAAACCTTTTACTGGTTTGCCATATACATCGTTTACTCTAGTCTTTCTGATTGCTGTCGGTACGCTGGGGGCAATCATAGTTTTTAGGTTTTTTGTTTTCCTATAAATGAACGTGGGGGATTCTTCTAGATCTTTTCCAATAATGTTGTCTTCCTTGAGAAAATGCCAGTGTTTCTTAATTATCTTTTCAATTAGAAACTTATTCTCACTGTATTCCGAGATGAAAGGTACCTTTATGGTCTTGTTTCCCTGTGCTGTCTTTCCTTTATAATCCAGCATCGATCTTCTATCCATTTTCCCCACTTCTTCTATTGTTTTATGTATAGTGTCTTCGTCGTATCCTCTGTCCAGGAACCTTTTTTTCAGGATTTCAGACTGTTCTTTCCATTTGTCTGTGTCAGAGCAGTTCTTCCTAATCCTCATCAGTTGTCCTTTCGGGATATTTGATTTCCATCTATGATGGTGACAACTGGTTTGGTGGATGTAATTGCTGCAGTCTACGTCCTTGAAGTATGTGGATGTTGATAGTTTCCCTTGTTTTACATTTATGTTTAAGTCCAGAAAGTGGATGTTATGTTTACTTATTTCATGTGTGAACTTTAAATTCATTCTGTTATTGTTCATCACACTTATAGTGTGTTGGAGGTCTTCAGCGGACCCCTTCCACACAATGAGGATGTCATCTATGTATCTCTTGTAAAGGACCAGGTCTGCGCCTGCTGGGCAGGAGTCCCAAAATAGGTTCTCCCACTTGCCCATATACAAGTTGGCATAGCTAGGCGCAAACCTGGTCCCCATAGCTGTTCCGCATTTCTGGTTGTAGAATGTACCTCTGTCACTGAAATAGTTGTGGCTGAGGATGTATGAGATGCCTTCCAGGACAAATACTTTCTGTTCCTGACTCAGTTCTGTGTCCTTCTCCAAAAAGTGCCTAACTGCTTCTAGACCCAGGTTGTGTGGGATGCTCGTATAGAGAGCAGTTACGTCACAAGTAGCTAGAATGTATTGACTATTCCATTCTAGGTTATTGAGTATGTTTAGGACTTCAGTTGAGTCTCTAAGGTACGTGGGTAGTTTTTGAACATGTTTTTGAAGTCTTTTGTCTATGTATTCCGATAGGTTACAAGAGTTTGAGCCTATGCCCGATATGATAGGCCTACCGGGGGGGTTGTTCAGCCTCTTGTGGATTTTGGGAAGGTAGTAGAATACAGGTATCCTCGGATATTGTGTTGATATGTATCTGTATTCGTGATTGTTGATTACTCCTTTCCTTTTAGCTGATAGTAGTATGGAGTCTAGTTCCCTTTTATATCTTTCTGTGGGGTCCGAACCTAGGATCTCATAAGTTTCTCGATCCCCCAGAATTCTATCTGACTCCTTATTATAATCCTCTTTGTTTAAAATAACAATCCCCCCTCCCTTGTCGGCCGGCTTCACTATGATAGCTTTGTTATCTTCTAGGCTTCTTATTGTATCCATCTGTGTTTTGGTCAGATTATGATGGAATTTTTTAATATTCTTGTCCTTAAGTTTCTTTATATCATCACATACTATGTTCTCAAATGTTTCGATTTGAGGTCCCTTGTGTGTAATGGGGAAAAAAATGGATTTGGGCTTGAGATTCGTATATTCCAGCTTATCTTGTGTAGGATTATCAATGGCTCTCATATCTATGTTTAGTTGAGAGTTTGTTCTTTCCAATGTTGATTTCAGAAAGAATCTTTTGAGAGTAAGTTTTCTCACTAGCTGTTTCACATGTATATAGGTTTGGAATTTATCCAAGCCTCTAGATGGAGCGTAAGACAGACCTAAGGACAATACTTCCTTGTCCTTATGACTTAGATTTATGTTACTCAAATTGTATATCCCTTTATTGTCTGTATTATCCAGATCTTTAGTACGAATAATAATATCGTTACTTGTGGAAGGGACTGCAATTGACTTATCTTCACATTTTGTATGTATCTGTGCAATTTCTAGAGATTTCTTTTTCGACTTTATACCTGCTCTTCTACCTCTATGGGTTTTCTTTTTAAGCTTGGATTTAAAGGCTCTTCCGTATCTTGTATTCTGTCCTTTCTTTTTGATTGTTTATTCCTGTCTATGAGTGTCATGGTTCCCTCCCCTAAAAAATGGTGGTTATTATGTTCTGTGGCCATTCCTGAAGGATTATTTGTATTCCTCTGGACTGAACTAATGGGACTGTTTAAGTTCTCTCTCTGTCTCAGAGGTTCGAATCTATTCGTGGTCGGTGTGGGGGTGTCTGCCCAACTGTTTCTTGATCTGTCACTAGAGATATTCCTAGGGTGGTGATCTTGGTTATCTTGGAAGTGTACTCTTGGGTACGTGTGTTGTTGTCTATTCCTATAGCTATAATTGTCTCTATTGTCATAGATGTCTCTATTCTCATAGGGAGAGAATCTGGTGTGATGTTGGTTATTATAGTTATAGGGTGACCGGCCCATAAAGTCATCTTCTCTTGTTTGGGGATAAAAATGCGTCCCCCTATAATTGTTTTGTCTGAAATGATTACCATATCCCTGAAAATGATTCCTTTGGTGATATGAGTAATGTCTAACCTGAGGTGGTCTGTAGTATGGTTGTGGTCTCTGACTCCAATTGTCTATTTCGTTATGTCTGAAAAAACCTCTATGGTTCCCATTATTATGGTTCATAGAGTTCTGAGGGCCCCTGTGTTGTATATCTCTTGAGGCCAGGTGGTCCCTTTCATGAGTCATATCTCTATGGTAATTATGGGGTCCAGAGTGATTTTGACTGTGATTATTCTGTCCCCATTGGTTTTGTGTTTGTTTGTTTTTCTCTTTGTTTCTATTGCCCCTGGGGGCGACTACAGTCCATTCCTCTTCCATGTGGGAAGTATTATTATCTGTATTAGGTTCACTTACTCCAAAAGTGTCTTCCCTATTTTGGGTGGCTAGATTTAAGTCTCTGTGTATTTTCTTGGTTTTTTTGGAAATGATGTCATCTTTAATCTTTTTGATCTTAGAGCAAAGTTGTTCTTGCTTAGTTTTAAATACACTAAGATCTTTAATGTGTTCCATCTTGTTTTCCTCCTCTTTTATATTCTTATCTAGCCCTACGAGTAAAAAACTTCGGTAGTCTATAATTATTTGCATTAATTTTTGTGATATTTCCTTAATGGCCAACTTCCATCTGTTGGAGTATTCCTGGCTTTCTATATTAAACGAACAGTTCTTTTGTATCATTAAGCCTTTTGGAATGATATCTAATTCCAAGCATTTCCTCAAAAAAGAAATCTCTGCAGTGTATTTGGTTTCGGACACTAAAAGTTTTTCTAAACTTTTAAATGTGGCATCTATGTCCACCACCTCTCCATCTCTCTGACTGGTATCTTTATTCAAAGCCTGGACTATGTCAAAATTTATGTCTGTCCTAAGGCTACTGATAGTAGATGTGGTAGTGTTGCTGGTGGTTGGTGATTCTTCCATATTACTCATGTTGTGGGTCTTATGGGTTTGGTATCCCTAGATAAGTGTATTTAGTTAGTGAGTCTAGATGTGAAATGTGAATATAATAGAAACAATCGGTGGATTATATATACCAAATCTAATGGACAAATGTGAATCTGGCTGCTTTCAAGAAAGGGTTAGGAATGACAATAGTACAATGTTATATATGTGTATCTTGCAGCGCCAAGATGTCAACCATACAAGCTGTGCTCTTGTTGCGGAATCTCCTAACCAGATCCCAAAATGTCAATATATAGAAAGTGCTTAGTGAGTACAGCGCTACAAAATCCCAGATAGAAGGATTTGTGGCTAAAGATGGTGTCCACGATTGGTATAAATATATGTGACGAGTTGCTGATAATGCAAATAGCCTAAAGGTCTAAGTGCATGGGTATTATGATATATATATACGAACAATAACAACTTATAATGGATCAGATGCTCCTATATGTTAAGTTAAAAATCATTTATTTTACTGATAACATTCGACAATGTGTGTGTACATAAAATACATAAAAGTCCTTTAAAACACAGTTCTATGACAGAATGTAAAAACAAATCTATGGTACCAATATGTGCACATAAAAATTGGGGGGTTCCGGAATACAGTCTTAGTACTGAAGAATGGTCATGAGATCCTATGTTATATCGACTTGGTAGAGTGTTCCAATAAAAATACAAAAAATGTTTTGTGAAAAAATGTGAAAAAAATTTGAAAAAAATTAAAATTATCGAAAAAATATCAAAAATATCAAAAAATATAAAATTGAAAATACAAACTGTGTGATATCACAACTGTGAAAAAATATGAAAAAAATATATATGAGGTGTTTCCAAAAAAAAAAAAAAAAATATTATACCTTAGTGATAGTCAAATATATCCTTAAAAATAGTGATATATATAAAATATTGTAACAAAGGTGTAACAGATGTTCCCAAAAAATTGCTGATAACTCCAAATTAAATGGTAATGAAAAAGTCTATTGTGACTTAAATGTGTCCAAATTTTAGATTTTAGAAATCACTGGCATTTTAGACACCACTGACATTTTTCCTAGAAAAACCGATGTCTTAACCCATGTTTTAACCTAGCAGTTTTACCTCTGTTTTAATATTGTAACTTATTGCTTTTTGTTCTTCCCGTCCCTATCCCACCACTCTCAGTCTTATATATTTTTTTATATTTTTTAAATTTTTTTATATGTATGTCTCTCTATACAAATATCAAGAAAGTCATTCTCATATACTTTTATATACAGACATTGTCTTACACACATACGTACACATATAACCTGTATATCAGAATTAGGGTCCACTGTGACCAACGTACAGTTGGACCATCAGACTCAGACTCTAAGTAACACAGGAAACGTATTTCCTTCCTATAGGTCTTTAAGTGTATTTATAGGCCTACATCTGTCCCTATTGATCATTATTTTTCTCTATATATATCTGTATGTTCCTAATTAATGGATAACAGACCGATGAAATAATAACATATATGATTTTATTGGATCCATTTGAATAGCTATACACACAATCCATTTTTTAATATATATACGTTTTTTATACAAATATGTATTTCCCTTTTTTAATATAGATATGTATTTCCATTTATATAACTATGTATCTTTATTGTATTGCATCTGTATTTTTAATATATATGTATGTATTTTTGTTACTCCAGAATGGACCTTCTGTATTTCTATATTTATTTGTATATAATTTTAGTGCTCCTGAATGGACCAATTCATTGAAGTTTGTGTTTAATGAAATCCACCATGTTTTAACATTTTTTAACATTTTTTAACATGTATACAGATCCTGAGCCAAATACCAACAACCGTTATCTACAGAGACATATTCTCTGTGGGAAGAAGTATAATATGCGCTAACCGGAAGTGCGCATACGGACTATGATGTCACTTCCGGTTAATCCCCATTTCCGGTATAAACATCCGGTTAACAAGATATAACAACTATAAGGATAAGGACGATAATGGAACAAATATATGACTATAAAACATGTAAGAAGGAAAGCATTAATTGAGCCTCATATATAACTAAAAAATGCCTTTTTTCGTAACGGCACATTTTGGCGGGAATTTTTGGCGCACAAATTTTTGGCGCAAAAATTAACACAATCCTATTGGCCATACAAACACATTTAAGGCAGACATACGATAGAGCCGATACCAGTCTTGAGAAAGGTTCTATGTGAACCGAAACGCGTTGGCTAACTGGTATTACGGCTCAGGATCATATTGGTGAGTTTATTTTCTCTATAATTATTTGTTAGTAGCTTTATTGCACTATGTCCGTTTTCTTGTTATTTTTTTAGGTTCAAGATATTATAATGAAGTTCTAAATACACACCTCAAGAAGAGGACCCACACAGTACAACTACACCTGTTTGGATATATGCTTTGGACACATTTAAGTCACAATAGACTTTTTCATTACCATTTAATTTGGAGTTATCAGCAATTTTTTGGGAACATCTGTTACACCTTTGTTACAATATTTTATATATATCACTATTTTTAAGGATATATTTGACTATCACTAAGGTATAATTTTTTTTTTTTTTTTGGAAACACCTCATATATATTTTTTTCATATTTTTTCACAGTTGTGATATCACACAGTTTGTATTTTCAATTTTATATTTTTTGATATTTTTGATATTTTTTCGATAATTTTAATTTTTTTCACATTTTTTCACAAAACATTTTTTGTATTTTTATTGGAACACTCTACCAAGTCGATATAACATAGGATCTCATGACCATTCTTCAGTACTAAGACTGTATTCCGGAACCCCCCAATTTTTATGTGCACATATTGGTACCATAGATTTGTTTTTACATTCTGTCATAGAACTGTGTTTTAAAGGACTTTTATGTATTTTATGTACACACACATTGTCGAATGTTATCAGTAAAATAAATGATTTTTAACTTAACATATAGGAGCATCTGATCCATTATAAGTTGTTATTGTTCGTATATATATATCATAATACCCATGCACTTAGACCTTTAGGCTATTTGCATTATCAGCAACTCGTCACATATATTTATACCAATCGTGGACACCATCTTTAGCCACAAATCCTTCTATCTGGGATTTTGTAGCGCTGTACTCACTAAGCACTTTCTATATATTGACATTTTGGGATCTGGTTAGGAGATTCCGCAACAAGAGCACAGCTTGTATGGTTGACATCTTGGCGCTGCAAGATACACATATATAACATTGTACTATTGTCATTCCTAACCCTTTCTTGAAAGCAGCCAGATTCACATTTGTCCATTAGATTTGGTATATATAATCCACCGATTGTTTCTATTATATTCACATTTCACATCTAGACTCACTAACTAAATACACTTATCTAGGGATACCAAACCCATAAGACCCACAACATGAGTAATATGGAAGAATCACCAACCACCAGCAACACTACCACATCTACTATCAGTAGCCTTAGGACAGACATAAATTTTGACATAGTCCAGGCTTTGAATAAAGATACCAGTCAGAGAGATGGAGAGGTGGTGGACATAGATGCCACATTTAAAAGTTTAGAAAAACTTTTAGTGTCCGAAACCAAATACACTGCAGAGATTTCTTTTTTGAGGAAATGCTTGGAATTAGATATCATTCCAAAAGGCTTAATGATACAAAAGAACTGTTCGTTTAATATAGAAAGCCAGGAATACTCCAACAGATGGGAGTTGGCCATTAAGGAAATATCACAAAAATTAATGCAAATAATTATAGACTACCGAAGTTTTTTACTCGTAGGGCTAGATAAGAATATAAAAGAGGAGGAAAACAAGATGGAACACATTAAAGATCTTAGTGTATTTAAAACTAAGCAAGAACAACTTTGCTCTAAGATCAAAAAGATTAAAGATGACATCATTTCCAAAAAAACCAAGAAAATACACAGAGACTTAAATCTAGCCACCCAAAATAGGGAAGACACTTTTGGAGTAAGTGAACCTAATACAGATAATAATACTTCCCACATGGAAGAGGAATGGACTGTAGTCGCCCCCAGGGGCATTAGGAACAAAGAGAAAAACAAACAAACACAAAACCAATGGGGACAGAATAATCACAGTCAAAATCACTCTGGACCCCATAATTACCATAGAGATATGACTCATGAAAGGGACCACCTGGCCTCAAGAGATATACAACACAGGGGCCCTCAGAACTCTATGAACCATAATAATGGGAACCATAGAGGTTTTTTCAGACATAACGAAATAGACAATTGGAGTCAGAGACCACAACCATACTACAGACCACCTCAGGTTAGACATTACTCATATCACCAAAGGAATCATTTTCAGGGATATGGTAATCATTTCAGACAAAACAATTATAGGGGGACGCATTTTTATCCCCAAACAAGAGAAGATGACTTTATGGGCCGGTCACCCTATAACTATAATAACCAACATCACACCAGATTCTCTCCCTATGAGAATAGAGACATCTATGACAATAGAGACAATTATAGCTATAGGAATAGACAACAACACACGTACCCAAGAGTACACTTCCAAGATAACCAAGATCACCACCTGTAACAGGTGTGTGAAAGTTCATTAGTAACACTGCTTTCAACAAGTCTATTGTGAGCATAAGTCATGAATAGATTTTCCAATATATTAAAAGTATGGTTACCAAATAAAAACTTGAGTGAGTGTTTCATTTTTAAATATATGTAATAACTCATGGCTTAGGGTTTTACATATATTTTATTATGATTTTAATATACTAGTCAGTTGTCTTGAAAATATGTAGAACTATTTACCCCTGGCAACATATGGTAGTTCAAATTTAATCAGACATGACTTTAAAAATAACAAATACCTTCATTGCAATGAATAAACAAAATAAGCAGTTAAAGCTTAGAAAATATGAACTGGAAAAAATAAATACTCAGCTTACCGAGATTTAAGTAACAAGCAGAGGAATATTGAAGAAAAAGCTCACAGTCAGAGAGGCACAATCCTTTGCTTGGGAGAGAGAGCACTAAGCAGAGACGCTGCAGCAGCTGCTGGAAGCAGGGTGTGTGAGACACAGCTGATGAGGCTTGTGGGAGAGAGAGCACAAGGCAGAGACGCTGCAGAAGAGGTTGAGAGCAGCGTGTGAGAGACACAGTGGATGTGGCTCGTGGGAGTGACGTCACCCGGTAGTCAGCTGGAACTGAAAGTCCACTACAGAGCAGGAGAGAGTAGCAGGCAAATTTCCCCAGAATCCACAGGAGAGAAACTAGCTTCACAGGTGCAAAAGGGATTAGCTCACAGGAAGTTAATCCAGGCTGGATACATCAATACCAAGCATTGGTGTGATGTATCCAGTGTAATTTATATGCACCTGAGGAAACCGCCCCTTAAAGGGGTATAATGTTACAGGACCCCCCCCTTAAGAGCAACCACTCCGTGGGTCAAGGTCTGGGACGATCCGGGAATCTTCTGTGGAAAAGAGAGACCAACCTGGGAGCGGAGAGATTAACAGAAGGTTCCCAAGAATCCTCCTCAGAAGGGTACCCCTTCCAATGTACCAGGTACTGAAGACGACCAGAAACCTTCCTGGAGTCAAGGATGGCAGCAACCTCATATTCCACATCCGGAGCTATAGGCAACACAGGAACAGAAGGGTCCAAAGGATTCCGAAGTGAACTGTAGGGTTTGAGGAGTGAGACGTGAAACGTGGGGTGTACTTTAAGAGAGGGGGGCAATTGGAGAGTAACAGCATTCTCATTTACTATTTTAATGATGGGGAAAGGACCAATAAAAAGTTTATGAAACTTCTTGCTGGGCACGGAGATCCGTAAGTTCCTCGTAGAGAGCCAAACAAGATCTCCAAGAACATATGAAGGAGGAGGACGATGCCTGAGGTCGTAGTATTTCTTCTGCCTCTGTTGGGCAATTTTGATAGTGTCATAAAGTTGAGAGAATGTTTCGAGCATAGTGTTAGTAAGATCATCAATGACTGGGCAGTCAGTGGTGACTTCGGGGTGTAGGTGAAAGCTCGGATGGTAGCCATAATTAGCAAAGAAAGGAGTAGCTTTTATCGTTGAATGGTAAGTATTATTATGTGCGAATTCTGCTAGAGGAAGTAATTTTGTCCAGTTGTTTTGTTGTTGGTTGGTGTAACATCTTATATATTCCTCCAACCAATGGTTTGTACGCTCCGTTTGTCCATTGGTTTGGGGATGGAATGCGGTAGAAAGCCGTTGTTCAATGTTAAGGGATGAACATAATTGTTTCCAAACCTTAGAGGTAAATTGTGAACCTCTGTCAGATGTTATAGTGTTCGGTAAGCCGTGTAGGCAGATGACATGTTTTATAAGGATATTTACAGTTTCCAGGGCAGTTGGTAACTTATAATAAGGCACAAAGTGTGCCATTTTAGTGAAGAGATCAACGATAACGATTATTGTGTTATTCTTTTCAGATACAGGTAGATCAACAATATAATCTATAGCAATGTCTTTCCACGGTCTGTCTGGAACTGGTAGGGAGAGAAGAAACCCTGTGGGTTTATTCCTATCTGTTTTACAGGTTGTGCAAACTGAACATGATTTAATGTAGTTTCTTATTTCTGTGTTTATGTGGGGCCACCAGTAGGATCTTGTAACTAAGTCATAAGTTTTGTTCATACCAGGGTGACCTGAAAGGGGAGATTCATGACAAGAGGAGAGAACTTGTTCCCTTAGTGAAGGGGGTACATAGAGTTTTGTGTCATGGTAGTATAACCCATTCTCTCCTTGTGTTAAGTTGTATAGCACTTTAGAAGTATCAGTTAGTTGCTTCTCTTTTAATTCAGTGGTTGAGATGGCTAAAGTCCCCACTATGTTATCTAATGGAACTAGGGGTTTACACATCTGAATCTTAGGAGGAGGAGAAGGAAGCCTAGAAAGTATGTCGGCCTTGGTATTCTTCAAAGCTGATCTATAGGTTATGATGTAATTAAATCTTGAGAAAAATAAACTCCACCTCACTTGTCTAGATGTTAATGTGCGAGATGTTTTTAGGTACTCTAAGTTGCGATGATCAGTGAAAATAATTATAGGCTCTATTGTACCTTCTAAAAGGTGTCTCCAAGTTTCAAGAGAGCTTTTAACAGCCAAGAGCTCTTTTTCACCGATATGGTAGTTTATTTCAGAGGTTGTTAACACTCTTGAATAATATGCTACAGGGTGTGTCCTATTTGTTTTGGGATTCTTTTGGGACAATACAGCTCCTATAGCGTAGAATGAGGCATCAACCTCTAGTATGTACTGTTTTTGTGGATCAGGGTATGCTAGAATAGGTGCTGTAGTAAAGGAATTTTTTAGAACATTGAAGGAGTGATTTGCGTCTTTGTTCCATTCAAAAGGAACATTGGCTTTTGTCAAGTTAGTTAGGGGTTTAACTATTGCTGAAAAGTTTTTAATAAATTTTCTATAGAAGTTAGAAAATCCCAAAAACTTTTGTATATGTTTTCTGGTTTTTGGTATAGGCCAATCAAGAATGGTTTGGATCTTTGTTTTCTCCATATATATCCCTTTAGATGATATATGATACCCAAGGAAAGTGATTTCAGGGGAATGAAAGGTACACTTTTCAGGTTTCACATACAGGTGATGAGCTAACAGTCTTGAGAGGACTATCCTAACATGTTTTATATGTTCTTTTTCATTATCTGAAAATATAAGGATGTCATCCAAGTAGATAACTAGAAAAGTGTCAAGGAGATCACGGAACACATCGTTGATGAACCTCTGGAATGTGGCGGGTGCATTGCACAATCCAAAGGGCATTACGGTATATTCATATAACCCGTACCTAGTACGGAAAGCAGTCAACCACTCATCCCCAGAACGCACTCTTATTAAATTATAAGCTCCTCTTAGATCAAGCTTAGTGTAAATGGATGAGCCATGTAATCTTTCGATTAATTCAGGGATGAGTGGAAGAGGATAACGATCTTTTTTTGTTATTTTATTCAATTCGCGGTAGTCAACGATTGGCCGTATGGTTTTATCTTTATTGGTTACGAAAAATATTCCTGCCCCTGCAGGGGAGGTGGAGGGTCTAATGAATCCCTTCCTGAGATTCTCATTGATATATTCTTTTAACGTATCAAGCTCAGGTTTAGAAAGTGGGAATATGTGTCCATATGGAACTTTTGACCCAGGGATTAGATCTATGGGGCAATCATACTCCCGATGGGGTGGCAAGGTTTCTGCCTCCTGTTTGTCAAATACTTGTTTTAAATCTGAATAAACAGGAGGGATGTTAGTTTCCAAGACAGATAGAAGAGGTTGTATAGGGTAACATGTGGTGGTACAATATTGTGAATTAAATTCAAGTGTTTTTTCTGACCAATGTACGAGGGGCTGATGTTTATTCAACCAGTGTAGACCTAATACAACAGGAAAAATGGGTGAAGGAATAACGTCAAAAGAAATGAACTCTTGGTGTATGTCATGAGTAGTGACTAATAAGGGAATTGTTTGGTGTGTGATGGGTCCTGACTCTAATTGTCTTCCATCAATTAATTGTACAGAAACAGGTTTTTTTTTTGCAATAATGGGTATTTTATTTTCTTGTACAACTTTTATATCTATATAACTAGCGTAGGCTCCCGAATCCAAAACGGCCTTAAGACTGTGTCGGTTTTGTCCCCACTGTAAAGAGATAGTAATAATGAAATATGCAGGATTTTGTGCTGTTAAAGATAGTAAATGATCTGAGGTAAAATTTGTCTTACCTGATCTTTGTATCTTTAAAGAAGGACAGTCAGAAACAGAATGCTCCTTTGCGGCACAATAGAGGCAAAGTCCCAGTTCTTTTCTGCGTGACTTTTCCTCAGGGGACAGGGGTCCTCTAATGAACCCTATCTCCATGGCTTCATCCTGACTCTTATGGGAGGGTGTATAAGCTTTAGGGGTGGTAACCTTGGTATAGGAGTCTGGGGAATATCTTTCCTGTTTCCTTTCCCTAATTCTTCTATCTATTTTTATAGTTAAAGACATAAGTGAGTCAAGTGTTTCTGGGAGATCTAGTCTAGCAAGCTCATCCTTAATATTTTCAGACAACCCTATTCTAAATTGATTTTTTAGGGAAACCTGATTCCATTGGGAATCCCTTTGCCAAATCTTAAATTCAGAGATATATTCCTCAACAGGCCTCTTATGTTGCTTTAAGTTACGCAACTTAAAATCTGCTGTGAGTTGCCTGTTGGGGTCCTCATATAAATCTGACATGGCCTTGAAGAAATCATCAATTGAATTTAGAATAGGGTCGTTATTTTCTAAGAATAAATCTGCCCATTGTCTGGGCTCACCTCTTAGGAAAGAAATGACAGTTAGTACTTTTATACGGTCATTAGGAAATGTTTTTGGCTTAAGTGTGAGAAATAATTTACAGGCATTATGAAACTGCCTAAATGATTTCCTATCCCCAGAGAATTTTTCAGGAGGTGGAATTGGGGGGTCAGGAGTGTTAGTGTCAGGGGGTTTAGCTGCACTTAACCCTTCTTTAATAATATTCCTAAGTGTCAGGTTCTCTAAGTCCCTGACTTAAAAGGTCAACTTTGTTGGATAATTCCTGGAAGTGAGCGTTTATGTCACCTGGATTCATCATCGTAGTTAAGTCAGCTGGATAAGTTTGGCTTGGTATTCTGTAACAGGTGTGTGAAAGTTCATTAGTAACACTGCTTTCAACAAGTCTATTGTGAGCATAAGTCATGAATAGATTTTCCAATATATTAAAAGTATGGTTACCAAATAAAAACTTGAGTGAGTGTTTCATTTTTAAATATATGTAATAACTCATGGCTTAGGGTTTTACATATATTTTATTATGATTTTAATATACTAGTCAGTTGTCTTGAAAATATGTAGAACTATTTACCCCTGGCAACATATGGTAGTTCAAATTTAATCAGACATGACTTTAAAAATAACAAATACCTTCATTGCAATGAATAAACAAAATAAGCAGTTAAAGCTTAGAAAATATGAACTGGAAAAAATAAATACTCAGCTTACCGAGATTTAAAGGGTTAGAAATTGATTTCCATGTGAACATAATTAAAATATATTATTATAATAACTATTATAAATGTAATCATTTAAAATAGTTTTTACATTAAATTAAGCTTTTACATACCTTAATTTTAAAGGATAATTTGTCATAAAATGTGCGGTAATGACTGCCCATGAAATGAGGCATGGCTCATATTATCCAGCATCCGCCCCCCAACCAATGGCAAAGCTGCTGTGCCCCTTAATTTAAATATTAGATTGTCAGCATCGCATGCGCAGTACTGACATTAAAGCACAGCTGTTTAAAGCTTATTGATCCTATTGGTTGAAAACCGGCAAGTAAGAGGAGACAGGGAACAATATAAACAGGAACTCCACACTTCACGATGCAAGTTTATGATGAGAGCTGTGCAAGACTTTACAAGCTGCTTCTGTCCTACACTTAAACCCTGCACTAAGGAGAGCAGCGTGTATACTAGTATTCTTCCCTGCCTGTGATGAAGTCCATCTGTGTTTAAGACGTTAAATACGGCAGTGAGTTTGAGAGCTATGTTTATTTAACTGTCGGGCTCATCTCCCCCCTCCCTCTGGCTGTTTTTGCTTTCATGTGGAAACGGGGCTCTCACTGTCACTAATCAAGCAAAAACAGCCAGAGGGAGGGGGGAGATGAGCCCGACAGTTAAATAAACATAGCTCTCAAACTCACTGCCGTATTTAACGTCTTAAACACAGATGGACTTCATCACAGGCAGGGAAGAATACTAGTATACACGCTGCTCTCCTAAATGTCTCATTTGCAAGTGTGAGGCTGCCCCTCTAAGCGATGCTTATGATTTGCACTCTGTGACTCTCTTGATGCCGGGAGATGAGATTCTCATCTCCCGGCATCAAGAGAGTCACATAGTGCAAATCATAAGATTCTGTGAACAAAATCTGTGATGTGACTATAATACCCTGATTAGCCCGTGCCTGCTTGAAAGAACTTGTGCTCCTGTCAGTAAACTGCTGGAGACTGGGGGGCGAGTCTGCGCATGCGTTGCTCATAAAATAGTTGTAATGCGCATGCGGGCTGCCATGATGTTTCTACCTAGGTAGAACATCGTAACAGGCCCCATATAATGGTTAAAAAATGGGTTTGGCGCAGTACTAAGTTTCCAATTGAAATTACAAAAAATGGAAGGAAAACTTTACAAAGGTACCAATTGCAAATGTATTTATTATTTTAAGAAGTTTTTCATGAGTTAAAAATATTTTTTGGGTTTACTATCCCTTTAAGTAACAAGCAGAGGAATATTGAAGAAAAAGCTCACAGTCAGAGAGGCACAATCCTTTGCTTGGGAGAGAGAGCACTAAGCAGAGACGCTGCAGCAGCTGCTGGAAGCAGGGTGTGTGAGACACAGCTGATGAGGCTTGTGGGAGAGAGAGCACAAGGCAGAGACGCTGCAGAAGAGGTTGAGAGCAGCGTGTGAGAGACACAGTGGATGTGGCTCGTGGGAGTGACGTCACCCGGTAGTCAGCTGGAACTGAAAGTCCACTACAGAGCAGGAGAGAGTAGCAGGCAAATTTCCCCAGAATCCACAGGAGAGAAACTAGCTTCACAGGTGCAAAAGGGATTAGCTCACAGGAAGTTAATCCAGGCTGGATACATCAATACCAAGCATTGGTGTGATGTATCCAGTGTAATTTATATGCACCTGAGGAAACCGCCCCTTAAAGGGGTATAATGTTACACCACCCTAGGAATATCTCTAGTGACAGATCAAGAAACAGTTGGGCAGACACCCCCACACCGACCACGAATAGATTCGAACCTCTGAGACAGAGAGAGAACTTAAACAGTCCCATTAGTTCAGTCCAGAGGAATACAAATAATCCTTCAGGAATGGCCACAGAACATAATAACCACCATTTTTTAGGGGAGGGAACCATGACACTCATAGACAGGAACAAACAATCAAAAAGAAAGGACAGAATACAAGATACGGAAGAGCCTTTAAATCCAAGCTTAAAAAGAAAACCCATAGAGGTAGAAGAGCAGGTATAAAGTCGAAAAAGAAATCTCTAGAAATTGCACAGATACATACAAAATGTGAAGATAAGTCAATTGCAGTCCCTTCCACAAGTAACGATATCATTATTCGTACTAAAGATCTGGATAATACAGACAATAAAGGGATATACAATTTGAGTAACATAAATCTAAGTCATAAGGACAAGGAAGTATTGTACTTAGGTCTGTCTTACGCTCCATCTAGAGGCTTGGATAAATTCCAAACCTATATACATGTGAAACAGCTAGTGAGAAAACTTACTCTCAAAAGATTCTTTCTGAAATCAACATTGGAAAGAACAAACTCTCAACTAAACATAGATATGAGAGCCATTGATAATCCTACACAAGATAAGCTGGAATATACGAATCTCAAGCCCAAATCCACTTTTTTCCCCATTACACACAAGGGACCTCAAATCGAAACATTTGAGAACATAGTATGTGATGATATAAAGAAACTTAAGGACAAGAATATTAAAAAATTCCATCATAATCTGACCAAAACACAGATGGATACAATAAGAAGCCTAGAAGATAACAAAGCTATCATAGTGAAGCCGGCCGACAAGGGAGGGGGGATTGTTATTTTAAACAAAGAGGATTATAATAAGGAGTCAGATAGAATTCTGGGGGATCGAGAAACTTATGAGATCCTAGGTTCGGACCCCACAGAAAGATATAAAAGGGAACTAGACTCCATACTACTATCAGCTAAAAGGAAAGGAGTAATCAACAATCACGAATACAGATACATATCAACACAATATCCGAGGATACCTGTATTCTACTACCTTCCCAAAATCCACAAGAGGCTGAACAACCCCCCCGATAGGCCTATCATATCGGGCATAGGCTCAAACTCTTGTAACCTATCGGAATACATAGACAAAAGACTTCAAAAACATGTTCAAAAACTACCCTCGTACCTTAGAGACTCAACTGAAGTCCTAAACATACTCAATAACCTAGAATGGAATAGTCAATACATTCTAGCTACTTGTGACGTAACTGCTCTCTATACGAGCATCCCACACAACCTGGGTCTAGAAGCAGTTAGGCACTTTTTGGAGAAGGACACAGAACTGAGTCAGGAACAGAAAGTATTTGTCCTGGAAGGCATCTCATACATCCTCAGCCACAACTATTTCAGTGACAGAGGTACATTCTACAACCAGAAATGCGGAACAGCTATAGGGACCAGGTTTGCGCCTAGCTATGCCAACTTGTATATGGGCAAGTGGGAGAACCTATTTTGGGACTCCTGCCCAGCAGGCGCAGACCTGGTCCTTTACAAGAGATACATAGATGACATCCTCATTGTGTGGAAGGGGTCCGCTGAAGACCTCCAACACACTATAAGTGTGATGAACAATAACAGAATGAATTTAAAGTTCACACATGAAATAAGTAAACATAACATCCACTTTCTGGACTTAAACATAAATGTAAAACAAGGGAAACTATCAACATCCACATACTTCAAGGACGTAGACTGCAGCAATTACATCCACCAAACCAGTTGTCACCATCATAGATGGAAATCAAATATCCCGAAAGGACAACTGATGAGGATTAGGAAGAACTGCTCTGACACAGACAAATGGAAAGAACAGTCTGAAATCCTGAAAAAAAGGTTCCTGGACAGAGGATACGACGAAGACACTATACATAAAACAATAGAAGAAGTGGGGAAAATGGATAGAAGATCGATGCTGGATTATAAAGGAAAGACAGCACAGGGAAACAAGACCATAAAGGTACCTTTCATCTCGGAATACAGTGAGAATAAGTTTCTAATTGAAAAGATAATTAAGAAACACTGGCATTTTCTCAAGGAAGACAACATTATTGGAAAAGATCTAGAAGAATCCCCCACGTTCATTTATAGGAAAACAAAAAACCTAAAAACTATGATTGCCCCCAGCGTACCGACAGCAATCAGAAAGACTAGAGTAAACGATGTATACGGCAAACCAGTAAAAGGTTTTTTTTCCATGCCATTTATGTAAGGCTTGCAAACACGGTAAGAAGAGCCAGACGTTTGAGTCTAAGATCACAAAAGAATCTTTCAGTATGAAAGAAATGATCAGGTGCCAGGATTCGGGCGTCATATACTTAATTGAATGTGGATGTGGACTCCAATACATAGGACAAACTTCCAGAAAACTCCGAGATAGAATTCGAGAGCACCTCTTACAGATAAAGTGGGGCAAGGAGGACTTTCCACTATACAAACATTTTAAGGAAGTCCACAATGGTAACAATAAAACTTTTAAATATATGGGCATCAGCAGACCTTTAAAAAATTGGAGAGGGGGAGACTTTGAAAGACAACTATTGAAAGTAGAATCGAAGTGGATTTTCCAGCTAGATTGTACCTTCCCCAGAGGTCTAAACAGCAGCACGGAAATATTCCATCTACTATGATAACCCCATATCTGACCCCCTATGTAATGGGTGAAAATTGTGGAAATATACCAAAGGGCCATCCAGCTTAGACATTTTGAAACTTGTGTATTGTGAGAGTTTGGTTCTTTGGAGTTTTAAGTTTTAAAATTTTAGATTTTAGAAATCACTGGCATTTTAGACACCACTGACATTTTTCCTAGAAAAACCGATGTCTTAACCCATGTTTTAACCTAGCAGTTTTACCTCTGTTTTAATATTGTAACTTATTGCTTTTTGTTCTTCCCGTCCCTATCCCACCACTCTCAGTCTTATATATTTTTTTATATTTTTTAAATTTTTTTATATGTATGTCTCTCTATACAAATATCGAGAAAGTCATTCTCATATACTTTTATATACAGACATTGTCTTACACACATACGTACACATATAACCTGTATATCAGAATTAGGGTCCACTGTGACCAACGTACAGTTGGACCATCAGACTCAGACTCTAAGTAACACAGGAAACGTATTTCCTTCCTATAGGTCTTTAAGTGTATTTATAGGCCTACATCTGTCCCTATTGATCATTATTTTTCTCTATATATATCTGTATGTTCCTAATTAATGGATAACAGACCGATGAAATAATAACATATATGATTTTATTGGATCCATTTGAATAGCTATACACACAATCCATTTTTTAATATATATACGTTTTTTATACAAATATGTATTTCCCTTTTTTAATATAGATATGTATTTCCATTTATATAACTATGTATCTTTATTGTATTGCATCTGTATTTTTAATATATATGTATGTATTTTTGTTACTCCAGAATGGACCTTCTGTATTTCTATATTTATTTGTATATAATTTTAGTGCTCCTGAATGGACCAATTCATTGAAGTTTGTGTTTAATGAAATCCACCATGTTTTAACATTTTTTAACATTTTTTAACATGTATACAGATCCTGAGCCAAATACCAACAACCGTTATCTACAGAGACATATTCTCTGTGGGAAGAAGTATAATATGCGCTAACCGGAAGTGCGCATACGGACTATGATGTCACTTCCGGTTAATCCCCATTTCCGGTATAAACATCCGGTTAACAAGATATAACAACTATAAGGATAAGGACGATAATGGAACAAATATATGACTATAAAACATGTAAGAAGGAAAGCATTAATTGAGCCTCATATATAACTAAAAAATGCCTTTTTTCGTAACGGCACATTTTGGCGGGAATTTTTGGCGCACAAATTTTTGGCGCAAAAATTAACACAATCCTATTGGCCATACAAACACATTTAAGGCAGACATACGATAGAGCCGATACCAGTCTTGAGAAAGGTTCTATGTGAACCGAAACGCGTTGGCTAACTGGTATTACGGCTCAGGATCATATTGGTGAGTTTATTTTCTCTATAATTATTTGTTAGTAGCTTTATTGCACTATGTCCGTTTTCTTGTTATTTTTTTAGGTTCAAGATATTATAATGAAGTTCTAAATACACACCTCAAGAAGAGGACCCACACAGTACAACTACACCTGTTTGGATATATGCTTTGGACACATTTAAGTCACAATAGACTTTTTCATTACCATTTAATTTGGAGTTATCAGCAATTTTTTGGGAACATCTGTTACACCTTTGTTACAATATTTTATATATATCACTATTTTTAAGGATATATTTGACTATCACTAAGGTATAATTTTTTTTTTTTTTTTGGAAACACCTCATATATATTTTTTTCATATTTTTTCACAGTTGTGATATCACACAGTTTGTATTTTCAATTTTATATTTTTTGATATTTTTGATATTTTTTCGATAATTTTAATTTTTTTCACATTTTTTCACAAAACATTTTTTGTATTTTTATTGGAACACTCTACCAAGTCGATATAACATAGGATCTCATGACCATTCTTCAGTACTAAGACTGTATTCCGGAACCCCCCAATTTTTATGTGCACATATTGGTACCATAGATTTGTTTTTACATTCTGTCATAGAACTGTGTTTTAAAGGACTTTTATGTATTTTATGTACACACACATTGTCGAATGTTATCAGTAAAATAAATGATTTTTAACTTAACATATAGGAGCATCTGATCCATTATAAGTTGTTATTGTTCGTATATATATATCATAATACCCATGCACTTAGACCTTTAGGCTATTTGCATTATCAGCAACTCGTCACATATATTTATACCAATCGTGGACACCATCTTTAGCCACAAATCCTTCTATCTGGGATTTTGTAGTGCTGTACTCACTAAGCACTTTCTATATATAAAAATAAAAGAGAAGTGGCCTTGAATTAGCTCTTTTAAAAACACTTTAAACTTGGTAGATGTGTGGAGGGCGCAGAACCCAGTGGTACAGGATTTTATGAGCCTATCTAAATCGCATAATACATTGTCAAGAATTGACTATTTCCTTACCTCCCAGGTGATTACACCACAGATATGTAATACAATCATAGGACAAATCACGATCTCTGATCATGCCCCAATTTCTTTCATACTCCAACCAATGCCTATTAACCCCCAGAGAAGACATGGAGATTCCCATCCTACTTATATAATAATGTTAATGTTCATCAACATTTGAAGTCCTCCTGGACACATTATACATCTGACAATGACCAACGCGTAACTGACCCCAACCTCTTCTGGCATGCCTCTAAGTCATGAGAGGTCACATTACATCCTTTACAGCACATCACAACAAGAATGTTAAGAAGGTGGATGACACCTTTCTCTCAAACCTCACAGAGGCATATAACACATATTTGTTGAGTCCTACACCTGCGTCTAAACAACAATACTATGACCTTAAATGAACAAGAGACACTTTCCTAGCTCAGCAAGATAACGTGTTCAACATCCATAGACAGGGCTGGTACTATAGACATGGCAACAAATCAGGCAAATTATTGGCAAATCTGGTAAAACTCCATAGTCCCAAATCTCACATATTAGCTATCAACTCGCAATCACAAGTGACCTCGGATAATAGAGAGATTATGGCAGAGTTTGTAAAATATTACACTTCCCTATACACCAGTCAAAATATCAATTTAGAAGCTAAACAACATTTCTGGAATAATATACGTCTCCCCACTTTGACAGACGAGCAAAGGGCCCTTCTTAATGACCGTATACTCCCACAGGAGGTATTTAGGGCCATACGGAAGGCTAAGCTAGGGAAAGTGGCAGGCCCAGATGACCTGCCTTCAGAATTATATAAACTCCTAGGGAAGGAGATTGATCCTACCCTGTCTTCCTTATATAGAGCCTATTTGGAGGGATCTGTCCAGATGGACAGTAGATTTTCAGAAGCCAATATTAGCCAGACAGAGACCCTATTCATACATCTTCCTATCGACTGATTTCACTTCTCAATGGAGATTATAAACTACTCACCAAAATTTTAGTGGACAGATTAGCACAGGTCCTGCCATCCATTATTCACCCTGACCAGACTGGATTTGTCACAGGCAGGTCCTCAGTGATAAACATTCAGAGAACCTTAGCGATCTCATCTTACTATTGGTACAACAATCACTCCCCTAGTCCTACTACATTAGCGGATGCATGCCTTTTAGCATTATATGCGGAAAAGGCGTTCAATAGGATAGAATGGGACCACTTACAGACCTCTTTAGCGAAATTTGGCCTAACGGCTTTTATTACATACTTCCTCCAAAGACTATACAGTGCTCCTAGGGCGTCCCTGATAATTAACCGAGGGCTTTCCCCTTCGTTTGAGTTGCAGAGGGGGACAAGACAGGGTTGCCCTCTCTCCCTTCTGCTGTTTTTCTTGGCTATAGAGCCTCTGGTGTGCTACATCAGACAGAATTGTGAAGGTTTAGACTGATTTGACAGTCCTCAGCATCTATCACTATACGCTGATGACTTGTTACTCTTTGTAGGTAACCCCCATACTAACTTGAATAGCCTTCTCATCGTAATTAGCAATTTTGGTATCTTTCAGGTTATAAAATTAACATTAACAAGTCTGAGGTTACTTGATTGCAAAACACATCCAACACTACATTTGTGGACTTGGGACTTAAAACTACGGATGGGTCATTTTAATATCTAGGTATTTACATACATGTAAACCCCCATAAGCTATATCACTTTAATCTCTGGGATACTGTCCAAAATATAAAAGTGTTATTAATGGGATGGGCTGGTCTACCTCTCTCCCTCTCAGGCAGGATTCACCTTTTTAAGATGGTTGCACTGCCTAAAGATTTTGCCACTCCTCCTTACTCAACGAGATACCATTTCCTTGCAATCCGCTCTGGGCGGTTCATATGGAGAGGGAGGAAGCATAGACTAGGGAAAACCTATCTAGCAATGCCGATTTGTAAGGGGGGGCTGCGCCTTCCTAGCATCTCATGGTACAATTGGGCACATTAACAAAATGAATCTTAGACTGGCTAGTTGGAAATGGCCATTTCACTTCCCTGGAAATAGAGGCTAACTTCATTAAACCGATCCACATAGATTTTCTCCCCCATGCAGACATCACATCACTACCATCTCACATACAAAATCACATACTGTATAAGGATCCCCTAAGAGCTTGGGCCAAAGTATGTAGGTTATGGGGAATTAATAAATCGGCTAGTAGGCATCTGCCGATCCAGGGTAATCTACAATCTCTACCGGGATACACCACTGAAGCATTTAGACTATGGCAATTACAACATTTTATGACAATTAAACAGCTGATTAACCCACTGATTCTGGGGGTTGTGACTTTCCAGGTGTTTAAAAACTTTTATGGCCTCCCGGACACTCACAAATTTGCTTATTTTCAATGTAGGCATAATATAACTAAGTTAAAAGCAGATGTCTACTGTCTGATGAACCTACCAATATTGATAGACTGGCAAAATTGGGCTCCTATAAAATAAAAAATCATTGGAACAGCCAATAGAATGCAAGCTCAATCCTATTGGCTGTTTGGATCAGCCAATAGGATTGAACTTCAAACCTATTGACTGATTGCATCAGCCAATAGGATTTTTTCTACCTTAATTCCGATTGGCTGATAGAATTCTATCAGCCAATTGGAATCTAAGGGACGCCATCTTGGATGACGTCACTTAAAGGAACCATCATTCAGTAAGAAGACTTCGTTTGAAGAGGATGCTCCGCGTCTGATGTCTTGAAAATGGAACCGCTCCACGTCGGATGGAAGAAGATAGAAGATGCTGTCTAGATGAAGACTTCTGCCCATCTGGAGGACCACTTCGCCCGGCTTGGATGAAGACTTCTCCTGGCTTCGTTGAGGACTTCGGCCCGGTTGGATGAAGACTTCTGCCGCTTCCTTGAGGATGGATGTCCGGTTTACAGAACAGTAAGTCGATCTTCAGGGGGTTAGTGTTAGTTTTTTTTAAGGGTGTATTGGGTGGGTTTTATTTTTTAGATTAGGGTTTGGGCCGCAAAAGAGCTAATTGCCCTTTTAAGGGCAATGCCCATCCAAATGTCCTTTTCAGGGCAATGGGGAGCTTAGTTTTCTTTAGATAGTATTTTATTTGGGGGGTTGGTTGTGTGGGTGGTGGGTTTTACTGTTGGGGGGTTGTTTGTATTTTTTTTTACAGGTAAAAGAGCTGATTACTTTGGGGCAATGCCCCACAAAAGGCCCTTTTAAAGGCTATTGATAGTTTAGTTTAGGCTATTGGTTTTAAATTTAGTTAATTTATTTAATTGTAGGGTTAGGTTAGGTGTTATTGTAACTTAGGTTAGGCTTTATTTTTCAGGTACTTTTGTATTTATTTTAGCTAGGTAGTTATTAAATAGTTTATAACTATTTAGTAACTATTCTACCTAGTTAAAATAAATACAAACTTGCCTGTGAAATAAAAATAAACCCTAAGCTAGATACAATGTAACTATTAGTTATATTGTAGCTATCTTAGGGTTTATTTTATAGGTAAGTATTTAGTTTTAAATAGGAATTATTTAGGTAATAATATTAATTTTTATTTAGATTTATTTAAATTATATTTGTTAGGGTGTGTTAGGGTTAGGGTTAGACTTAGGTTTAGGGGTTAATACATTTAGTATAGTGGCGGCGACGTTGGGGGCGGCAGATTAGGGGTCAATAAATGTAGGTAGGTGGCGCAATGTTAGGGACGGCAGATTAGGGGCTTAATAATATTTAACTAATGTTTGCTAGGCGGGAGTGCGGCGGTTTAGGGGTTAATATGTTTATTATAGTTGTGGCGATGTCCGGAGCGGCAGATTAGGGGTTAAAATTTTTATTTTAGCGTTTGCGATGCGGGAGGGCCTCGGTTTAGGGGTTAATAGGTAGTTTATGGGTGTTAGTGTACTTTTTAGCACTTTAGTTATGAGTTTTATGTTATGACATTGTACCATAAAACTCTTAACTACTGACTTTTAAATCCGTTAGGGATCGAGGAGGTAGAGGGTGTACCGCTCACTTTTTGGCCCCCCAGGACAGACTCGTAATATCAGCGCTATGGAAGTCCCATAGAAAAAAGACTTTACAAAATTTACGTAAGTCGTTTTGCGGTAAGGCCAAAAAAGTGTGCAGTGCCCCTAAACCTGCAAGACTCGTAATACCAGTGGGCGTAAGAAAGTTGCGTTAGGACCTGTTAAAGCTGCTTTTTTACCCTAACGCACAACTGGTAATCTAGCCATTTCTTAATAAATGGGAAGCATACATTAAATACTTACCGGCTATTGTTAGAGATAGGGTCATTCACCCATTTAGAAAGAGTCTTTATGTTTTAAATGAAAACCTAAGGGGTAACTGGTGTATCTTAGACAATTATTCATGAACACACTTCAATTATACATACATGGCTTGCTGGATGGGCACCATTCCTCCCCTGCTTCCTCTTTCTCTTTTTCTTTGATTTTTCCCTGCTCCGCATAAGTATCGTTCTGTGGGGGGTGATCTGGAGACACTCTGGGTAAGTTTATTTTTGTGTTGTTGTATTGTATGTGTTTATGTTTTATTTAAAGAAAGTTGATTATAGCCCCTACGTGGCAAATACAAATATGCATATTCTCAGGTATCTGGATCACGTTTCTAGTACTATATACTGTTCACAACCTTATGTATGCACTACGGCATTGATGTTTTTTATCTTTATTTTGTCAGATACGGTCTGGATTTTAGCACTTAGTTGATGTCTTATTGTATGTTATATAAGGAAAAGAAAATTTGATTCTTGCCTCTGCGTGGCAAATGCAAATATGCACATTCTCAGATATCTGAATCATATTTCTTGTAATGTGTACTGCTCTAATCTTTATGTATATAACACGACATTGCTCTAATTTGTCATGAATGCAATGGATCATGTTGCTATAAATAAAGTTATTAAAAAAATGACTGGAGTGATGGATTTTAAGAAGAAATACAAATTATTTAGCATTCAAAATGTAATGTATTGAATCAGATAATTACACAAAAGTTGCATATTTCAGCTCTGATCTGAAATATGTTCATATCACTTAAACAGATTTCTAATGTTTTCAAAGAGACTATTTTGAGAGGGAGGGATAATAATATTGGATTACTATTAAAAAAAGATGGTAAAGCAAAATAATGCAATTTATTTTTGCATGTTAATGTCCCTTTAATGTCTGACTATTATTGTCAATGTTGGGGATTATTGCATTCGATGTTTAAATGCTCTGTATATTTAAAATATATCAGTGCAGGAATTCACAATGCCAGAACCTCATGTGTGCTTCCGGCATGTCTGTATATGGCCAGGTTATAATACAATTTATTTATTAATTATTCTTTGAAACAAACCCCAAATATAATGCATATACAAAACAATTAAAATCAATATTTTATTCCTAAATTCTTTATATTAGTTAAAGTTATAAACATATTGAATTATATTTATAGAAAACCAGATAATGAATCAAATGATCCACACTTATGCTGTTATAATATTCTATACAAATATCATAAAAATATACCTTTACAAATTACCCTATTCACAATAATCTCCCAAATAAGAGTTGCATTAAAATATCACAATATGGACCGCAAACTTCACAGTGTTTAGATAAACAATATACCAAGATACTTCACCCAAATATTACTGGATTTCAATAGATTTAAGATAACCTTCAGACAAGTATAATTAAGTTATTTAGCCCACAAATGATTCTATATAACTCTAATTAAAACACCAGAAGTTATATATATTATTAATGCAAACAGCCAATTTATCTGAGCTGAAATAAATTCTTATTTATCTACAATAAGGTCAATCCTAAAATATATCTATATAGCTGCAATCTGACTATAGTCTTAGAAAACCTTTGTCTAAAATATAAAAAATATAGAACAGTCATACATCACCACTTGAACCAAATTAAATGTTCCAGCGTTTCCAAGTAGATTCAGGTCACCTCATATGAAGAAAGGTATTGCAATATGGATCAAGAAGTTAGTCCCAGGTTTTGCTTATAGTTACTGTGTCCCCAAAAATGGCAGCAAAGTTTTCAGTCAAAAGTTAGCAGACAAAAATACTTTTTTTCTCTCCCCTTGCATGAGGTTATATCATACGATATACCCCCCTTTTCTTATTCTTGCAGATGGACTGTCTGTTCCTTCCAGGGGTTCCTGTGATCTAAGTAATGAATTTCTTTGGCTAAATTAATTTAGAGATTTCAATCTGGGAAGGCTATCCAGCAATAATTCTTTAGAAGTTATCTCTCTTCTGAGACCATAATCAAAGGCCCTTTAGATGTGACATTATCTTTTATAATTTGGGACCAATGTTTGTTTTTCTTTAGAAGTCCTATCTATATTTCTTTTGTTCTACAAGTCTGTAGTTTAGAGCAAAAGGGAGGGATTGATATTACCCATTCCAGTGTTTGCTTGCAATGCAGCTAAATCAATTCATAGTAGGTATTAGCTAAATGAAATACAGGTGGCCCTCGTTTTACAACGGTTCAATTTACACCGTTTCAGAATAACAACCTTTTTTTCCAGTCATGTGACTGCTATTGAAAAGCATTGAGAAGCAGTGCATTTATTAAAATAGCCAGTAGGTAGAGCTGTCCGCTTGTGTTGCAGTAAAGCCAAGCAAGCTGAAATTAATCAGTTTAACCAGACCTGAGCTATAGAGCAGATTTCAAAGGAACAAGATCTTCCTGTCTATAACTCAGTCCAGATTGTAATGCATAGAAAGAACTGTTTGCAGAGAAATGCAAGTGAAGTCTGTGTTGTGTGAATATTTTATTAGTTTTATAATGCTGTCTATCATTTAAAGTCTTCATTTCAAAGCTTTTAAAATAATGTATTAGGTGTTACTTATGACAATTTTGAGAGGGGACTGGAACCTATCTCCCTCACTTCCCATTGACTTACATTATAAACTGGGTTTCAATTTACAACGGTTTCGATTTACAACCATTCCCTCTGGAACCTAACCCCGGCGTAAACTGAGGGCTACCTGTATTAGATTCTACAATACATCTGTAGTTTATTTAATGTTACTCACAGATACCCTGACATAATTTCCCCTTCCAATTTTAAATAGATGTAGGACACATGTATTTGAATTGGCTTAAAGTCATTGGTACTTGGTGAGTGTATTGACAGTATGCATTATAGACAGTCTTCTATGAAGAGAGTCCGTTATTAGTGATGTTGCATGTTCGTTTTCACCTCGGCGAGCGAACATATGCGATGTTCGAACCGCCCCCTATTTGTCATCATTGAGTAAACTTTGACCCTGTACCTCACAGTCAGAAGACACATTACAGCCAATCAGCAGCAGACCCTCCCTCCCAGACCCCCCCACCTCCTGGACAGCATCCATTTTAGATTCATTCGGAAGCTGCATTCTTAGTGAGAGGAGGGACTGTGTAGCTGCTGCTGATTTAATAGGGAAATCGATAGCTAGGCTAGTGTATTCAGTGTCCACTACAGTCCTGAAGGACTCATCTGATCTCTGCTGTAAGGACAGCACCCCAAAAAGCCCTTTTTTGGGCTAGAACATCAGTCTGCTTTTTTTTTTCCCTGTATAATCTAATTGCAATTGCCTGCCTGCCAGCGTGTGTGTCAGGCTCACAACGTATACTGTGCCCACTTGACCAGTGCCACCACTCATATCTGGTGTAACAGTAGTGTACGTTTAAAAAAACAACACTTTTTTGACTGTGAAATAATAGTAGACAGCTGCCAGTACCCAAGATGGCCGCCAATAAGGCAGATGGAGAGGGTTAGAGAGCTTTTTTGGAGGGGATCAGGGAGGTTGGGGGCTAAGGGGGGATGCTACACCACAGCATATGTAAATATGCAAAACAAATTAAAAATGTTTTAAAAACCTTTCTGACAGTACTTAAGATGGCTGGGACAATTATGGGGTGGGGGAGGGAAGGGAGCTGTTTGGGAGGGATCAGGGGGTCTGATGTGTCAGGTGGGAGGCTGATCTCTACACTAAAGCTAAAATTAACCCTGCAAGCTCCCTACAAACTACCCAATTAACCCCTTCACTGCTAGCCATAATATACGTGTGATGCGCAGCAGCATTTAGCGGCCTTCTAATTACCAGAAAGCAACGCCAAAGTCATATATGTCTGCTATTTCTGAACAAAGGGGATCCCAGAGAAGCATTTACAACTATTTGTGCCATAATTGCACAAGCTGTTTGTAAATAATTTCAGTGAGAAACCTAAAATTTGAGAAAAAAATTAAGTTTTTTTTAAATTTGATTGCATTTGGCGGTGAAATGGTGGCATTAAATATAACAAAATGGGCCTAGATCAATACTTTGGGTTGTCTACTACACTAAACTTAAGCTAAAATTAACTCTACAAGCTGCCTACATGCTCCCTAATTAACCCCTTCACTGCTGGGCATAAAACACGTGTGGTGCGCAGTGGCATTTAGCAGCCTTCTAATTACCAAAAAGCAACGCCAAAGCCATATAAGTCTGCTATAATGGCATGTCTGGCACACAGTGTTGGGGCAAGGGTCCATCTGACCACTGATACCTGGTCTGCAAAGCATGGTCAGGGCAGGTATATCCCCTACACTGCGCACTGTGAAGCGGGCGTAACCCTTACACTACCTGATCGATACAACATCATACCTGATGTTTTAAAGCATGTTATTCCAAACAATTTAGGAATGTTAGGTGATTTATGCCCTTTATGGATTAAAACCAGACTCTGCATCAACTATGTAATTTTCCATGGGAGTTTTGCCATGGATCCCCCTCCGGCATGCCACAGTCTAGGTGTTAGTGCCCTTGAAACAACTTTTCCATCACTATTGTGGCCAGAAAGAGTCCCTGTGGGTTTTAAAATTTGCCTGCCTATTGAAGTCTATGGCGGTTCGCCGGTTCGCAAACTTTTGCGGAAGTTTGCGTCCGCCGTTTGCGAACCCAAATTTTTAGGTTTGTGACATCACTATCCGTTGGGATCTAGGATGGCACGCTCGCAAATGATTAATATGGACCCATTTATCCATAAAAATATCAAATAACTAATTTTATAGGCAACTGGAGATATTTTGTCAGTAAAGACAAAAGGACCCTTCCATGATGGATGAAATTTCTTCTCCTTAACCTGATCTCTTCCAAAATTATAAAGATAAACTTTATCATTTATTTCATATTCCTTTTTAGACGTTTTGAGATCATAATAGGTTTTAGTAGCAGTTGCAGACTTTTCTATGTGTCTTTGAGCAAATGCAAAGGCATATTGCAGGTGCTTCCTTAAGTTCTCCACATATTGATGTGTATTGGCAGCATTTATCAAGTTCTGGTCTGATGTACGGTACAGTAGATGCTGAGGTAGAACCATTCTTCTACCAGTCATCAATTCAAAAGGTGACATCTCAGTAGCACTACTTGGAGTTGCTCTTAATGCCGTTAGGACTAGAGGTAATCTTACATCCCAGTCTTTACCCATTTCACGCACACACTCTTTGAGGATTTTCACAATGGACTGGTTGTAACGCTCTACACCACCACTTGAGGCAGCTCTATATGCAATATGGAGCTTTCTTCTGAGCCCTAGTATTTTCCACATCTTGGTCATCACTTCGCTAGTGAAGTGGGTTCCCCGATCAGATTTGATTCTCTGGGGTAAACCAAATCTGGAAAACACGTGGTTGATGAGCAATGCTGCACATGTTTTTGCACTATTGTTAGGTGCACTGATGCACTCTACCCATTTAGTGAATAGGCATGTCACTGTTAACATGTATTTGTTTCCTCTATATGACCTTGTTACTGGACCAATAAAATCAATTTGTATATCTGACCATGGCATTACCATCCCCCTTTTCTGCAATGGCGCCCTATGTGTTGGCGCCGTGAGTTGGAATTGTGGACAGATTAAACAACCTTGACAGTAGGTTTGAACATCCTTGAACATATGTGGCCAAAAGGCATAGTCATTCAATATTTCATACGTTAATTTAGCACCATGATGTCCAGATGTGGGAGCATCATGGGCATGTTAAAGCATGAGACCTCTGAACTTGGGTGGTACCACCTATTGTTGGATGCCAGTTTTTGTGGTTATAATTAACAAACCATCCTGTAACTTGAATTGTGATCTGGACTTCATTAATAGTCTAAGATCTTCCTTGCCAATACCGTCCTCTTTTGAGATGGGGTTGCTTTCAGAATCTTCTATGTGTTTATAGAAGATGCCTACAATGGGGTCTTCTTTTTGACTAATGATCAGGTCCTCGCTAGGAGAATCCTGACTCCATTGTACCAAGTTAGGCTCACTCTGTTGTTTAGCCTGGTTTCTGGTAATGGCTTCTACCTGGACTGCACCCATTAAGTGGTCAATATTAAGGAATTCTCCAGTTATGGCTCATTGTTTGGCTAATGAATCCACAAGATCATTGCCTTCCTTATCATGACCTAGAAGCCTGGACACCACTAGATTATCAATCTCGCAGAACAACTTGCCATGCTTGACTGGTTTGTTGTTAGTTTTCTGCATGCCATTTCTTTTCCAAGTTGGCAGGTATTCAACAAAACTGTCATGCACGTAATTTCAGTCAGTAATGATCACAAATTCATGAATACCATGTTCAATAGCCATCTCAATGGTTTTTAGAACAGCAGTTAGTTCTGCAACTTGATTGGATCTTGGTCCAATGTTGAAACCTACAGAAATGTTTGGAAATCCACTTGCCCAGGTTATACCAATGCTGGTGACTAATCTGCACTCATTATCAATAGTGGCATGGTAAGAACAGCCATCAACATATACCCAAGGTAATGTTTGACACTGGTCCTCATTAAATATTTTATATGGGGAAAACAATTGTTCCTCCAGGAAATCATCTTCTAATAACTCTTCCCCATGATCCTTTGCAGTACAGTCGTGGAGCTCAGCAAGCCCCTGTGCAACTGGATTCTTTTTATTTTGCTTATAGCAAATTTCTAAAGGCCAGCCTTGCAAGGAAAGAGTCAGAGCTGTTATGCAGCTATTAGACAAATTCCCATCTCTTATCTTATTCTCTCACTTTGCAGATATAGCAAAGGCTGGTGGGCCGTTTCTACAATAATTTTCTCGCCCTGTATATAGCTGCGGAAATTTTGTAGAGCCCATACAGTAGATAAGAGGGATTTTTCGCAATCGCTAAATTTTATTTCTACTGCGGATAAAGTTTTGCTTGCATAAGCAATGACTTTGCTTAAATTATCATGCTTTTGTTATAAAACAGCACTCATGCTTATATCTGTGTAACCTATCTCCAGGTAGAAAGGTTTACTCTCTTCAGGGTACGCTAAGCAAGGTGCTCGAGTGAGTTTTCTCTTCAGCTTTGGCTGTCTCTTGAGTCTCACACCAGTGACATTTTACATCCTTCTTTAGAACAAGTAGCAGTGGTTTAGCTAATTATGCATAATTATCAATAATTTTGCAAGAATAATTTGTCATACCCAGGAATGATCTCAATTCCTTTAAGTTAGTTGGGTTCTTAGAATTTATTATAGCTTCCACCTTTTTCTTCTGAGGATTTAACCCTTCAGAAGTAACTTCATGTCCCAAGAAGTTTAGACGAGTGCGGCACCATTGAGCTTTTTGTAGGGATAATTTGACACCTGCCCTTTTAAGTTGGCTGAGGACGTGTTTAAGCTCTGTGATGTGTTTTTCAAAGTCTGTGCTTTTGATTAAAACATCATCAACATAAGATAAGGTCCCCCTTTCCAGTGCATCAGGCATAGCCTTATGTATGAATACAGCAAATTCATGTCCTGAATTTATGTATCCAAATGGGAGTCTTTGGAATGCATACTGGACCTTTTGGAACAAAAATGCAAGCTTATACTGGTCCTCTTCATGTACATTTATGATCCAATTTCCTTGTGCACAATCAATGGCAGTGAATATTTTAGATCCCTGCATCTGTGCTAGGCACTGGTCGATATATGGCACAGGCCAGCCAGACATGTACACTCGTTTGCTTAGCTGTCTTAAGTTAGCACATAAATACCATTGTCCATTGGGTTTAAGAACACCTAGAATAGGATTGTTATAAGAGCTATGCACCTGTCTGATAATACCTCTTTCTTCCAGGTTCCTTATGATTTCTGCAAGAGAATCATATGAGGCTAACGGAAGTCTGTATTGTTTAACAAAGACAGGTGATGCATTGGGATCTGTTTGGATTCTTGCAATCTGCAAGTCTGTAGTCCCACAGTCATAAGAATCCCTAGCAAAAATATCCTTGTACTCCATCAGGAGTTCTTGTAGCTGTTGGTGTTCATTATCACTGGAACAGCCATTAGCTAAGGAGATTAGCTCTTTGACTATTTGCTGAAATCCAGGAAAGATTTCTGGCTGTCCTATCTCATAGGCTTCTTCCAATATAGAGGTGAGATCCCCTTGATTATAATTTACATTGCCCCCATGATTCTGGGTATTGGGGTATTCTTGCTGTTTGATCAACTGATCAAATACTAGAAAGGCTTCTTCAATTTTACAAATGCCTTCCTCTGAGCTGAAGGGATAAATAGACTGAATTGTAAATAGTCCCTCTGGCATAGATGCAAAGGATTGTTCTATTAATTGTTCTTCAGTTAAGTATCCTTCAGGTATTAGCCCAATTACATTATTCTGGAGTCCAAAAGTGTAATAACTTGATTCCAGCGCATATCCTATGTTAGTTCCCTTGGATAAGGTTATATCCTGTGGGGTCATGTTATGCACAGTAACATATATTGGAATAGTTCCAATATTTACCATAGGAGTATGGGTCATTGTTATACCCAGATTTTGCATTCTATGGGAGAGGCAAATAAGTGTTTCAGAAGTTTTTAATTTTTGACCTCTCTTTACCTGTAAGGATAAGAGGAATTTATCAGCCCCAGCAGGGATTACCATGTCGTTAGACACCTGCATATTCACAGCATATGGCAATTGCTGATTTGATTTCAGGGCGGCATTTTCATCCTGAAATACTTCAGGGTCCCCCTTTAACCTGCTCCAGGGGCAAGAGTTAATCAAATCTATTTGAATGGCATATCTATGTTAGAGATCATTGCCAATATATATTTGATTATGGGGATTATTTAAAACTAAAAATAGGTGTTTTGCTGATTTATTACCTATGGATATAGATAATAAACACTTAGCTGTGATGTTATAGTTTTCACATTTGTCATCCAGGTCATGGACCAAGAGATCTTGGGGGGAAATATATTTAATCACTTTATGTTCAGCTTTTTGCGCTAATAAGCCTTTGCTTATATAGCTAGCTTCCTGTTTTAAGCTCAATTTGGCATACTTGGTTTTACCAAGGTCATGCACTTGCATAGGGATAAATAGATCATCCTTAACTCTCTCAATTCCTGCAAGGTATTGAGTGTGGCCTCCCCCTTTAGGGATTTTATGATCCCCCTTTTGGAGAGATATGGTTAATACATCGCCGTCTAAGGAAATATTTGCTATCTTTCCAGGCAAAATTTTAAAAATATTACCATCAGAGCCACTTAAAGGAGTCTAATCATTAATTTGTAGGATAGTGATTTCAGGTATAGAGGCATTCCTGAAATGAATCTCCACTGCATCTGGCTTCTCTTCCACCACGTGACAGTTATGTCGGGTGCGAGATATACCGGACCGCTCATAATTAATAGACCTTTTTACTTGTGACCAAATTACATTATTTATGCAATCAATTATGGTGCTTAACCGTTTCAGGAGATCACTAACAATTATCAACTGATCAGTTGGCAGATCCACTATAATGACAGGGTGTTTTATTACCCTGTTCCCCAGCCTTAGTTTTAACCATGCTGTACCGTAGACTGTTACAAACTGCTATTTGTAACTGGCCCTTTAAATGGAAAATTGCCCTGCTTCCCTGGATTTTGGAGAAGCCTATTTGCCAGCCTCCTTCCTCATGACTATGGCCCCTGGAAGATTGTGCCCCTGAGAGCATATTAACTTTTATTGGGTGTGTATGGCCCTTTAAGAACCGTCTGGGGACATATTGTGACTTTGGTGAACAATGCCCCTTTAAGACTATGTCCCCAGACCTGTGAAATGACTTGTCCCTGGCTTTCTCCCACTTGGTTCAGTTTCATTGTGTGCCATTAAGAGTTAATTTTGTTCAATTCTAAATACAAGTTTGCTGGGATCAGCTCTAATTAGGTTTAGTGATAAACCTTACCATTGTCTAATCAGACTGCTAGTGATAAGGTGGACTGCATTGTTTTATTGTGTGTAACTTGTTATCTGCTGAAGTAATGTTGTGGCCTGTCAAAGGGAGTGTCTCTCTATCTAATATCAAATGTGTGATGGGGGATTTTATGCCTCCCCCTGAGAGTGTCCTGTTTGCATGTAACCTCAATAAAAAGCAGGCTGTGTGCTCCAGCACATGAGACCTATTCTGTCCCTCTAACTTGCAGCTTTGACTCATGTTTGTAGGGGACAGCTATAATCACTACAGGGATTGCTATGTTCTATATACTCCCTTAGCTACTGAGCTCCTGTAAGAGCTTTTGTTCCTGGGTTCATCTACTGGAGCCTGGTCGTAGGTCCAGGGCGCAGAGCAGACGGCGAGATACCAGCCCAGCAGCGGTGGTTCGTAGAGTCTGCGTTACTTATGGTGGCTACGCAGCAGTTAGAGTGTCTACGGTGCTGCTGCTCCTTTGGTGAGCGCTAGGAGCATCCTTTTCTACGGTCCAACTTCCAGCCAGCCTGGAGGCAACCGTAACATTTGGCGGCAGCGGTGGGATGGCGTCCTAGCGCAAGGAGCAGCACCCCAACAGCACTGGTATCGTAGGAGAGTTATGGAGGGCAACGCTAGCCACTGCGCAGCATCCCTACCTACAGCAGCATGGAGCTGACAAGACACTGGTCAGAACCCTGTGAAGAGCACCTCAACCTGATCCGTCGCTATGAGGGCACTGATTTCATTCCAGAGGTAAAGAGGCAGCTAGTCCGATATGGTCCAGACCCTGCGCAGGAGGTAGTCAGTCGAATCATCCGAAAATTGGCTACTGAGAACGAAGCGGCACGAGCCTTTGAGCGCCAACTGTGGAGTTTGGGGGTATGGACACCTGCTCTCCACGAGAAAATGAGTTACAGGGGGCAGAGACAGTTGGTCCTGTCCCCCAGCAGCAGAGGAATATGCAGGGAATTGGGAGCCCAGACTCCATTCCCCAGCGGCAGGCTGAGTTACAGGGGGCAGAGACAGTTGGTCCTGTCCCCCAGCAGCAGAGTGAATTGCAGGGAATTGGGAGCCCAGACTCCATTCCCCAGCGGCAGGCTGAGTTACAGGGGGCAGAGACAGTTGGTCCTGTCCCCCAGCAGCAGAGGAATATGCAGGGAATTGGGAGCCCAGACTCCATTCCCCAGCGGCAGGCTGAGTTACAGGGGGCAGAGACAGTTGGTCCTGTCCCCCAGCAGCAGAGGAATATGCAGGGAATTGTGAGCCCAGACTCCATTCCCCAGCGGCTGGAAGTATGTATGGGAGAGGAGCTTGTTACCCCCTCTCCCCAGCGGCAGCTTAACGCACCAGGGGGGGACAGTAAGCCCCACAACTGTGCAGATGGGACAGTGGTCTCTGCACTTACAGCACAGGGGGCAGAGACAGTTGCTCCTGTCCCCCAGCAGCAGAGTGAATTGCAGGGAATTGGGAGCCCAGACTCCATTCCCCAGCGGCAGGCTGAGTTACAGGGGGCAGAGACAGTTGGTCCTGTCCCCCAGCAGCAGAGGAATATGCAGGGAATTGGGAGCCCAGACTCCATTCCCCAGCGGCTGGAAGTATGTATGGGAGAGGACCTTGTAACCCCCTCTCCCCAGCGGCAGCTTAACGCACCAGGGGGAGACAGTAAGCCCCACAACCGTGCAGATGGGACCGTGGTCTCTGCACTTACAGCACAGGGGGCAGAGACAGTTGCTCCTGTCCCCCAGCAGCAGAGTGAATTGCAGGAAATTGGGAGCCCAGACTCCATTCCCCAGCGGCAGGCTGAGTTACAGGGGGCAGATACAGTTGGTCCTGTCCCCCAGCAGCAGAGTGAATTGCAGGGAATTGGGAGCCCAGACTCCATTCCCCAGCGGCAGGCTGAGTTACAGGGGGCAGAGACAGTTGGTCCTGTCCCCCAGCAGCAGAGGAATATGCAGGGAATTGGGAGCCCAGACTCCTTTCCCCAGTGGCTGGAAGTATGTATGGGAGAGGAGCTTGTAACCCCCTCTCCCCAGCGGCAGCTTAACGCACCAGGGGAGACAGTAAGCCCCACAACTGTGCAGATGGGACCGTGGTCTCTGCACTTACAGCACAGGGGGCAGAGACAGTTGCTCCTGTCCCCCATCAGCAGAGTGAGATGCAGTGGATTGGGAGCCCAGTCTCCATTCTCCAGCTAACTCCTAACTTGGGCCCAGGGTTAACAGTGGAGATGTTAACCCCCACTGACCCCCACGTTCCCTTTGCGACCGGGCAGGACTATGCCCCAATGCCCCCAGTAGAAGAGCTGGCATTAGGACAGAGCGCTGCTGGCCTCTGCCCTACAGACCCCCTTGTTACAGGGCTGGCCTGCAAACCCCTCACCCCAGCAGAAGAGCTGGCATCAGGACAGAGCACTGCTGGCCTCTGCCCTACAGACCCCCTTGTTACAGGACTGGCCTGCAAACCCCTCACCCCAGCAGAAGCGCTGGCACCAGGGCAGAGTGCCGCTGGCCTCTGCCCCCCAAGTACCACCAGCTATTTGCCCAGCTGCGCCAGGAAGGCCGAGGATGCTACACTTTCATCCTACAACCTGGAACCTACAGGCCAGTACTACTTATTGTGGGGGGCTACTTTGCTGCTAATGTTTATTTGTCGGTGGGTTACAAGACTGAATTAGGCACTGACCGACAGAAGGTCAGGTGCCTGGTTAGTCTCCCTCCAAAAAGGGAGATATGTTACAAACTGCTATTTGTAACTAGCCCTTTAAATGGAAAATTGCCCTGCTTCCCTGGATTTTGGAGAAGCCTATTTGCCAGCCTCCTTCCTCATGACTATGGCCCCTTTAAGATTGTGCCCCTGAGAGCATATTAACTTTTATTGGGTGTGTATGGCCCTTTAAGAACCGTCTGGGGACATATTGTGACTTTGGTGAACAATGCCCCTTTAAGACTATGTCCCCAGACCTGTGAAATGACTTGTCCCTGGCTTTCTCCCACTTGGTTCAGTTTCATTGTGTGCCATTAAGAGTTAATTTTGTTCAATTCTAAATACAAGTTTGCTGGGATCAGCTCTAATTAGGTTTAGTGATAAACCTTACCATTGTCTAATCAGACTGCTAGTGATAAGGTGGACTGCATTGTTTTATTGTGTGTAACTTGTTATCTGCTGAAGTAATGTTGTGGCCTGTCAAAGGGAGTGTCTCTCTATCTAATATCAAATGTGTGATGGGGGATTTTATGCCTCCCCCTGAGAGTGTCCTGTTTGCATGTAACCTCAATAAAAAGCAGGCTGTGTGCTCCAGCACATGAGACCTATTCTGTCCCTCTAACTTGCAGCTTTGACTCATGTTTGTAGGGAACAGCTTATATCACTACATGGATTGCTGACTACGGTGCTGATGATTCTTTGGTGAGCGCTAGGAGCATCCTTTTCTACGGTCCAACTTCCAGCCAACCTGGAGGCAACCGTAACATAGACTTTGAGAGAGTCACCCCCAACTCCTATTAGTGAACCATCAAATTATTTTATCTTAGGTTTGTGGGGTGTTAGCTCATTTAGCTGTGTGTAGTACCTGTGGCATAAAATAGTTGCCTGAGATCCAGTGTCAATCAATCCCATGATTGGGTTGGAGACTGAATCCTGGAGCTCAGCTAATACATAATATCTCCCTGCAGTTTCTACCATTTCACACATAAAACTGGCATGGTTACACACCTGTGGACTTCACCACGAGTTACCTGAAACCACCATGTTACCTGATGCAGAAGAAACTTAATTCTTACCAGTCCATCCCTCTGTAATAGGATCGACAGGGTTCCTGTGTACTGCATCTGTGGAAATAAGGTTAAGAGAATACTGCAAAGGAAGAGATTTGTTAGAGCTTTCAGGCTGAGGTTGCGAGTCATCACAGCTAAATCGTCTGTTCCTGGTCTGTAGGGAGAGAATATAATTTGTACCATTATTGACATTTATCATTTTCTTTGGTATGTCTCTCCCCTCTCTCTCAGGTAATACTGCAGTATTTATGACTGTGCCATTGGCCCACTGCTGACCACTGGCTGTACCCCTAAAAAAGGATTGTTAGGGTTCTGAGCCATCAAAGCTTGACTCATATTAGTAAATAGTGTACATAATTGACTTACTTGCGTACTGAGTTAGCTCACTTGAATGGACAAGTTATTTTTAACCCAGCGGAGTGCAATTATGAAATTGGCGACAGGGAATTACTGGTCAAAATTTTGGCACTCAAGGAATGGAGTCATCATAAAATCCCTAAAGGGGGAGGCCACACTCAATACCTCGCAGGAATTGAGAGAGTTAAGGATGATCTATTTATCCCTATGCAAGTGCATGACCTTGGTAAAACCAAGTATGCCAAATTGAGCTTAAAACAGGAAGCTAGCTAGATAAGCAAAGGCTTATTAGCGCAAAAAGCTGAACATAAAGTGATTAAATATATTTCCCCCCAAGATCTCTTGGTCCATGGCCTGGATGACAAGTGTGAAAGCTATAACATCACAGCTAAGTGTTAATTATCTATATCCATAGGTAATAAATCAGCGAAACACCTATTTTTAGTTTTAAATAATCCCCATAATCAAATATATATTGACAATGATCTCTTACATAGATATGCCATTCAAATAGATTTGATTAACTCTTGCCTCTGGAGCAGGTTAAAGGGGGACCCTGAAGTATTTCAGAATGAAAATGCCACCCTGAAATCAAATCAGCAATTATCTTATGCTAGTTTATTCTCAGTATTATTAATAATTATTTTCTTTAAACACTAAGGGCCAGATTATAAATGGAGCGCAATATATCGCTTTTGCTCAAGCAATATTTGAGCTCCACTTTGTAATACTAGCGCACGCCAATGAGCGCAGGTATTACAGGTTAGGTGCAATTTGAACGAGATCTTGCGTTCACATTGCACGGAAGCATTGCGCTCATGAAAGTATACTTCCATAGCCTCCAATGGGAGCCTCGTTCTGATGCCATCAGATACAGCACAGAACATAAGTGCAGCAAAGGGGATAAGTAGCGCAGAGTTGGCAGCAGTTTGTAAATATATAAGTATATATATTTATGTGTTACTATGTGTATATACTCATATTAACACATAAATATATATTGGATCAAAAATTTAGTCCCCGGCTTTAATTGCGGCCTACATCGCAATTTTGCAATCGCATTGAAACCACAGATTGCATCAATCGGATTCCACTTCTGGGGCCAATTGAACATGGGAGATCTTATAGAGGTCCCTGCAGCAAGCAGATTCTATTGAAAATGCGATTTAGGCCTACCACGTGGGTGAGATCATGGAGTGAAGCTTAACAACATCACAGCAATGGTGTAAGATTAACAAGCTGGCTATATAAAACATTAAGGCAATTGTTTTTTAGCAGACATACCTCTGCATTCTACAAACCATCACCACATCAATATAAGGGATAAACCCAAAAGAAAACCTATAGCCCTCTCATTAACCTCTGCTCATGAATAACATTATACAGGACATTCAATAATGCTGGGCCTCATAATTTCTATAAGGAATTATAAAGATTTCTCTCCAAACAAGCAATGTCTTCTAAGAGACTAATTAAGTCAGAGAAGTCTCACAGGAGCTGCCACAGTACAACCACCTCTCTGAACAACTTTTTTAAGCCTCTGGAACCAACAGACCCTTCTAGTGAGACTACAGAACAGACATCCCCTGTATCTCATACTCCTGAGGCGCAAGACCCTGAAATGGCAGAATCCATGCAAATCTCTAAATCATTTTTAGAATCATTTCCCTCTAAACAAGATTTCACAAACCTGATCTCGGAAGTCAAAACTTGTATCAAAGAAGAGATATCTGAGCTCCGTAAGGAGATGCACGAGATTGGGGATAGGGTAGAAGCCCTAGAAGAAGACACTGAAATACATCAGTCTTAAATAGCAAATCTCCAGCAAAATGTTCAAGCTCAGAAGTAATACAACTTCAAGACAAGCTGGAAGACATTGAGAATAGGAGCAGGAGACAGAATCTTAGAATTAGATGGATTCCAGAATCCATTACACCAGATGTGCTGGACGCATATTTTCAAGGGCTATTTCAACACCTTAGAGGTCCATCATTCACAACTCCCATAGCTATGGACAGGTTTCATAGAGCCCTGAGACCTAAACCAAAAGACTGTCTCACACCAAGAAATGTAATTATTCGCTTTCGTGAATACCAACACAAGGAAGATATAATGAAACAAGCTAGAAATGCAACCTCTCTATGCTACCAAGGATCCACCTTGTCTATCTTTGCCGTTCTTTCTCAAAGAACCCTACAGCGACGCAGGGAATTTTTCCCCATTACAACCATCTTGAGAAAAAAACAACATCACCTACAGATGGGGCTTCCCATGCCATATTCAGCTCACTTGGGAAGGTCAGAAGAAAACTTGCATGGACCCAAGCGTAATGGATGACTTCTGTAAAGAAATTAATCTTCCTACTCCAGACAATTCTCAAGCATCTTCAACATCAAGGCCTCAGAGCGACTTCCAGCCCACTCCGGCACTAAGACCACATAGATCAACATGGCAGACATCATCCGTCAAAAGACATAAGAAATCTCTTGGTCTCCAGACAGAAAATGGGTGAGATCTTACTGATGCACTGGTGTAGATACATTTGTCTATAGAATAATGTCTATTGCCTTAACATATAGTTTCTATTGAGACATTCCAACATCCTCTATGAAGAGTTTCAAAACTCTATTTATAGTTTAATTTAGGGGTTTTCTTTACCTTTCTTACTTGTTATTTTTATGCATATAAAGAGAAATCGTATTTTCTTGGACTTGAATCAGAAAATGTTATACTAAAACAAAGCTACATCTTTTTCCTAAAGCCCCCTTGTAAGGGGGAATTGATTTTTTTTTTGTAATTTTGTTAATTTTCTGTTAAAAATGCTGTTTATGTTTAATATTTTTATAACAGTCCTGAGTGATGCACCCACTCCTGCATGGCCACCAACCACTATATAAAATATGGCCTCACAATTAAAAGACCAAAAATTTAATATAATTTCCATTAACGCAAAAGGGCTTAACTCACCATTTAAAAGATCTAAGGCCTTCCATGATTTAATTAATAGAAATGGTAGCATACTATTCCTCCATGAAACTCATTTCAAAAGAGGGAATGAACCCAAATATTTCTCCTCTAATTACCCTACTCACTATCATAGTAGCAACCCCCAAAAAAACTAACAGAGTTAACATTCAAAGTCCAATGTGGAAATACAATGTAGAAAATACAAAGTTTAAAATATAATGTTAAAAAATGGCATGGATCCACGCTATTACAATTGGTAATAAAAAATGTAAAAATATATGCACTGTTACAATTTACACAGTAAAATTCTGAGTCACAACAATACCACGGGTCTTCTGCAGTGTAAAATAGTGCAGTGTTGGGGGTGTGCTAAAAAATTAATATAGCAATCAAAAATGTGTCCAATATGTGTGAATAGTGTTCAAGTTAAAAAAGTATAAACAAAGTCTGGAAATAAATTAGTCGAAAAGAAATTCAAAAGAAATTCGCAACATAGGTCGAAAACAAATCCGCTGGGGTTCTCCTAAAGATGTGTATCCAGATGGTGCTGGTGTGGTAACAAGTGTTTATTTTAGTGTCCGATGAGTATATAATCAAAAATGGTGAAAAATAAAACAAAAACAAAAACAAAAATTGTTGATAGTGTCCAATAAAAAATTAAGTGTAAAGTAGAAAAATATCCCTTGGTAGTGGTGATACCAGCCTGGGTAGGCAGAAGTGGTGAAAGGAAGGTGCACAATAAGAAAAAATTCCAAATGCAGAAAAAGTATAGAAAAAATATATAAAAAATATGGGAAGCAAAAACCTGTGAAGAGAAAGATAAAATGCAATGTGTAGAAAGTTCACAATATGTTCCTCCAATTGAAATAAGGCTTACCAGTGCTGTCTACGCGTTTCGGCCTTCTCTAGACCTTGATAAAGGTCTTTAGGAGAACCCCAGTGGATTTGTTTTGGACCTATGTTGCGAATTTCTTTTGAACTAATTTATTTCCAGACTTTGTTTATACTTTTTTAACTTGAACACTATTCACACATATTGGACACATTTTTCATTGCTATATTCATTTTTTAGGACACCCCCAACACTGCACTATTTTACACTGCAGAAGACCCGTGGTATTGTTGTGACTCCGAATTTTACTGTGTAAATTGTAACAGTGCATATATTTTTAATTTTTTTATTACCAATTGTAATAGTGTGGATCCATGCCATTTTTTAACATTATATTTGAAACTTTGTATTTTCTACATTGTATTTCCACATTGTATTTTTAACATTGTATTTTATTTTAACATCCTGCACTCTATGTTGTAATAAACCCTTTTATACCTTAGCCTCCCAGTTTGGCGCCTAGGAATATCTTTTCCATTTATTATTGTATCTAGGTGATAGCTAGGTATCACCCTCTTGGGCCAATAAGGTTTAGTGGGCGCTGGGATTATCTTTGTATTATAACATTCAAAGTCCATCTCATTTGAACTTATCCATAAAGAGCAAGACAAAGAAGGCAGATACCTAGGCATCAGTGGGATGTTATTTGGTAAACCAATCACTTTAGTAAATGTTTACGCACACAATACAAACCAAGCTACTTTCTTTCAACATACCACCAACTCTATTATCCCATTACTTAAAGGCCCACTAATATTAGCCAGAGATTTCAATAGACCTCAAAACCCTCTAATCGATAGCTCCAACACCCAGTTAAACGACCTCACTAAAACCCATCATTCCATATGGGACAATTTTTCCATATTATCTTTACATGGTACCTGGAGACACCTAAATCCTCACAAACATGATTATACTTTCTTCTCAAATCCCAATAAATCCTATTCTAGAATAAACTACATAATGGCTGATCATATATCAATAATACATCTAAAAGCTTCCCCTATCATGTCTATTAGCTGGTCAGACCATTCATCTATGAGCAGCACATTTGTTTGGCCCTCGATCCCTAGAAGACCCTTTCAATGGAGACTAGACAAAGTCCTGCTATCAGATCCAGTAATTAAATTAGATGTAGAAAAAGCTATAGAGCAATACTTTTCCCTAAATAATACCCTTGATGTCTTACCTGGAACCCTTTGGGAAGCTCATAAATGAGTGATCAGAGGAGTTCTGATGAAGAATAAAGCCACTAAAAATAAACAAAATAAACAAAAATATCTAACCTTAACTCAGGAAATTAACAAATTAGATTACATTTATAAGAGCGTTCCGTCAGATACAGCAACACAAACAAAATTAGACCAAGCCAGAGCCCAACTCAATGAATATCTCAATATTAAGGCCCACAACACAACTTTTCTATTAAAACAAAAGTTTCACATCTAAGGTAATAGGCCAGGTAAACTGTTGGCGGGGACACTCAAAAACAAAACAACAGCATCATATGTACATTCCCTAACCAAAAACAAATCAGAAAAAATTATAGACTAAAATTATAGCAAAAATGTTCTGTGCTTACTACTCCAAATGATATAACCTATTCCCAAATCCCCCCCGATAGAACAAAACTGTGAAAACTATCTTGACTCTCTGACACTTCCTCAGGTTCATCCTGATCACCTCCAGTCCCTTTCAGAATCAATATCAACACAAGAATTAGACAAAGCAATAAATACCCTAAAGCAGGGGGAAAGCCCAGGCCCAGATGGATTAAGCAACTTTTATTATAAAAACTTCAAATCCCTGTTAATGCCAACACTCTTAAAACTTTATAACCAAATAGATTCTGATCACCCATTTTGAGAAAATATGTTAGAAGCGTACATAACAGTCTTACCAAAATCAGGTAAACAATCAAACAAACCAGTTAATGTCCGCCCTATCTCGTTACTCAACGTGGACCTTAAACTCTATTCAAAGATCTTAGCTAACAGATTAAACCCAATTATCCCACACATAATATATACCGATCAGACTGGTTTTGTACCATTGAGGGAGGCCAAAGACAATACAGTCAAAGTAGCTCATCTATTACATCACACTCATCATCACAAAATACCCACCTTCTTCATATCAACAGACGCAGAAAAAGCATTTGACCGTTTAGACTGGACTTTTTTTACAGTACTCCCTACACAAAATCGGTATACCTAATGATTTCATTACAAAAATTCTAGCCCTATATACATCACCTTCTGCAAAAGTTAAAGTGAATGGCCTTTTATCAGACAGCTTCCAAATCAGAAATTTTAATGACCCTTACTGACCCACTTAGTTCCCTCTCAGTGGCACATTCTATCCTCAAAGAATATGGCACAGTATCTAACTTCTCAATTAACTTTTGGAAATCAGAAATACTCCCTTTACATGTATAAAAAACAGATTTAACCACTATAAATACAATAGCCCAATTCCCTATCAGCGCCTGTATCTAAAATACCTTGGAACCCAACTATCCCCAGATCTAACAGACCTAGTTGCATTAAATTATGACTTGCTTATTTCAAACATTTCGGATAACATTACACAATGGATCCCCAAATATTTATCTTGGATGGGAACAATAGGGGCAGTAAAAATGACATTACTACCAAAAATACTATATATTTTACAGACTGTTCCAATCCCACTACCAAACACTATTATACCAAAATTGCAGTCACTAATTAATTCATATATATGGAACCTCAAACCCCCGAGAATACTAAAAACAACGCTTTATAGACACCCGGATCATGGAGGACATGGAGTTCCCAACCTCCAAGAATACAGAAATGTGACATACTTATCTAGAATTGTAGACTGGTGCTCACATGAAGAACACCACCATATACAATGGGTTCAACTAGAACATGACTTATGTGATTTTCCCCAACTTGGCTCACTGTATTGGCTAGACGGACTCCAAGACTGATTTACACAAAATCAAAATCCCATTATTACAGAAACCTTCAAAGTATGGAAAAATATAATTAAGAACAATTCAGACATCTCCTCAATTCCCTCCCCCTAACCCCCATTCTACATAACCTAAACTTTCAACCTGGCATTTGTACTACCTCTAACAAACAAGACACGTGTTTGTGCACTTCAGTGTAACTGGATATGTATATATCTATACTTTCTGTTACCCTCCGGAGTGTAACATATTCAAATTACAAAGCGGTATAGGGAAATGAATATGGACTTACTCGGTGCTGAATCTTCAGTATGTACCTCCACAGACAGGCTTCTTCTCTGTTCCTCCGCTAGTCCGATTCCCACCGCTTCCGGGTTGAGAGGTCAGTGTGGATCCGTCCTGTGATAGGAGAGCCCTGTGGGTAAGTCCAAGTAACATCCACAGAAATGAAAAAGTCCCAGACCGGCTCCTCCTAAAAACAGCTTTATTGGATATGATTAAAACAGATAGCAATTCGCTTGCAGCACATAAAATGGAATAGCTCAACCTTAACTACCACTGCACCTACAGGTTAAGATTCTGATACAGACAAATGAAGTCGGCTCCCCTTCACATCTAGATGTGAAGGGGAGCCGACTTCATATGTCTGCAAGCGAATCGCTATCTGTTTTAATCATATCCAATAAAGCTGTTTTTAGGAGGAGCCGGTCTGGGACTTTTTCATTTCTGTGGATTTGTACTACCCCGTTAGGCCCAAGGTATATACACCTCCTCCTACCGGTTTATATGCTGGTGGAAGCGAACAGCCTCTTACCTAAACAAACCACAGAACACCTAGGAGATGGATTCCTCACCAAATGGTTTAGATACCATCAACTCAACCACTGTATACACTCTTCCCAAATGGAAACCAGCAGAGCTCTAACCCTATTTGAAAAGATGTGTAGCGCCTCTATGCCAATTCATCATATAATTTCACTAACCTATAAACTTTTAAATAAGCCCAAAGCAGATAGCCTCCCTACTTTTACAAAATCTTGGAACAAAGACCTACCCTTTTTGATATCAACAAAAGATTGGAAATCAATTTTTGTTAACATACACAAATCAGCCCATTCGTCCAATACCAAATGATGACCAGATGGTACTTGACACCACAAAGGTTGAAATATATATTCCCAAACTCCTCCAACAGATGCTGGAGATCATGTGCTCAAGAATGAACATTATATCACATTTGGTGGTCATGCCCCAAATTACAACCTTTTTGCAAGGCTGTATCACAGCGAATGATCAATGACTCAAGTAGCAATATTAGTAGTCAGCGCACCCAGGTAGGTAAAGAAATACGTAGAGAAATAGTATTTGATCCAACTCTTTTATTTGTAACGAGTCACATTACAAGTGTATAGGCATCAAAAATAATACGGCTGGCAGCTCAGGTCAGGTTAGGAAAAACAAAAAAGGTCAGACGCGTTTCCTAGTGCATTAAGCACGTTATCAGCATTAGCTCCTTAGCTCCTCAGTGACCATTAATGTGCACCGATAATTCCAAGGTTTATATGCACAGGTAAACTCCTCCTGGGTAATTGCCTAACCAATTATGTGTAAGCAACAGTGCAAATATGGGAAGAATGCACATATAGGAAAAATAGGGTGCACATTAGGGGGATTGTGAGAAATAACACGCTCAGTATGCTACAGTCCCTAAAATAAAAATAGTCAAAAATGACTGTATGTATATATATATTACTTAATATCTATAATATGCTGAAAATATTTGGGATCTGTGCAGTATTAGCATGTATATAATTATTTGCAAAAAAACAACAATTAAAGACACATTTCATTAAATGCAGAATGTGATGAAAAATTTAAAGGTACAGCAATGAACAATTAAATTTGAAAAGTTGAAAACGGTTTTGAAAATAAAAATAAAAATAATAAAAAGAAAAAGAAAAAGTTAAACATAAATAAAGATTCAAATCAGGCTTACTATTGATCCACATACAGCTTAACATCCCACTCTGAGTTAAGACCAATTGGCATTCGAGTATCCAAATGAAAAATCCAAAAAACCTCTCTTTTACTGAGGGTTATCCCTCTATTACCCCCTCTGGGGTGTCTCGGGATACATTGGATACCCTGGAATGTCAAGAGGGAAATGTCAGAGTTATGACATTTTTTGAAATGCAAAGATATTGGGGTAGTGGACTCAGGGTCCTCTATAGAGCGTAAATGTTCAAGAAAGCGATCTTTCAAGGCTCGTGTAGTTTGACCTACGTATTGCCTCGAACAACCCTTGCATGTCAAAAGATAGATGACATAACAAGAATTACAAGTCATGTGTTCCCGAATTTGAAAACTCTTGTCATTAGCAGAAGATACAAAGCTTGTCCCAAAAGAAGCATGAGAACCAGATTTGCACCTCCTGCTCCCACATTTGAAAAACCTCTCTACGTGAAGGCCACTGCAGGGTTCTTGGTAACCTTTTGCCACATCGAGTGCAGTGTCTGAGCGCTCCCTGGAACTTTTGACTGTTTGTTTTCCGCCGCATTGGAGGGTAAGCTGCATGGACACTAGTCTGATTTCAAGGCATTATTATTGACTGCATGTGATGTAAGCCGTAGATACACCCTGAAGATTGCTATTGCTTTGTAATTGATATTTACACAGTGTTAGGCATCTGTTATTGCAGCATACGGTATGGCAGCAGGGGGATATGTTTTACAGCAGTTTGCTGATGAAATAAGTGACAGCGAGGATTTGTTTAATACTGATATCATGGAACAGGAGGCTAATACCAATTTGGACAATCTGTTTTTTAAGATGGATACTTTACTCAAACGAGATACCAGAATAGAACTGGACATTAAGAGCTTTCAGATGTATCAAAAAGCCCAGCGTATACCACGTGGGCTGCGTATTAGGAAGTTTCCTTCTTTCCAAGTTACTAATCAGATGTTTATTGAAAAATGGAATAATGTTTTGACAACTTGTTCTTTGGCATTAATTGATCTCATAATTGAATTTAAAAAGACATTACGTCAAGAGTTGACTGTCGAAAAATTAAAATTGCAATCATATTTGCGCCCACTTAGTGAAAAACCTGAATTCAATAAATATGACAATAAACTTAACAAAGTGATTACTGATTTTAAAAAAGATCTCTGGCACTTCAAGAAACAAAAGATACTTAGAGATAAGCAAGATTATGAGCTTAATAAAGTTTACAAGTGGACCGTGTCAGATACTAGGAGTCGGTATAGGAGAAATTCCAGAAATATAAATGCAGAAAATAAGCAAGTAAGGTTTGCAGACACTGACACGGAGTATGACTATGACTCTTCTGATCCTGAGACCACAAGCTTAATAAAAGGGTCTACTGCAGAAATTGGATCTTTTTCCCTAGGTACTGATGTTGTGATACCCACTCTTTCACAGTCAAAAAACGGGCAGCGCCCACAGAAGTCTCATGTACGCAGAAAAAAGTACGCAGAGGGGGCCGAGGTAGGTCGGGCAGACCAACACCAAGACTCAGAGACATTAATACCGAAGTCTCGTCGATACCCACAGAGGAGGAGGGCCACTCCATCTCAGAAATATGCTACAGTACTTACCAAAACACAGATAGAGGTACTATCCTTAGGTCTTGGTTTCTCCCCCACGTCACACTTTAAATTATTTGACACAATAGTTGATTTAAATAGATTTGTCAGATCTATTGTTCTTAAAAAGCATTTTTTGGGCTCAACTAGTCAAAGTATAGAAGTGGGGGAAAAACATGTTCAAAGAAAGTTTGGTTTTGATTTTTCAGATGAATGTTCAGCATTAGATCTCTTGGCACTAGATAGAGAGAATTTGGATTTCTCTGATGTTCAGGTATCTGGTGATGTACAGGATATCACCAGGCTTAAGAGAAAATCAAAATTTTATCATGTCCAGGCACAATCTAGTGCCATTGAAGTTTTTCAAAAAACAGTTGAACAAGAGTTAAAGAAATTGTCTGGTAGGGCACTTAAACCCTATAAAGACAATTTGTCTAAGGCACAACATTCTGCCATTAAGCAACTACAGGCTAACTGTGAGTTAGTCATACGTAACTCTGATAAAGGGGGTAAGGTTGTTGTTTTGGATCGGCAGGCATACCTAACTGAGGCATATAGACAATTGTTGGACACTACAGTGTATGAAAAGCTCAAATTTAATCCCATTTTCTTTTATAAATCTGAATTACGTAACATATTGGTTACAGCATTGAATGAGGGAATTATCAAACAATCTAACTTTGACTTTCTATACACTGAGCATCCGGTTATGGCCATTTTTCACTATTTTCCAAAGGTCCATAAGCAAGGTACCAACCCCCCAGGGAGACCCATAGTGGCAGGGATTGGATCCCTCAATGAACCACTTTCGGAACTCATTGATGGCTATCTTCAACCATTTGTATTGAATCTTACAAGTTACATTAAGGACACGTCAGATGTTATTAGCCAGGTTGAAAGCATTCAATGGCATAAAGAATTTACCTTTGTTACCATTGACGTGTCCTCACTGTATACTTGTATACCACATCAACAGGGCATACAAGCAATTTAATTTTTTCTGAATACTTTTTCAAACTATGATGAGGCTTTGAAGCTGTTCATCAAGACTGCTGTGGAATATTTGTTGACACACAATTTTTTCTTGTTTGAGGGGGAGTTCTATCTCCAGAGGCGTGGGACGGCTATGGGGGCCAAATTTTCCCCCTCCTATGCCAACCTTTATATGGGTTGGTGGGAGCTGTCCCACGTCTATGGAGATAGAAACCCCTTCAGACATTTTATTCAATATTATGGTCGGTACATTGACGACATCCTTCTTATCTGGAAGGGCCCAATGGATCTTCTTGAACAGTTTCAAATCTATCTCCAGGACAATTTGTTGAATCTTAAATTCACTATGGAGCTAAATGCATCTTCGATTTCATTTCTTGACATCGAACTATGTGCTAATCTACATACCTCCACTATAGAAACACAATTGTTTCACAAATCTAGTGCTGGAAATACTATTTTGAATGCCCGGTCATGTCATCCCAGACATACCATATATTCCATACCCAAGTCCCAATATATCAGGGTCAAACGTAATTGTAGCAATCCACAGACTTATTCAAAATTTTCTGCAGAACTAACAGCCAGACTTATTGAGAGAGGTTATTCTAAGGACCTTCTTGAACGGACCAAACAGGAAGTGGATCAGTTTGACAGGAAAACTTTTTTTCAATCAGAAAAATCTACCAAAATGAGTGGATTTAACAAACTCAAGTTCATCACTACGTATAGTGTTGAATTTGGGCAAATCTGTGATATAGTAAGGAGAGCTTTACCAATTTTAGATACCGATGAGAGTCTTAAAAGCATTATAAGAGATGGCACATGATTTGTGTCACGCAAATCACCAACTTTAGGGAATCTTCTCTCTCCCTCCATGTTGCCACGAGTACCACATACACAAAATTGGCTTTCAATTAAGCCAGGGTTTTTCAAATGTGGGAGCAGGAGGTGCAAATCTTGTTCTCATGCTTCTTTTGGGACAAGCTTTGTATCTTCTGCTAATGACAAGAGTTTTCAAATTCGGGAACACATGACTTGTAATTCTTGTTATGTCATCTATCTTTTGACATGCAAGGGTTGTTCGAGGCAATATGTAGGTCAAACTACACGAGCCTTGAAAGATTGCTTTCTTGAACATTTACGCTCTATAGAGGACCCTGAGTCCACTACCCCAATATCTTTGCATTTCAAAAAATGTCATAACTCTGACATTTCCCTCTTGACATTCCAGGGTATCCAATGTATCCCGAGACACCCCAGAGGGGGTAATAGAGGGATAACCCTCAGTAAAAGAGAGGTTTTTTGGATTTTTCATTTGGATACTCGAATGCCAATTGGTCTTAACTCAGAGTGGGATGTTAAGCTGTATGTGGATCAATAGTAAGCCTGATTTGAATCTTTATTTATGTATAACTTTTTATTTTTATTTTTATTATTTTTATTTTTATTTTTATTTTTCAAAACCGTTTTCAACTTTTCAAATTTAATTGTTCATTGCTGTACCTTTAAATTTTTCATCACATTCTGCATTTAATGAAATGTGTCTTTAATTGTTGTTTTTTTGCAAATAATTATATACATGCTAATACTGCACAGATCCCAAATATTTTCAGCATATTATAGATATTAAGTAATATATATATATATACATACAGTCATTTTTGACTATTTTTATTTTAGGGACTGTAGCATACTGAGCGTGTTATTTCTCACAATCCCCCTAATGTGCACCCTATTTTTCCTATATGTGCATTTTTCCCATATTTGCACTGTTGCTTACACATAATTGGTTAGGCAATTACCCAGGAGGAGTTTACCTGTGCATAAAAACCTTGGAATTATGGGTGCACATTAATGGTCACTGAGGAGCTAAGGAGCTAATGCTGATAACGTGCTTAATGCACTAGGAAACGCGTCTGACCTTTTTTGTTTTTCCTAACCTGACCTGAGCTGCCAGCCGTATTATTTTTGATGCCTATACACTTGTAATGTGACTCGTTACAAATAAAAGAGTTGGATCAAATACTATTTCTCTACGTATTTCTTTACCTACCTGGGTGCACTGACTACTAATATTGCTGATTGAATTTGGAGCGCAGGTGGAACGTTCCTGTCCTCGCACCAGTCGGGTGAAGCTGTGACGTCATTACGACGCATTGGAGGGGATGTGACTCTCTACGTGAAGGCCACTGCAGGGTTCTTGGTAACCTTTTGCCGCATCGAGTGCAGTGTCTGAGCGCTCCCTGGAACTTTTCAATGACTCAAGTATACAGCAATTTGATTCGTTAGTGATAGTAGAAAATGTATATTTCAATCAGATTGGCTGATTTCATTAATCACGTGATTATGCATTTACCAATAAGAAGTTGTGGAAAACTTTACTAGTTTGTGGGTTGTTTAGGATTTTGAGTATTGTATCAAATTTGGTGCGAAAAGTGTTGCATCAAATTTGGTGCGAAGTGGAGAGTGGGACTTGTATTACATGCATTAAACATGGTGCAAATAGATTAATCCAAGTTAGCTATTTTATGTAATGTATTTATATAATTTATATCCCTATATATACTATTTATATCCCTACTTGATTTTATTAAATAATAAGGGCTAAATAAAATCAACTTAAAGGACATGAAACCCATATTTTGTCTTATGATTTAGAAAGAGTATACAATTTTAATAAAGTTTCTAATTTACTATTATTATCTAATATGCTTCATTGTCTTGCAGCATTGAACATAACCTTTCTGTGTTTTCAGACTCCCATTGATTTCTATGGCATTCGTGGCCTCAAGGGTGGCGGTTTAAACTATAGGTGCGCTGCTTCGGAATAGACGCTGTTGAATGTTTGATAAATTGGCAAGAGGGTCTAATAGAGTCGAATGTGATGACGGATGATCAGTATTCCGCTCGAATAAAACAAGCATCGATCTGCGTCAGATTGATATCGTGGGAGAGTATATTACGTCACACATTTCAACATTTGATGATCTTGACGCTTTGTTAACTACGGTGGATCAACTTTGTGTCTAATTTGACTCATAATTCCAGCGTATTATCAGTTGAAGCATTGATAAATCAGCCCCTAAATCTTGATTGAAATAGAGAAGTTCAAGTGATACTTTCTAGTAAATATTTTACATATACTGTATGTTGCATCACTTTTAAGTTATTTAGCATTTGGGTATCATGCGCCTTTAACATTTTATATTTTGGATTCTAAAACATAAGTACAGTTCAATGTATCATTTACTGAAAATATTACTAAGTAATAATGTATATTTAGAATACTAACTGGAAATCTAAATCATACTGCAGTCTAAGATCTTAATGTACCCAACTTAAAAATGATTATTCCTATGTCAAGAAAACATGTTTTGAAAGAGTACATAAAAAGGCAACTCGTTTTAATGTATACTGTTCACTAGGTGCAATATGTTCACTTGTGCTCACTTTCCTGACTCATTAGAGGACCTAATTAGCATTAACTTTTTATGTAACAGGAACTAAGCATGCAGGTGTGCTGGTTACTTGTCAGAATGTAAGATAAATGTATAGTTTCCATGACAAATATTCCTTGTGGTTGCTATGAAAGCATCCTGTCAGGTGTGAAAATAGCACATAAATCAAGTAGATCTAATATTTTAGTCAAAATAATGGGTCTACGTTTCTATTTTTGCTATTGCTTGAGTTTTTATATGCAACTCGTCAAATACATTTTCTAAAAAGTTCCTCTTTTAAGCATTTATGTGTTTGAAACTGTGTGTAGATTTAAAGCAATGACATTTTGGGTAAATATACATTTCCATTGCACTTCTAGAACCAAGCTGACACATCTGGTGCGTCAATCACAAAAAGCATATATGTGTAGCCACCAATCACCAACTAGCTCCTACTGGTGCATTGAGGCTCCATCGTTTACATAGATATCGTTTTCAACACAGTATACAAAGAGAACAATGTAAATTTGATTATAGAAGTAAATGGAAAAGTCTCTTAAAATTGTACGCTCTATCTGAACCATGAAAGTTTAATTTTAACTTTCATGTCATTTTAAGGTCTTCCCTAAAACTTAGTATGTTTGTTGTTTTATACATTGATGTTACATTGTGGAGATTACAAGGGCCAGATTACAAGTGGAGCAATAATTTTTTATCGTTTATGAGCACTAACTGTGCTCAAGGTAAAAAATTATTGCCCTTGGGTTAGCGTTGTTATTACAAATTCAAAGTAAAAAGTTATGGTGCAAGTGAAAGACTCAGGCATGCTAGCTTTGGATATCGTGACCGTGCTGACTCCCTCTCCTCATAAACTTATATAGGGTGTGCTAAAGAAAGCCTTTTCATTGTATCGCTTGCACGCTAAAACAAAGCCGCTAGACAAACTGCACTAAAGCCAAAGGTGCTTATGGAATACTTTAAATTCCTATGTTCTTCTCTTAGAAGAACATTTTATATTTATTTTTAAATGTATATACATATATATATATATGAGTATTTTTTGTAAAATAGATATCTATATCTATCTATCTATCTATCTATCTATCTATATATATATATATATATATATATATATATACACAGTGGATATAAAAAGTCTACACACCCCTGTTAAAATGTCAGGTTGCTGTGATGTAAAAAAAATGAAACAAAGATAAATCATTTCAGAACTTTTTCCACCTTTAATGTGACCTATAAACTATACAACTCACCTGAAAAACAAACTGAAATCTTTTAGGTGGTGGGAAGTAAAAATAAAAAGCTAAAATAATATTGTTGCATAAGTGTGCACACACTTAAACTAATACTTTGTTGAAGCACATTTTGATTTGATTACCGCACTCAAGTCTTTTTGGGTATGAGTCTATCAGCATGGCACATCTTGACTTGGCAAGATTTGCTCACTCTTCTTTGTAAAAACACTCCAAATCTGTCAGATTGTGAGGTCATCTCCTGTGCACAACCCTCCTCAGATCACCCCACAGATTTTCGATTGGATTTAGGTCTGGGCTCTGGCTTGGCCATTCCAAAACTGTAATCTTCTACTGATGAAGCGATTCCTTTGTTTATTTGGATGTATGCTTTGGGTCGTTGTCATGCTGAAAGATAAAGTTCCTTGTTATGTTCATCTTTCTAGCAGAAGCCTGAAGGTTTTGTGCCAATATTGTCTGTTCATAATTCCCTCTACCTAGACTAAGGCCCCAGTTCCAACTGAAGAAAAAAAGCCCCAAAGCATGATGCTGCCACCACCATGCTTCACTGTGGGTATGGTGTTCTTTTGGTGATGGTGCAGTGTTGTTTTTGCGCTAAACATATCTTTTGTAATTATGGCCAAAACGTTTAACCTTCATTTCATTAGACCATAACACCTTTTCCTACATGCTTTTGGGAGACTTTAGATGTGTTTTTGTAAAATTTAGCCGGGCTTGGATGTTTTTCTTTGTAAGAAAAGGCTTCCGTCTTGCCACTCTACCCCATAGCCCCAACATATGAAGAATACGGGAGATTGTTGTCAGATGTACCACACAGCCAGTACTTGCCAGATATTCCTGCAGCTCCTTTAATGTTGCTGTAGGCCTCTTGGCAGCCTCCCAGACCATTTTTCTTTTCGTCTTTTCATCAATTTTGGAGGGACGTCCAGTTCTTGGTAATATTTTCTCCACTTGATAATGACTGTCTTCACTGTGTTCCATGGTATATGTAATGCCTTGGTAATTGTTTTGTACCCTTCTCCTGACTGATACCTTTTAACAATGAGATCCCTCTGATGCTTTGGAAGCTCTATGCAGACCATGGCTTTTGCTGTAGGATGCGACTAAAAGAATGTCAGGAAATACCTAATAGGACAGCTGAACTTTATGTGGGGTTAATCAGAGGCACTTTAAATAATGGCAGGTGTGTACTGACTCCTACAGTATTTAACATGATTTTGAATGTGATTCCTTAATTCTGAACACAGCTACATCCCCAGTTATAAGAAGAGCTAGCAAATCTTGTCAAGTCAAGATGTGCCATGCTGATAGACTCATACCCAAAAAGACTTGAGTGCTGTAATCAAATCAAAAGGTGCTTCAACAAAGTATTAGTTTGCACACTTATGCAACCACATTATTTTAGTTTTTTTGTTTACTTCCCTCCACCTAAAAGATTTCAGTTTGTTTTTTAATTAAGTTGTACAGTTTATAGGTCACATTAAAGGTGGAAAAAGTTCTGAAATGATTTATCTTTGTCTCATTTTTTTACATTACAAAAACATTTTAACGGGGGTGTGTAGACTTTTTATATCCACTGTATATAGATATAATGTATATATGTATTTAAAAATAACAAGAATTTTTTTTCTAAGTGAAAAACAGAACTTTCAAATATTTCTATTAAATAAACATAAAAATGATTAAAAATTATATTGCACTGCATGTTTCAACATATGTATGTTTATATATGTGTTTATATGTGTATATATGTATGTATGTGTGCATTGGTAACATTGTATATGAGTTATTTCTGGGGGAAAAGCAAGAGGGGATTTTTGCCTAAATGTGCTAATTTCCTATGCAAATATTTACATTGATTTAATTTTGAGACATGGAGGATTTTAATGTCAGTTTTTTATCTCCCCCCATAATTTTAATGAATTTTGGTTTAACCTTGAAAATAGCTTTATCAATGCAGCAACCAGAAATCTATCTCCTACTGATGAGTTCCAAATAGAACGAAACAGGCTGTCTAGGAGTGATTTCTGATTTGCTGCTATAATCCTGTTAAAAGGATAGCTGTGTTAAAACAGTATTTTTGAAGCAAAAAAACTGAGAATTTGCATATCTAATGTGCATATCTTACCCAGAATTCTCTTGTGCATTGGTAAAATTGTATATGAGTTATTTCTGGGGAAAAAGGAAGCGGGGATTCTTGCCTAGATGTGCTAATTTCCTATACAAATATTTACATTAATTTAATTTTGAGACATGGATGATTTTAATTTCAGTTTTTTATCTCCCCCCATAATTTTAATGAATTTTGGTTTAACCTTGAAAATAGCTTTATTAATGCAGCAACCAGAAATCTATCTCCTACTGATGAGTTCCAAATAGAACAAAACAGGATGTCTAGGAGTGATTTCTTATTTGCTGCTATAATCATGTTAAAAGGATAGCTGTGTTAAAACAGTATTTTTGAAGCAAAAAAATATGAGAATTTGCATATCTAATTTGCATATCTTACCCAGAATTCTCTTGTGCATTGGTAACATTGTATATGAGTTATTTCTGCCTAGATGTGCTAATTTCCTATGCAAATATTTACATTGATCACATATAAACACATAAATACATATGTATACACATGTGTACACACACATATAAAGTCAGTCAAACACCTTGCCTTATACCAAGGTGTTTGACTGAAGCAAAAAAACTGAGAATTTGCATATCTAATTTGCATATCTTACCCAGAATTCACTTGTGCATTGGTAACATTGTATAAGAGTTATTTCTGGGGGAAATGCAAGTGGGATTCTTGCCTAGATGTGCTAATTTCCTATGCAAATATTTACATTGATCACATATAAACACATAAATACATATGTATACACATGTGTACACACACATATAAAGTCAGTCAAACACCTTGCCTTATACCATGGGGCCGATTTATCAAGTGCCGAACGGCCCTTGATGCCCCTGCTTCCGCGCGAGCTTTAAGGCTTGCCGGAAACAGCAGTTATGAAGCAGCGGTCTTAAGACGACTGCTCTTTAACTGGTCCTCCTAGTCAGAGCAGCATACAGCAATCCTCCCGATCATGTACGATCTGCTGATTGACACCCCCTGCGAGCAGTCAATTGGCCGCGAATCTACAGGGGGCAGAATTGCACAAGCAGTTCACCAGAACTGCTTGTGCAATGTTAAATGCCGACAGCGTATGTATTCAGTGATGTCTACACTGCATCATGTCGGACAGACATTGATAATTCGATCCCCATATCACTTTTTAACCCTTTTAAAACATTTTTATCTATATAAATGTAATATATATTTTTTTAAAAATTGTATAGTGTAAGTGTAATACTCAAAATGTTTCAAATGTGTGTTAACCCCTTTACATTACTTCAGGTTGCACTAATTCTTCTAGCACTATTTGTGCTTTCGCTCGAGCAAAACCCACATCCATTGAAAGTGATGTTGGCCATGCTAAACTTCTTTGGTAAATCTGATTTACCAAGGACTTGTAATATCAAGGTCCAGCGATACTGCTTATTGCATCCCGCTCTAGTATTAGTACGCCACTTATAATAGGGGACATCATCAATAAGTACAAGAAGTTACGTATTTCTTTCTAAAGTGTAAGTGTAATTAGTTCTTAGTATAGCTTTATGCTTAAGACATGTATTTTGTGTATTAACTACACTTTTTTAATTAAAAAAGTGCTTCTGTAAATGACTCCTGAACCTGCTTCTTTCCAAACTGTGATCATAACCTCTTGTTCTAATAATACTATTTTTTGTGAAAAATGTTTTAATTCTTAGATTTATTAAATCCTTCAAATGCTTGAAGGTTTTTCTTGAAGGGAAATATATAGACCCAGAATATATTGTTTATTATTAAATATATATATATATATATATACATACATATATATATATATATATATATATATATATATATATATATATACATATATATATATATATATATATATATATATATAACATATTAAACAGTTCTAAATTAAAAGACTGTTCATGACCAAAAGATGAATTTAAATACTGAATAACATATTCTAAAAAAACATAGGTAATGTTTACATCTTAAAAAAAAAAAACCTCAAGTAGGAAGTAAATCAATAATTTTATTTTATCCCGAATGCTCTTCAATAATTTATAGAAGAAGCAGGCAAATTAAGCGACTAATTAGGATTTGCTTTTAGTGTACTGCAGAATGAGATCACTCAGTTAGTAATACTTTATACTGACTGCAATGTTAAATTTTCAGCCTCTAACATGAAAAAAAATAATCAATTTTTATTTTGAAGTGCTCACTTGTAGAAATCAACAAAATGAATGAATGATTCAGAGAAGAACAATGAGAAGTGAAGCTGTCTTGTATTTGTTAGTGGTTCACTAAACCGAGTCTTTTTCTCTAACAGCCAAAGGCTTAGCATGGCGCCAACCTGAAAATCTGTCTCCTCTTGTAATTCCTGAATGTGATTAATGTCAGCTGGAAATGAGTTGATTAAAATATTACGAGTCACATGTTTGCAAGATTAAAATATCTGCTAGATTAATTAAGGCCTAGTCCCTTTGAACCGAGTCAGACAAAAGCAATATGTCTCTGTCTTGAAACAAAATGTGACGTGTACACAGCAATACCAGAACCAGATATTCTGTATAGTAGATTCATAATTACCACTTGGAAGCATCACATGTACCCACAGTTGTATTTAGGTTTTATGCTGCACATAGTTTCTTTTACACTGACCACCAGAACACTGATTTTTTTTTTTTTAAATTGATTTCTCCTTCATTATTTCCTCTTGCCAACTGTTCCCAGCCCTCTTTTACAGGCTGTAAAATTGTACAGTCAAGTACAGTCAAGTACAATATTTTTAGAGATGAGGAGTCAAGACTAAATTCCAGCTGGATATCTGCCACCCCATAATAACCTAGAATAGAAGTGGGACAAAACAGTTTTATCTCTCTTGAGCACTTCTGCTCTCAAGGTAAATCAATAAGGCTTCCATGTTAGTGTTGGTATTACAAGTTAAAAGTAAACAGTTAGTGCGTGAGCGAAAGACTAACTTCTTGAGTTCAGATATTGTGACCGCGTTAACTCCCTTTCCCTATAGATTTCCATGGGTTGTGCTAAAGAAAGCCTTTTCATTTTATAGCTTTAGACCAACTACGCTAAAGCCAAAGGTACATTAGGAATACTTCAAATTCCAATCAGATAGATTACGAGTTTTGAGCGCTATAGGGAAATTAACGACCGCCACAAAGCGGCGGTATTTAACCTCCCTATAGCGCTGCTATTATAGGTTTTGTAAAACCCGGCTTGTGCGGGCAATATGGTTGCATTGAGCTCCATACCTTACCCAAATACAAGCAGTGTTTTGACATGCTCATGCACAATTTCCCCATAGACATCAATGGGGAGAGTCGGCTAAAAAAAGTCTAACACCTGCGATCGCAGAAACAAAAGCTCCGTAATGCAGCCCCATTGATGTCTATGGGGAAAGAAAAAGTTATGTTTAAACCTAACATAAAATACACGTCTAAACACCACTAATCTGCTGCCCCTAACATCGAAGCCCCCTACATTACAGTTATTAACCCCTAATCTGCCGCCCCCAATGTTACCGCCACTATACTAAAGTTATTAACCCCTAAACCTCTGGCCTCCCACATCACCAACACTAAATAAATATATTAACCCCTAAACGTAAGCCTAAGTCTAACCCTAACCCCTAACTTAAATACAATTAAAATAAATCTAAATTAAACTTACAATTATTACCTAAATAATTCCTATTTAAAACTAAATACTTACCTGTAAAAAAAAAACCTAAGCTAGCTACAATATAACTAATAGTTATATTGTGGCTAGCTTAGGTTTTATTTTTATTTCACACGTAGGTTTGTATTTATTTTAACTAGGTAGACTAGTTAGTAAATAGTTATTAACTATTTACTAGCTACCTAGTTAAAATAAATACAAATTTACCTATAAAATAAAACCTAACCTGCCTTACACTAAAATCTAACATTACAATCAAATAAAATAAATTAAATTAATAAAATACAATTATCTATATTACACAAAAAAGAAACACTAAATTACACAAAATAAAAAAAGAAATGCTCAAAAATAAAAACGAATTACTCCTAATCTAATAGCCCATAGCCCTATCAAAATAAAAAAGCCCACCCAAAATAAAACAAACCCTAGCCTACACTAAACTGCCAATGGCCCTTAAAAGGGCCTTTTGTGGGGCATTGCCCAAAAGAAATCAGCTCTTTTACCTGTTAAAAAAATACAAAAACCCATCAACAGTAAAACCCACCACCCACCCAACCAAACCCGCAAATAAAAACCTATCTAAATAAACCTAAGCTAACCATTGCCCTGAAAAGGGCATTTGGATGGGCATTGCCATTAAAAGGGCATTTAGCTCTTTTACATTGCCCAAACCCTAAGCTAAAAATAAAACCCACCCAATAAACCCTTAAAAAAACCTAACACTAACCCCCGATGATCCACTTACAGTTTTCGAAGACCGGACATCCATCCTCATCCAGGCAGCAGAAGTTTTCATCCAAGTGGGCAGAAGTCCTCATCGAAGTCGGCAGAAGTCTTCATCCGACGGCATCTTCTATCTTCATCCATCCGGCGCGGAGCGGGTCCATCTTCAAGACATCTGGTGCAGAGCATCCTCTTCTTCCGATCGCTGCTGTAGAATTAATTTTCCGTGACGTCCTTTAAATGGCGTCCCTTACATTCTGATTGGCTGATAGAATTCTACCAGCCAATAGGAATTAAAGGTTAAAAAATCCTATTGGCTGTTGCAATCAGCCAATAGGATTGAGCTCGCATTCTACTGGCTATTCCAATCAGCCAATAGAATGCAAGCTCAATCCTATTGGCTGATTGCAACAGCCAATAGGATTTTTTCACCTTTAATTCCTATTGGCTTATAGAATTCTATCAGCCAATAGAAATGTAAGGGACACCATCTTGGATGACCTCACTTAAAGGGAAACTTCATTCTACAGCAGAGATCGGAAGAAGAGAATGCTCCGCGCCAGATGTCTTGACGATGGACCCGCTCCGCGCCAGATGTCTTGACGATGGACCCGCTCCGCGCCGGATGGATGAAGATAGAAGATGCCATCTGGATAAAGACTTCTGCCCACTTGGATGAAGACTTCTGCCGCCTGGATGAGGATGGATGTCTGGTCTTCGAAAACTGTAAGTGGATCGTCGGGATTAGTGTTGAAAAAAAATAATACCTAAGCTAGCTACAATGTAACTATTATTTATTTTGTAGCTAGCTTAGGTTTTATTTTATAGGTAAGTATTTAGTTTTAAATAGGAATTATTTAGGTAATAATTGTAAGGAACAGCCAATAATTGATTGGAACAGCCAATAGAATTAGATAAAGGTTGGTGTCCTATTGGTGCGCAAATGAGATTCCCTAGCACTTACACTTATCTGCTCCCAAAAACAGATATATTCAGGAATAGTGATGTTGCGAATAGTTTGCCGGCAAATAGTTCCTGGCGAATATAGCAATGTTCAATCCGCCCCCTATTCGTCATCATTGAGTAAACTTTGACCCTGTACCTCACAGTCAGAAGACACATTACAGCCAATCAGCAGCAGAGCCTCCCTCCCAGACCCTCCCACCTCCTGGACAGCATCCATTTTAGATTCATTTGGAAGCTGCATTCTTAGTGAGAGGAGGGACAGTGTAGCTGCTGCTGATTTAATAGGGAAATCGATAGCTAGGCTAGTGTATTCAGTGTCCACTACAGCCCTGAAGGACTCATCTGATCTCTGCTGTAAGGACAGCACCCCAAAAAGCCCTTTTTAGGGCTAGAACATCTGTCTGCTTTTTTTTCCCCTGTGTAATCTAATTGCAGTTGTCTGCCTGCCAGCGTGTGTGTCAGGCTCACAGCGTATACTGTGCCCACTTGCCCAGTGTCACCACTCATATCTCGTGTAACAGTAGTGTACATTTAAAAAAAACAACACTTTTTTGATAATAGCAGACAGCTGCCAGTACCCAAGATGGCCGCCAATAAGGCAGATGAGGAGGGTTAGAGAGCTGTTTTGGGGGGGATCAGGGAGGTTGGGGGCTAAGGGGGGATGCTACACCACAGCATACGTAAATATGCTAAAAAAAATTAAATTGTTTTTAAAAACCTTTTATTTTAGTACTGGCAGACTTTCTGCCAGTACTTAAGATGGCGGGGACAATTGTGGGGTGGGGGAGGGAAGGGAGCTGTTTGGGAGGGATCAGGGGGTCTGATGTGTCAGGTGGGAGGCTGATCTTTACACTAAAGCTAAAATTAACTCTACGAGCTGCCTACATGCTCCCTAATTAACCCCTTCACTGCTGGGCATAAAACACGTGTGGTGCGCAGTGGCATTTAGCAGCCTTCTAATTACCAAAAAGCAACGTCAAAGCCATATAAGTCTGCTATTTCTGAACAAAGGGGATCCCAGAGAAGCATTTACAACCATTTATGCCATAATTGCATAAGTTATTTGTAAATAATTTCTGTGAGAAACCTAAAGTTTGTGAAAAAGTGAACAATTTTTTTTATTTGATTGCATTTGGTGGGGAAATGGTGGCATGAAATATACCAAAATGGGCCTAGATCAATACTTTGGGTCGTCTACTACACTTAAGCTAAAATTAACTCTACAAGCTGCCTATATGCTCCCTAATTAACCCCTTCACTGCTGGGCATAAAACACGTGTGGTGCGCAGTGGCATTAAGCAGCCTTCTAATTACCAAAAAGCAACGCCAAAGCCATATAAGTCTGGTATAATGGCATGTCTGGCACACAGTGTTGTGGCAAGGGTCCATCTGACCACTGATACCTGGTCTGCAAAGCATGGTCAGGGCAGGTATATCACCTACACTGCGCACTGTGAAGCGGGCGTAACCCTTACACTACCTGATCGATACAACATCATACCTGATGTTTTAAAGCACGTTATTCCAAACAATTTAGGAATGTTAGGTGATTTATGCCCTTTATGGATTAAAACCAGACTCTGCATCAACTATGCAATTTTCCATGGGAGTTTTGCCATGGATCGCCCTCCGGCATGCCACAGTCCAGGTGTTAGTCCCCTTGAAACAACTTTTCCATCACTATGGTGGCCAGAAAGAGTCCCTGTGGGTTTTAAAATTTGTCTGCCTATTGAAGTTTGCCCGTTCGCGAACAGTTGTGGAAGTTCGCGTTCGCCGTTCGCGAACCCAAATTTTTAGGTTCGCGACATCACTATTCAGGAAATAAGACAAATAAAATACAATGTAGTGTAAGTGCGCTCACAGCAGCGGGAATATGGAAATATTTAAAAATTAATAGTTAAAAATATTTGACAATTGATATATATCAAGATATAGAAAATATTCAAAAATTAGTGGTAAAAAATGTTTAATAATTCATATTAATCAAGAGTTATCTCATTGGTAGATGAAAATAATACAGTAAATGTGGAAATAAGGGTTAATATTATAACTATTTATTGTTTAAAACATACAATCTTAGTATTATGATTCTGTGACAGGTCACAAGTTAAAATTTAAAAACTTTCTGTCTACAATCGACCTTAAAAAAGCCTGAAAAGTACAAAATACATCTATGTACAGATCAGGTTAAATGAAAGCTTTTGCTGGTTTACCCAGTTTTAAATAGCTAGCACCAGGAGTTTGGTATAACTTATAGTAGTGCACCAATACCAGATACAAAATGAGATTCAAAACGGAATGTCAATTTTCTTATTCCATATATTGTCCATATGTTAAAAAAATCTGCATAATGTATTGCACAAATATCCACAAATGGGTAAATTCTAGATAGAGAGTATCAGTATCAGTGATAAATGTAACACTTTGCTCTCCGGTGTGGTCCCTTAAGGTTTTCAATGTGTCAAAGAAAATGTCCGTTTTAGCATATAACGTTGAGCTGGAGTCACCAATATAGCATGTCAATATTAGTGATATTTGTAACACTTACTCCCCAGTATACTGTCTTACAATCTTTGTATTTAATGTGTCAAAGGCAATGTTCGTTTATCAAGCTCTGTGGCATATGGCTTTAAGGTGTGTGTGTTTACCACGCTATCCGGCTGCTACACCTCAGTGTGCCTACCTGTTCTTGTGTGGGTATCCTCCGTCCACTTCCCGGATGGCACAGGTGTCTGTACAGCTCCACGGATAGCCGGAGACGTCACACGCACGTCCGTTCCTCTCGAAAGTAGATCCATCTGAACTAACTGCGCAGAGTGTATATGTTGAATAGAAAGTAGTGCCACTGCAATCCTTTGTAATACTCAGTTCTTTTTTGCAAATGAGGTGTAGAAATTTCCTGTATGTCTTGTTCAAACAACCATCAACGCGTTTCACCACTTCTTGTGGCTTTCTCAAGATGGTTTTAGTAGACTTGGTTTTATCTTTATATACGTATTGGTGATTCCTGATTGGTCCGGCCTTACAGCCTCTTCTTCAATTTTACTTTGGTTAAGGTGGAATTGGTGCGCTTTATTAAGAAGGAAGGCTTATAAGTTTATAAGTTTAACATGCCCATCTTTATAGGGAGTTATACAGCGATTAAATAAATATAATACAATGAAATAAAATTAAATTTACAATTTACACATTGGTGTAAACAATTTATAAACAGTATGTTTGCTAAAAACCTATAAAACTATACAAAATATGACTGTGTATAATAAAATTATCTACCAATTTGATAATTTATTATTGCCAAAAATAGTTATGAGATATTTATAAACAGTATGTTTGCTAAAAGCCTATAGAAACTGTACAAAATATGACTATGGGTGATAAAACTATCTCACAATTTGATGCTTTATTAATGCCAAAAAATGATAGTGAGATATATCAAATCTCAATGTTTTCCTATTCTGACACTATGATATAATTTAATGTGTTATTTATAACAATGAGTTATATCTAGAGAGGGGAATAATGACATGTATTATCCCTTCTTTTTAGGACTTAAATATTGTCTAGTTATTATAAGGTTAAAAAATTAGACAACTATATATCAGTTGTTAAATCGATATTGACCTTTTAGCTTGACGTATTTAATCCATATTTGTTGTGTCTAGATTAAAACCTATATATATCTAAACAATAAAAGTATATTCATATATAATAGAAAATAAAGGTTAAAAAGATAATGCTTAAAAACAATTAGTCTAAAATAAAGGGGTTAAGATCCAACTCGGAATTTAAACCTTTAGGGTATAATGTTTGTAGCTCGTATTCGTTCAGCTTCTTTGCGTAGGAGCAGGCGTTCATAGATTAAGTTGCTCCCTGATCCTTGTTCGCAGGGTCCTAGTGGTCTCTCCTACATACTGTTTGCCACAAGAACACTGAATGAGGTATATAACCCCTTTATCACTGCATCTAATAGTGTCCTTGATACTGTATTTTTTGCCTGTATTAGTGGCTATATAATCTTTACATTTAGTACTATGTTTACAGGCTTTGCAGCTGTAGCAGGGATAATAGCCTCTTAATTTGCTCCCTGTCAGATCAGTGGTTCTAATTTGAGACTGTTGCATTTTCTTATTAAAATCACTGGGTGCCAGTATATTTTTAATATTCGTTGCCTTTGAAAAATAATTTGGGGGTATTCAGAAATGGTGTCTCCAAGAATTTGGTCAAATTTGATAAGGTGCCAATGCTTATTAACTATTTTCTTTAGGTGATTATGGTGATAGCTGAAGTTTGTTATCAGGGGCACTTTTATGGTGTTTCTAGTATCATCCTTGATTCTTGGTGTCCTGGAAAGGAGATCTTGTCTATCTGCACTTCTTATTTTGGAGATGGTCCTTTCTAGTACCTTTGGCTCATATCCCTTCTCTAGGAATCTACTTTCTAATATTTTTACTTGTTGGTCGTAATCTGAAATTTTCGAGCAATTTTGTCTAACTCTGAGAAATTGTCCCTTCGGGATATTGTCGATCCAACAACTTAAATGACAGCTATGTGTGGGAATATAATTGCTAGCGTCTATGGATTTGAAGTGATTTTTTGTGGCTATTTCGCCATTCTCTACATAGATGTCTAAATCAAGGAAGGTAATGGATTGTTTACTGGTAGTATGCGTGAATTTTAGGTTTACATCATTTTGATTCATTTCTTCCAGGAAAGATGTTAGACTCTCCTCACTCCCTTTCCACACTATTAGGATGTCATCAATGTATCTTTTATATAGCATGAGGTTTGCTCCCAGCCTATGCCCCTGTAGGTAATGGTACTCCCATTTACCCATAAACAGGTTGGCATAGCTGGGAGCAAACCTTGTGCCCATTGCGGTTCCTTGGACCTGGAGGTACACATTCCCATTAAATGCAAATATGTTGTTCTGTAGTATAAATTCAATGCATTCTAAAATAAAATTGTTATTTCTGATTTGTGTTTAATTTTCGTTTTTTAGAAACCAATCTACCGCAGCTAACCCTTTGTCATGTTGGATGCTTGTGTATAGGGAGCTAACGTCGCTAATTGCTAAAATGTAGTCATTATGCCAATCCAAATCTTTTAAAAGATTCAACACTTCGGTGGTGTCTTTTAAATATGATGGTAGTCTTTGTACATAACTTTGAAGTTGAGTGTCTACAAACAGAGAAAGGTTGGAACAAATAGAAGAAATACCGGAAATAATTGGGCGTCTTTGTGGATTAATAAGGGTTTTATGTATTTTTGGGCAAAAAAAAAAAACATAGCCATTTTAAGAAATTTTTGATAAATGAAATTAAATTCCTTGATATTAATTAGCCCCTTATCCTTAGCTTTTGTTAGCATATCATGCAATCTTTTATTTATCTTGTCTATTGGATTTAGTCTTATTTTCTGATAAGTTTTAGCGTCATTTAATAAACGGTTAGCTTCGCTTATATATTTGGACGTATCCATAATAACAAGGCCCCCGCCCTTATCTGCTGGTTTAATAGTTATGTCCTTATCTTTCTGTAATTGTGTCAGTATTTCCCTTTCTTTTTTTGTCATATTAAACCTAATCTTACTGTTGTCATCCACCTTTAGTTTTGCTAATTCAGATAAGACTGTCCTTTCAAATACTTCTAAATTGCTTCCTTTACTTTGATAGGGATAAAAAGAAGATTTGGGTTTGAGCAAAGTATGTGTTATGTTACTGTTATTGATAGTGTCATTACATATTTGTCTTTCTATTGGATTTCTAATGAAATGTCTCTTGAGAGTTAGGTTCCTCACAAATGTTTTGATATGGATATGTGTTTCAAACTTATTGAGTTTAGACCTTGGGGTAAATGTGAGGCCTAATTTCAATACTTTTGATTCCTGTTCTGTCAATTCTTTTTTGCTAAGATTAAATATCCCTATATGTTCTATTTCTTTTTCTGTTTGGATTGAATGTTTCTTTCTCCTTCCATTTCCCCTAGCTCCTCTCTGCTTCTTTTGGACCGTGTTGTTCTTTGGTCTAGAGGGGTGCCTATGCCTAAAAAATCCCCTGAGGTGCTGGGTCTAATAGTATCCCCTTCATTACGAGGTTCTTCTGGGTTATCTCTGTGTGTGGTTAAGGATTGAAATCTATTCCTAATAGGGATAGACCATTCTTTTTTCTTAAATGTAGCCGGTTTAGTTGGTCTAATGGAATTTCCATATCGCCTATGTTCAGTATCAAATTCTTTATGGTGTGTTGTAAAATTTTCTTCTTGCACTGGTCTGTGGGTATGATACATGTTTCTATTGTAATCATGATACCGTGTTATCAATTCTATTATGTCTATGGTCTCTATAGTATCCGTGTTCCCCCTCTTCTCTTTCATTATTTTGTCTATATTCTCTGTGATGGTGATCATAGTGTCTCCTCTCATTTTCATGTGTGTAATAGTGGTGTCTTGGTTGACTAATAAAGTGATTGCTCCTTACTTCTCTTTGGTTTGTGTAGTGATTATTTCTATGTGAATAATTGTGTGAACGATCTTGTGAAAATACCCTCTATTTTCTTTAATGTTGTGTTCTTGTTGTTGATTATTATGCCACCCTCGGTGTCTTTGTCTAAAGTGATTGTCTCTAGGGGCATGTTCATAATGGACATGTGATTCTTCTTTATGTGTTAATTCTGTATTCTCTGTATACAAATTGTGTTCATTTGCTATATCATGTTGTTCTACTACTTGTGTTTCTTCAGTAATTTTGGGTGGAGTGATGGTCTGATGATAATCTTGTTGATCCCTATTTAGTTTTCTCCATTTAATTGATAATATATTCTTATTGGTATCATTGAGTTGGTCTATTATCTGTTTCTGTTTATTTAGAAAGATCTCACTGTTTTGGTGAGCTTCTATTTTTTGTTTTATATTATCTATCTTAGTTTTGAAGTTTGTCATGCTTACTGTCCTTGATTTTTTTAATGATTTCTATCAACCCAAATGAGGCTTTTTCTAATGTTTCAAACCATTCTAAGCAATTTATCAAATTTACCTTTTGTATAAGAACCGGAGCCGTCTAGTAAGCCTCCTCCTACCTTGAACAGGCTGAGCGGTGACGTCACACACCTCCTTCGCTCCACGCACGCTGACATCGGAACCCACAGCTCCAGCTTTCTCCAGCTGAACGGCCGCAACTAAAGTCTTTCCCAATATACCGGTAAGCTTTCACTTAAGTATTTCCTTAGTCTCATGGACTGTTAGCATAAAACTTTGCATCTAATTCTGTGCTTGCATATCAACTCGGATCTCACAATATCCACTGCAACCCCAGCAAATGTACCTGTCACTCCATTGTTTCCAAAGGGTCGTGCAGTCTGCAATATATTTTTACACTGCATAAGATCTTACCCACTTGTTATACTTAAAATTTTTACACCTGCTGATGTAACACTCATTTGCATTGTTAGGTTAAACTTCCTGCCACATAATTCTCAGTGCACTTTGTACACATGTGGTGGCAATAGGAAACTTTAACCCACACATACAATATAACAAATTCTGCTGTATGGTTCTATGGTACAACCAGTTGCCTGGAATCATATTGTTGATACCATTCACCAGTTCAGCTACATATATATATTTGTTAACTTGAATTCCAGCAGTTGTGGTTCACATTCATATGCTATGCTCAACTATTCTAATTCTTCTAGACAAAAAATAAAGTTGAGCCTGACAAATATATATATAAAAAAAGCTTTTAGCAAACATACTGTTTATAAATATCTCATAACTATTTTTGGCAATAATAAATTATCAAATTGGTAGATATTTTTATTATACACAGTCATATTTTGTATAGTTTTTATAGGTTTTTAGCAAACATACTAATTATAAATTGTTTACATCAATGTGTAAATTGTAAATTTAATTTTATTTAATTGTATTATATTTATTTAATCGCTGTATAACTCCCTATAAAGATGGGCATGTTAAACTTATAAACTTATAAGCCTTCCTCCTTAATAAAGCGCACCAATTCCACCTTAACCAAAGTAAAATTGAAGAAGAGGCTGTAAGGCCTGACCAATCAGGAATCACCAATACGTATATAAAGATAAAACCAAGTCTACTAAAACCATCTTGAGAAAGCCACAAGAAGTGGTGAAACGCGTTGATGGTTGTTTGAACAAGACATACAGGAAATTTCTACACCTCATTTGCAAAAAAGAACTGAGGATTACAAAGGATTGCAGTAGCACTACTTTCTATTCAACATATACACTCTGCGCAGAGTTATTTCAGACGGATCTACTTTCGAGAGGAACGGACGTGCGTGTGACGTCACTGGCTATCTGTGGAGCTGTACAGACACCTGTGCCATCCAGGAAGTGGACGGAGGATACCCACACAAGAACAGGTAGGCACACTTAGGTGTAGCAGCCGGATAGCGCGGTAGACACACACACCTTAAAGCCATATGCCACAGAGCTTGATAAACGAACATTGCCTTTGACACATTAAATACAATGATTGTAAGACAGTATACTGGAGAGTAAGTGTTACACATATCACTAATATTGACATCCTATATTGGTGACTCCAGCTCAACGTTATATGCCACGAAGTTTGGTAAAAACTGACATTTTCTTTGACACATTGAAAACCTTAAGGGACCACACCGGAGAGCAAAGTGTTACATTTATCACTGATACTGATACTCTCTATCTAGAATTTACCCATTTGTGGATATTTGTGCAATAAATTATGCAGATTTTTTTAACATATGGACAATATATGGAATAAGAAAATTGACATTCCGTTTTGAATCTCATTTTGTATCTGGTATTGGTGCACTACTATAAGTTATACCAAACTCCTGGTGCTAGCTATTTAAAACTGGGTAAACCAGCAAAAGCTTTCATTTAACCTGATCTGTACATAGATGTATTTTGTACTTTTCAGGCTTTTTTAAGGTCGATTGTAGACAGAAAGTTTTTAAATTTTAACTTGTGACCGGTCACAGAATCATAATACTAAGATTGTATGTTTTAAACAATAAATAGTTATAATATTAACCCTTATTTCCACATTTACTGTATTATTTTCATCTACCAATGAGATAACTCTTGATTAATATGAAGTATTTTATTTGTCTAACAGCCAATAGAATGCCAGTTCAACCCTATTGGCTGATTGGATCAGCCAATAGGATTTTTTCTACCTTATTTCCAATTGGTGATAGAATTATATCAGCCAATCGGAATTGAAGGGATGCCATCTTGGATTAAGTCATTTAAAGGAACCTTCATTCAGTCGTCGGCCATCGGAAGAAGAGGATGCTCCGCGTCGGATGTCTTGAAGATGGACCCGCTCTGCGCCGGATGGATGAAGATAGAAGATACCATCTGGATGAAGACTTCTGCCCGTCTGGAGGACCATTTCTGCCCGGTTGGATGAATGCTTCTGGCCGTCTGGAGGACCACTTCTGCCTGGTTGGGTGAAAACTTCTCATGGTAGGGTGATCTTCAAGGGGTTAGTGTTAGGTTTTTTAAGGGGGGATTGGGTGGGTTTCAGAGTGGGGTTGGTTGTGTGGGTGGTGGGTTTTAATGTTGGGGGTGGGATTTGTACTTTTTTTTCAGGTATAAGAGCTGATTACTTTGGGGCAATGCCCCGCAAAAGGCCCTTTTAAGGGCTATTTGTAATTTAGTGTAGGGTGGGGCTTTTTTTATTTTGGGGGGCTTTTTTATTTTGTTAGGGGGATTAGAGTAGGTGTAATTAGTTTAAAAATCTTGTAATTTCTTTATTATTTTCTGTAATTTAGTGTTTGTTTTTTTCGTACTTTAGATAATTTTATTTAATTGTAATTAATTGTATTTAATTTAGGTAATAAATTTAATTATAGTGTAGTGTTAGGTGTAATTGTAACTTAGGTTAGGTTTTATTTTACAGGTAAATTTGTCTTTATTTTAACTAGGTAGTTTTTAAATAGTTAATAACTATTTAATAACTATTCTACCTAGTTAAAATAAATACAAAGTTGCCTGTAAAATAAAAATAAACCCTAAGCTAGCTACAATGTAACTATTAGTTATATTGTAGCTAGCTTATGGTTTATTTTATAGGTAAGTATTTAGTTTTAAATAGGAATTATTTAGTTAATTGTAGATATATTTATAGATTTATAGATTTATTTAAATTATATTTAAGTTAGGGGGTGTTAGGGTTAGACTTAGGTTTAGGGGTTAATAAATTTATTATAGTGGTGGCAACATTGGGGGCGACAGATTAGGGGTTAATAAATGTTAATAAATGTAGGTAGGTGGCGGCGATGTTAGGGGTTAATAATATTTAACTAGTGTTTGCGATGCAGGAGTGCGGAGGTTTAGGGGTTAATATGTTTATTATAGTGGCGGCGATGTCCGGTTCGGCAGATTAGGGGTTAAAATTTTTATTTTAGTGTTTGTGATGTGGGGGGGGGGGGGCTCGGTTTAGGGGTTAATAGGTAGTTTATGGGTGTTAGTGTTTTAGCACCCCAGTTAAGAGTTTTATGCTACGGCGTTGTAGTGTAAAACTCTTAACTACTGACTTTAAAACGTGGTACTAAGCTTGACAGGAGAGGGTCTACCGCTCACTTTTGGTCAGACTCGTAATACCGGCGCTATGCAAGTTCCATTGAAAATATAGGATACGCAATTGATGTAAGTGTATTTGCGGTATTTCGGAGTCTGGCCAAAAAAGTGAGCGGTACACCTGTACCTGCAAAACTCGTAATACCAGTGGGTGTTAAAAAGCAGTGTTAGGACCTCTTAACACTGCTTTTTAAGGCTAACGCACAACTCGTAATCTAGGCCAGAGAGTGCTCACAGTAATGGAAGGTCATAGCAGACCTGGAGATTTTTTTTTTAAATAATTATCATCTCTCGCTTCTCACTCTTAACTATCTTTCTCGTCTCCTTCCTCTCTTCAATCTCTCTTTTTACCCTCTTACTTCTCTCAGGCCATATCTTCTCTTTACACTCTTTCTTTCTGCACTCTTATACCTCTTCACTTTTTTTTCAATAAATGTCTCTTAACTCTACCTTCTTCTCTATGTTTACTTTTCCTTTCCACTAACTCTCTGCCCCGTTTACCCTCTCAGAAGTAATAGTCTAAGCAGTAATGGGGTCCCTACAGCCCTAAAGTAAAAACATATCCTGGCACTTTTACGGCTATATAATATCCCTTTAGATAATAGTTTTAGCACACAGTCCAAAATGTGTGTTTGCCAGTGCTGCAATAGGCATATACATCCTACATATACAGTGTGCCAACTTTGCTACTTGCAATACTTTGCTACTTAAAATAGCCACTGTGAAAATTTTGAGCCCTGTATATATGTATACTGCGTATATATATATATATATATATTCAACAGTAAGCACGCTCTGGATTTTAGCCAACATCAAAAAAACATATATTTATCCCAAATAGTGACATTTCGGGACCACACACAGTCCCTTCCTCAGACTAATAAATCATTACACATCAATAAGTATAAATATCCAACACACCAACCAAATGCACTAATTGTAATGCTTGTGGGATATTCCACTATCAGACCAAACTTGGCCAGTAGTCTTCTTATCCCGGTGTCAAGCTGAAATGATAGGGAATATCCCAAAACAGAGGAAGTTCACAAAATGAGGTAAGCGGTATTCACAATAGGCAGGGTAGTCTTTGGTGGCAACAGGTATGGAATCCAGTGGTATGGCAGTTCAAGGGTAAACCAATAGATGGACCGGAAACAGGCAGGAATTGGCAACAAAGGGAATCCAATAATTACAGTTCAAGAATAAGTAGATAAATAGCGTTAACATGGAATCAGAGTAGAACCAAAGTAAAGTTTCTTGATTTAGAAATATACATAGAGAATAATACATTAAAAACGAAAAACTTCTTTAAAAGCATTGATGTAAACAACTATATCAGTTTAAATAGCTGTCATCAAAGACACTGACTAAAGAACATACCAAAGGGACAATTTGTCCGCCTTAGACGTAATTGTAGGGATGAAGCTGTTTTTAAAACTCAATCTAAAATATTAAAAGAAAGGTTTATAGAAAAAAAACGATTCCAGCGCTTTTTTAGAAGAAAAAATAGAAGTTGCAAAATTGGATAGAAAAAATCTACTCCAATATAAACATAAGAGCAACTGTATACCAAAAATGGATAAGGACAATTCAGCAAGTAGACTAATTTTACAACACAGTACTCAAAGTAAAGAAGTTAGAGAGATTATACAAAAACATTGGGGTTTTCTATTTAGAGACCCAAGCCTAACAGAACTCATAGAAGACAGACCTAATATAATGTTTAAAAAGGTTCCAAACTTAAAATTACAACTCTCACACAAGATAAAAAAGACAGAGGGTACCAACTCAAACAAAAACTGGTTACCATTACCCCAAGAAGGTTTTAGGAGGTGCCAGTTTTGTAATGCTTGTAAAAGAATGAAAAAGGGACAGAGAATATGCAATAAATTCTATTCCACTGATGAAAGAAGGAATTATGACATTAATCAATTTATCACGTGTAATAGTAAGAATGTAATATATATGTTACGCTGCACGTGTAATCTAATTTACATAGGACGCACCTCCAGGCTTCTTAAAATAAGATTAAATGAGCACATTTACAATATAGAAAAAGGTTTTCAAAAACATACATTATCGGCACATTTTGACAAAAAACACAATAGAAGAATAGAGGATCTTGAGTTTTTAGGTATTAGGAAGGTAGAATATGGGTGGGAAGGAGGCAATATTCAAAATCAACTAGGTCGCCTAGAGATGAAATGGATCCATATTATGGATAGTTTTATACCAAATGGCCTGAATAAGGATTTTGAGCTTCATCATTTTTTATAAGTTCCCCAATTAGTGTATCCTCTAATGTATTTCTTTAAAAAGCTTTTTAAAAATCAATTAAAATGTAACTCTTTATCTCTGAATTCTAATGTATCAATATTAAATAGCAATAAATAATAAGTTGATTGTAGAAAAACTATATGAAACTATATTAGACTCAAGATTACAAACTCTCATTTATTCCGAATTTGTATGTCTGGTAGTAAATAGTTCTAGGTACATGTAGAGAACTATGTATATATAGATGGCTTCAATGCCATTATTAAAAGGTTGGATTCTATTTAGAATAGGGAATATAAATATATATAATTCTGTTCCAGATAAGAATGAGAATGTTATTATACTAAAAATAAATGCTACGATGTATATGTTCTTTTATGTTTTTTACCAATGTGTTATACATTTGTTGTAAATATTCTCTAATTTAAGGTGTGAAAATTATTTACTGGTATGGTATACAGTAGACACAGTAGACTCGTTAGAGGATACTATCTCGTGAAGTCAATTTATAATATTCTTAGATGGTAGTACCTTTTGTTAAGCATGTTTGCCCTTAACTGATGTTTATGCATATATTTGTCAAAATCTCTATTTGAAATATTTGTACTTAAAGACAATTCTATTGTGACCTCAAATTGAACTATATGCCCACTTTCAAAATGGAGGACCGTATACCGGATTTCCGGTTCAATGAATCTGAAGGTTTTAAATCAGGTCTTTGGACATGCGCACACCATTCCTTGATAAAGCTTTTAGCGAAACGTACGTCGGATCTACCGTTCCCTGGCGGCCTGCCAAGTATCTGCACACCTATAAGGAGAGCAACAATTACTGGACTTTCTGGGGGAGGTTGTGTGGTTCAGTTTCTACACTCCTTACCACGGTCTCTGGTATCTTGTTTAGCTCACTTTGAGCAATTACTACATTGTATTGCCAAAAAACTTCTTGTATAAGGTGTTTCCAGCAGTTCTTGTGATGCTATTTTATAATTGTATTTTAATAAATCTTTTTATCTGAATATCCGGTATAAGAATCTGTTTGCCCAACAGTATAAAAGTGGGTGTGCGCTTTTACCTGAGCTTGGCTATAGCTCCATCCCATGTGAGTAATCATTTGTACATACAGAGTTTGCACTGCAACAAAGTTACAGAATTACGCTATGTGGCATATTTTCTCTTTTTTTATGAGGATCAAACGAGATCAAGTAGAAGATTGAAGAGTTTCAGGAAGAATTCATATATCCTTATATGAACTTTACACATTTTATGGTTTAATATATATTTGTGGCACTATATATCATTTTATTTTGTTTCTATCACATTATATCACATTTATTTCACATTTTTCTCCTCTGTGATACTATGGTATTTGTTATCATTTACAGTTCAAGAATAAATCAATAGAATGGTCAGACAGTCAGAGTTCGGTAAAAGTAAGCAATTCAAAGGTTCAAGGGTTAAACAGGCAGAGTGGTCAGACAGGCAGAGTTCAGCAACTGTATGGCAATCCAGTATTTTAGGGTTAAGCAAGCAGAGTAGTCAGACAGGCAGAGTTCAATAACATTATGGCAATCCAGTACTTTAGGGGTTAAGCAAGCAGAGTAGTCAGACAGGCAGAGTTCAATAACAGAATGACAATCCAGTATACAGTGACAATCACACCCAGGAGCACACTAAGTAACACCTATACTTGGGCAGTGATAGGAAAAAAGTGAGCAACTTACATAGGCGCAGGATTCGCGCCACAGGAGATCCTGACCGGCTTCAGAGTAAAAGGAGCATGCGGCAATGACGTCACCGCTGCAAGCACACAGGAGCCGACTCTACCCTAGGCAACGAGCAGAACAGCAGGCGCCGCGTCCCTAGCAACAGCTAGAGCGGCACGGCGTGACACCAATGACCTTTTTGCTATTCCCTTGCAACCATATGTATTCAAAAAGCCCAATCACCATTTTTATAAACATCTCGTTTAAAACCATTCTATGTCAGTTCTCAACCACTCCACCCCTCAATGACCCATAATTTACAACTTATTCAGCTCAGGCAATACAATCAATCTTTAATAACAACACGGTTACCTACTAGGGCGACTCTTAACTATATCTCATATAACTCGATTGTCACTACAATTCACGCTATCTCTGTGTGTTTAAAAAATGAACTAATGTAAAGCAATAGAGTCACAGCTACTGTCTTTAACGGGATATTAATATCCTGCACATGATAGACAGACAAATATATATATATATACACACATAAATATATATATACAGTATATATATGATGAAGCGCATGTGCGCATGCGTGAAACACATCAGGTGTTCATCTGAACCTGCACCAGCTGTTTGGCAACTTTGCTGAATAAATATACCTATTTGCAACAAGTCTCCTGTCTCCGGGTCTCCTATATTCATTCCCTTGTTGGGATACTTTCTTTCTTTATATATATATATATATATATATATAAAAATATATATATATATATTTACAGTCATGGTCAAAAATATTGGCACCCCACCCCTGCATTTCTGTCAGATAATTGTTATTATTATCGGTCATTTGTAGAGCGTCAACAGATTCCACAGCGCTAATGCACCACTTCGCCCAGAAAATTGTTGCAATTACAAATGTTTAGGCATTCTCATGTTTATTTCTTTTGCTTGTATTGGTATGACATAAAAAAGTGGAGAAAAAAGCCAAATCTGACACATTCCATGCAAAACTCCAAAAATGGACTAAAATAATTGAAATCAATCGCTTCCTGTAACCATCAATTAGTTTTTTACACCTCTCTACTGGAATTTTGGACCACTCTTCTTTTGCCAACTTCTCCAGGTCTCTCAGATTGGAAAGGTTCCTTTTCCCAACTGCTGTTTTGAGATCTCTCCACAGGTGCTCTATGGCATTGAGATCTGGACTCATTGCATTCCAGTTCAGTACTCTTCAGCGCTTTGTCTTAAACCATTTCTGGGTTTTTTGATGTGTGCTTTGGGTCACTGTCCTGCTTTAAGACCCATGACCTCTGACGGAGACCCAACTTTCTGACACTGGGCCCTACATTGCACCACAGAATTCTTTGTTAGTCTTCAGATTTCATAATGCCATGCACACAGTAAAGACATCCTGTGCCTGAAGCAGCAAACCAACCCCAAAATATCAGTGAACCTCCACCATGTTTGACTGTAGGGACAGTATTCATTTTTTTTTCTTAAAAAAGTAGAATGATGGTTTTTACCAAAAAGCTGTCATTTTGTTTCGTCTATCCACAGCACATTCTCTCAAAAGAATTTTGGCTTCCTCAGGTAAGTTTGGCAAACTCCAATCTGGCTTTTTTATGTTTCTGTGTCAGCAGTGGGGTTCTCCTGGGTCTCCTACCATAGCGTCCCTTTTCATTCAGATGTAGGGTGACCATATTGCCGCTTTAAAAAGGGACATATATGAAAAATACATATGTATGGGCTTTTTTCAGGGTTGTTTAAAGAAATGTTCTGTATAAGAACCCTGACATATGTATTTTTCATATGTGTCCTTTTTAAAAGTGGTAATATGGTCACCCTATTCAGATGGTGACATATAGTGCGAGCTGACACATTTGTACCCTGTGCCTGAAGGTCAGCTTGAAATTGTCTGGAAGTTGATCAAGGTTCTTTATCCACTATTTGACGAATCCTTCCGCTGCAATCTTTGATAATTTTTTCTTTTTTGTCCACGTCCAGGGAGATTAGCTGCAGTGCTATGGGCTCTAAACTTCTTGACAATGTTGCGCACAGTGGACACAGGAACATTAAGATCTCTGGAGATGGACTTGTAACCTTGAGATTGTCCATGATTTTCTACAATTTTTGTTCTCAAGTCCTCAGGCAATTATTTGCTGCTCTTTCTCTTCTCCATGCTCAGTGTGGCACACAGAGACACACAACAGAAAGGTTGAGTCAATTTTTCACCACCAATTTAACTGGCTGCCGCTGTGATTTCTATATTGTCAGCACCTGTTAATTGATACAGGTGACTTTAATTACAAATTACAGGAGAATCACAAACTTGGAATCCAATTATTTCTTACAATTTTGAGAAGGTGACAATAATTTTGTCGAGTCCATTTTTGGAGTTTTGCATGGAAATTGTCAGATTTGGCTTTTTTTCACCACTTTTTTGTCTCATACCAATACAAAAAAAAAAAAAAGAAATAAACATGGGAATTCCTAAACATTTGTAATTGAAAATTTTTCTGGCCAAAATGGTGCATTATCTGACAGAAATGCAGGGCTGCCAATATTTTTGGCCATGACTGTACATACATATATAGTTTCTACAATGTTCCTTTAACAATTATAAACAATTAAAATAATCTAAGTCCCACTTAAAAAAGAGGTCCCAAGACAAAACAGAAGCACTGCAACTGCGGCAAAAGTGTGACAGTCTTAAATCCTTGTAAAATATGCCCAGGTAAGCTCTTCCTCAATAATGACAAAAGTTCCACAGAACTGTAATAACGCATAAAAGAAGGCGCTCCAATGGCACAATATCATTTAGGTCACACATCCCCTCTTTTGACAGCCATCCCAATAGAAGGATACTCACAAGGTGAGAGCACTTATCTCAAAGTGCAAAATGGAACGGTCTGAGAGAATTAGGATCTTCCCAGCTAACTCCTCACAGGTCAAATACTGGAATCCTTCTGCACTTCTGTCTTTATTTACAGTCAGTGTCAAGTGTAGTTTAACAAACTCAATCAAAAAACATTGTAAAAAAAAATTTACTTAAGAGTCTCAGGGTTATTTTATTTAAAACAAATAATCGCACATAAAAACAATATCCAAACATGTTTTGCAGTATAATGTTACTACTTCCTCAAGCGGCTTAGCTTTTAAAAATGTAAACTGAATGGTAGTTGAAATGCATATGAAATGTGCATGGGAATTTTTTTTTTTTTTTTTTTTATAAAGAATCATTTTTTGGCAAATAGGAAAAATTTAAAATATGAGAGAGGAGTTGCCAAATTCTATTTATAATAAGTGGAATAATGTAACCAACTTCCTTGGATAATTATAATGTTTTGATACAGAATAAAGACTAATCTTTAGCTTGTTTAATTTGTATAAAGAATTTATCACTATTCTATATACATTATCAAAATTATTGATAATGTAAAACTGTGAACCATTTTATTCGTTGACAAAATATGATACAAGTACATGCTGCATATATTTAGTCATACAATTAAATAAGTCAAGTAATGAATTGGGTCACATTGTGCATTTCTGAGATTCATATCATCAGGGAATAATGGAAATGAAAGCCTAATTTTAATTTTTTCATAATGAAATAGGTTATCACAAAACTTCTGTGTAACCCCATTAATATTTAAAGTTGTCTTAATTTTGTACTGATTAGGTACATCACAAAATGTTCTTTTGTCAGACTGTTTTCTGTCTGCAAATACAGAGCCACTATAATATCTGAAGTTAAAGGGACATAAAACAGGTTGAGATCTGTGCATATCCTAAACGGTATAATTAAGTAAAAATGGTTTGCATAAAAAAATTGTTTAAAAATTGCTGGCAAGTTTTTTAAAATATTTTTCAAAAATAAGCAAAATGAATTACATAGCTAAGCTGCCTAGAGAAGCAAACTCCACCCACCACAGGCATTGTATTTTAACTGAGTTCACATCTTCTAGGCATGCTCCAGCAGATAATCACTTTGCAGTTTTGCATTCTGCCAAAACAACAATAGATATAGATATAGCCATAGAAGGAAATGTGTGGGGGGAGTTAGAGCTTTACAATTCAGAAACTAAAAAGAAAGGGTTAATGGCGAGGCACTTCAGTATAAATTTGCAGGTAAAGTAATTAAAGTACATAGTATTATATTTTGTCTCTATCCCAACTTGTTTTATGTCCCTTTAAAGGGACATTCCAGCCAAAATTGAAATCCACATGGATGCATTTCAGTTTTGAATAGAAGCATTTTGTAATATACATGTATTAGCAAAAATGCCTCTAACAAAAGCTATAGGTGTTTCAAAAGCGTATTTATATACTGTATGCACTGTGCACCAGCATTTTAAACACAGCACTTGATTAGAGAGCCTAAGGTGCTTGTATCATCTGGTAATGACTCACGGCTAGATTACGAGTTTTGCGGTATGAGTGAAAAAGCAGCATTAAGGCTCTTTTTCACTACCTCTGGTATTACGAGTTTTGCAGGTTTAGCTGTACCGCACACCATTTTTTGGCCGTAACGCAATGTAATTACCTCAGCTTTCAAAAAGTTATTTTTCAATGGGTCTTCCTTTGCACCAGTATTACGAGTTTGCCTGGGAGGCCAAAAAGTGAGCGGTACAGCCTATACCATCAAGATCCATACCGTAAACAGAAAGTCAGTAGTTATGGGTTTTACGCTACAAAGCTTTAGCATAAAACTCATAACTAAAGTGCTAAAAAGAACACTAACACCCATAAACTACCTATTAACCCCTAAACCGAGGCCCTCCCGCATCACAAACACTACAATAAAATTATTAACCCCTAATCTGCCGCTCCGTACATCGCCGCCAGTATACTAAGCATATTAACTCCTAAACCGGTACACTCCCACATCACAAACACTAGTTAAATATTATTAACCCCTAATCTGCCACCCCTAACATCGCCGCCACCTACCTACATTTCTTAACCCATAATCTGCCGCCCCCAACGTCGCCGCCACTATTCTAAATTTATTAACCCCTAAACCTAAGTCTAACCCTAACCCTAACACCGAAAAAATAGGAGACAAGCGAACAGAAAGTAGAGCACTCGCAAAGGGAGACTAGTATAAGTGGCTATTCAGTGGGTATATAATATTAAAACAACATTTATTATTCAAAAATGATAAAAAACTACTATATAAGTAGTGATTAATACTTAGATTAAAACACAAACAAATAATAAACGGCTGTATATCCACAATGACCCCAGAATGTATACCATAGAAACTCAGAATAGAGTAGGAGGGATTTTTAGGCAGATATACACCAAAAAATGGTTCACGGATTGCACCAAAATCTATCTAAAAAAGAGGATTGACCTCAAACAAAATTATACTATCTAGTGCAATACTGGACCGGTGTAGGTCTGTCCAAAATATTCCCTATGACAAAATTAGTATAGTGACTAAGAGGGGAAGTGTAGTTAGCAAGGTTCACATAGTCCATACATTCAGCATATTACACAGACCCATTTGTATAGGCAAGAGTGAAGTGTTCACAAACACAAATTAAACCAAAAATATGATCAATGAAAGGTAATATGATTCTATAGATATGTTATAATAAACACATGTGAAATGTGACTTGCATAGTTACACTTAGTGGTTGATACAGCCGTAGGAAGAGCGCTCTTCCTACGGCTGTATCAACCACTAAGTGTTTTTCATTGATCGTATTTTTGGTTTAATTTGTGTTTGTGAACACTTCACTCTTGCCTATACAAATGGGTCTGTGTAATATGCTGAATGTATGGACTATGTGAACCTTGCTACCTACACTTCCCCTCTTAGTCACTATACTAATTTTGTCATAGGGAATATTTTGGACAGACCTACACCGGTCCAGTATTGCACTAGATAGTATAATTTTGTTTGAGGTCAATCCTCTTTTTTAGATAGATTTTGGTGCAATCCGTGAACCATTTTTTGGTGTATATCTGCATAAAAATCCCTCCTACTCTATTCTGAGTTTCTATGGTATACATTCTGGGGTCATTGTGGATATACAGCCGTTTATTATTTGTTTGTGTTTTAATCTAAGTATTAATCACTACTTATATAGTAGTTTTTTATAATTTTTGAATAATAAATGTTAAGTTTTAATATTATATACCCACTGAATAGCCACTTATACTAGTCTCCCTTTGCGAGTGCTCTACTTTCTGATCGCTTGTCTCCTATTTTTTCTACATTTACTTGAACAGTGAGCACCCTCCCCTGGTATTACTAGTCTATACTTCATTATATCAGATATTAGTATTATTGTCCCCAATTTGGGTGACTACTTTTATTGGTTAAATTGTGGTAAGCTAATACTTGACGGGGAATTATCTAATACAACTTACATTACCATTATCCCTATCTTTATTATATAACTAACCCTAACACCCCTTAACTTAAATATAATTAAAATAAATCTAAATAAAACCTACTATCATTACCTAAATAATTCCTATTTAAAACTAAATACTTACCTGTAAAATAAAACCCTAAGCTAGCTACAATGTAACTATTAGTTATATTGTAGCTAGCTTAGGGTTTATTTTTATTTCACAGGCAAGTTTGTATTTATTTTAACTAGGTAGACTAGTTAGTAAATAGGTATTAACTATTTACTAACTACCTAGCTAAAATAAAATACAAATTTACCTGTAAAATAAAACCTAACCTGCCTTACACTAACACCTAACCTTACACTACAATTAAATCAATTATATTAATTAAATACAATTACCTAAATTACAAAAAAACCCCACTATATTACACAAAATTAAAAAAGAAATTATCAGATATTCAAACTAATTGCACCTAATCTAATAGCCCTATCAAAATAAAAAATGCCCCCCCCCAAAAAAAACAAACCTAGCCTCAACTAAACTACCAATCGCCCGTAAAGGGGCCTTTTGCGGGGCATTGCCTGAAAGAAATCAGCTCTTTTACTTGTAAAAAAAAATACAAACAACCACCCAACAGTAAAACCCACCACCCACACAACCAACCCCCCAAATAAAATCCTAACTAAAAAAACCTAAGCTCCCCATTGCCCTGAAAAGGGCATTTGGATGGGCTTTGCCCTTAAAAGAGCATTTAGCTCTTTTTCAAGTGCCCAAACCCCTAATATAAAAATAAAACCCACCCCGACATCCATCCTCAACGAAGCCGGCAGAAGTCCTCAACGAAGCAGCAGAAGTCTTCATCCATCCGGGCAGAAGTCTTCATTCAACCAGGCAGAAGTCTTAATCCAGACGGCATCTTCTATCTTCATCCATCCGGTGCGGAGCGGCTCCATCTTCAAGACTTCCGGCGCGGAGCATCCTCTTCAATCGATGTCTTCTTGCAGAGTGAAGGTTCCTTTAAATGACATCATCCAAGATTGCGTCCCTTGAATTCCGATTGGCTGATAGAATTCTGTTCCAATCAGCCAATAGAATGCAAGCTCAATCCTATTGGCTGATTGGATCAGCCAATAGGATTGAAGCTCAATCATATTGGCTGATTGCATCAGCCAAAATGATTTTTTCACCTTTAATTACGATTGCCTGATAGCATTCTATCAGCCAATCGGAATTCAAGGGACGCCATCTTGAATCATTTAAAGGAATCTTCATTCTGCAAGAAAACATCGATTGAAGAGGATGCTCCGCGCCGGATGTCTCGAAGATGGAGCCGCTCCGCGCCGTCTGGATGAAGACTTCTGCCGACTTGGATGAAGACTTCGGCCGCTTGGATGAAGTCTTCTGCCGACTTCGATGAGGACTTCTGCTGCTTCATTGAGGATGGATGTTGGGTCTTCAAAAACTGTAAGTGGATCTTCGGGGTTAGTGTTAGTTTTTTTTTTAAGGGTTTATTGGGTGGGTTTTATTTTTAGCTTAGGGTTTTGGCAGAAAAAGAGCTAAATGTCACCGCTACCTACCTACACTTATTAACCCCTAATCTACCGCCCTAATGTCGCCGCCACTTACCTAACTTATTAACCCCTAATCTGCCGCCCCCAATGTCGCCACCACTATACTAAAGTTATTAACCCCTAACCCTAAAACCCCCTAACTTTAATGTAATTAAAATAAATCTAAATAAAACCTACTACTAATAACTAAATAATTCCTATTTAAAACTAAATACTTACCTGTGAAATAAAACCTAAGCTAGCTACAATTTAACTAATAGTTACATTGTATCTAGCTTAGGTTTTATTTTTATTTCACAGGCAAGTTTGTATTTATTTTAACTAGGTAGAATAGTTAGTAAATAGTTATTAACTATTTACTAACTACCTAGCTAAAATAAATACAAATTTACCTGTAAAATAAAACCTAAGCTGAGTTACACTAACACCTAACCTTACAGTACAATTAACTAACTTACATAAAATAAATACAATTAACTAAATTACAAAAAAAACAAAACACACTAAATGACACAAAATAAAAAATAAATGATCAGATATTCAAACTAATTACACCTAATCTAATAAACTTAAGCTCCCCATTGCCCTGAAAAGGGCATTTGTATGGGCATTGCCCTTAAAAGGGCATTCAGTTCTTTTGCTGCCCTTAAAAGGGCATGCAGCTCTTTTACTGCCCATCAAAACCCTAATCTAAAAAAAACACCCCCCCAAAAAAAACCTAACACTAACCCCAGGAAATCTACTCACAGTTCCTGAAGCCCCGACATCCATCTTCATCCAGGCGGTGAGAACTCTTCATCCAGATGGCGACATCTTGATCCATTGTAGGGGCATCTTCTTCCTTCATCCCGGTGTCATGGAGCAGTGGAGGTGCATAGCTGTGGAGGTGCGGAGCATCTTTGCCGGGGGCACGGACATCCAGCGTGAAGGATCCTCTTCATACGATCCCTGCTGTTCACTGAAGCTTTAATGCATTTAAATATGGGGTACCTTGCATTCCTATTGGCTGACATTTTCAAAATAGCCAATAGGATGAGAGCTATGGAAATCCTATTGTACGGCAGTGACCGTATGAATGGGATCCTCCATGCTGGATGTTCGTGCTGCTGGCAAAAATGCTCCACACCTCCATAGCTCCACAGCTTCGCAACACCAGGATGAAGAAAGAAGATTCCCTATGATGGATAAATATGTTGCCGTCTGGATGAAGAATTCTCATCGCCTGGATGAAGATGGATGTCCGGACTTCAGGAAATGTGAGTAGATTTCCTGGGGTTAGTGTTAGTTTTTTTTGGGGGGCGTTTTTTTTAGACAAGGGTTTTGATGGGCAACAAAAGAGCTGAATGGGTTTTTTATTTTGGGTGGTCGGTTAGTTGGGTGTGAAGTTTTACTTTAAGCGGGGACTTTGTAATTTTTTTTATCTAAAAGAGCTGTTTAACTTAGGGCAATGCCCTACAAAAGGCCATTTTAAGGGCTATTGGTAGTTTATCGTTAGGTTAGGGTTTTTTTTTATGTTGGGGGGTCTTTTTTGTTTTTATAGGGCTATTAGATTAGGTGTAATTTTTATTATTTTGGATAATTAGTAGTATTAGGTGTATTTAAATTTGTAATTTAGGCTTTTTTATTTTTTGTAGTGTTTTTTAATCATGTAATTTAGGATTTTTAATTTGTAGTTTATTTTATTTTATTAGAATAGTTTTGTTAGGTTAATTGATAGTTCAACCCCTTAACGACCAAGGACGTGCATTGTACGTCCTAGGTTAATTGATAGTTCAACCCCTTAACGACCAAGGACGTGCATTGTACGTCCTATAAAAACTGGTACTTAATGACCAAGGACGTACCCTGCACGTCCTCAGTGTTTCCAAGCGCTGGAAGCGATCGTGATCACTTCCAGCCGCTTTCAGGTTATTGCAGTGATGCCTTGATATTGAGGCATCCTGCAATAACCTTTTTTAAGCATCCGATGCAGAGAGAGCCACTCTGTGGCCCTCTCTGCATCGGCCAGCGATGGTGCCGATCATTGGTGGGTGGGAGCTAAAGCAGGGAGGCGGGTGGACATCCCATCGCACACCCATGAGGGAGCGGGTTTGTGAAAGGGCTGAAGTGGGTGGGACCACTACACTATGGAACAGTATAGTAAAATAAGATCTGTGAAAGGGATCTCGGAGGGGGGCAGTTTATTGAGGGTACCGAGGAGGGGGCAGCTACACTATGGAAAAAAACGTTTCATTATTTGTTTTTAAAAAATGGCCCAATTTTACTAGAAACTGGGTACTGGCAGACAGCTGCCAGTACCCAGGATGGCAGCAAATAGATAGGGGGGGTTAGAGAGCTGTTTGGAGGGATCAGGGAGATTGGGGGATCCAACACTTCAGAATACATTTTAAAAATTAAAAACAATTATATTTTAAAAAAAAAGCCTTTTATTTTAGTATTGGCAGACTTTCTGCCAGTACTTAAGATGGTGGAGACAATTATGAGGTGGGGGAGGGAAGAGACCTGTTTGAGGGGGGTCAGGGAGGGATCAGGGGGTGGGATGTGTCAGGTGGGAGGCTGATCTCTACACTAAAGTTAAAATTAACCCTACAAGCTACCTAATTAACCCCTTCACTGCTGGGCATAATACAAGTGTGGTGCACAGCAGCATTTAGCGGCCTTCTAATTACTAAAAAGCAATGCCAAAGCCATATATGTCTGCTATTTTTTAACAAAGGAGATCCCAGAGAAGCATTTACAACCATTTGTGCCATAATTGCACAAGCTGTTTGTAAATAATTTCAGTGAGAGACCTAAAGTTTGTGAAGAAGTTAAAGGGACAGTCTAGTCCCAAAAAAACATTCATGATTCAGATAGGGCATGTAATTTTAAACAATTTTCCAATTTACTTTTATCACCAATTTTTCTTTGTTCTCTTGGTATTCTTAGTTGAAAGCTTAACCTAGGAGGTTCATATGCTAATTTCTTAGACCTTGAAGGCCGCCTCTTAAGAATGCATTTTAACAGGTTTTTCACCACTAGAGGGTATTAGTTCATGTTTTTCATATAGATAACACTGTGCTCGTGCACGTGAAGTTACCTGGGAGCCATCACTGATTGGCTAAACTGCAAGTCTGTCAAAAGAACAAATAAAGGGACAGTCTGCAGAGGCTTAGATACAAGATAATCACAGAGGTAAAAAATATATAAATATAACTCTGTTGGTTATGCAAAACTAGGGAATGGGTAAACAAGGGATTATCTATCTTTTAAAACAATAACAATTCTGGTGTAGACTGTCCCTTTAACGATTTTTTTATTTGATCGCATTTGGCAGTGAAATGGTGGCATGAAATATACCAAAATGGGCCTAGATCAATACTTTGGGTTGTCTACTACACTAAACTAAAGCTAAAATTAACCCTACAAGCTACCTAATTAACTCCTTCACTGCTGGGCATAATACAAGTGTTGTGCGCAGCGGCATTTAGCGGCCTTCTAATTATCAAAATGTAATATCAAAGCCATAAATGTCTGCTATTTCTGAACACAGGAGATCCCAGAGAAGCATTTACAACCATTTGTGCCATAATTGCACAAGCTGTTTGTAAATAATTTCAGTGAGAAACCTAAAGTTTGTGAAAACTTTTGTTAAAAAGTTAACGATTTTTTTTATTTGATTGCATTTGGTGGTGAAATGGTGGCATGAAATATACCAAAATGGGCCTAGATCAATACTTTGGGTTGTCTACTAAAAAAAATATATACATGTGAAGGGTTATTCAGGGATTCCTGACAGATGTCAGTGTTACAATATAACTATCGCTAATTTTGAAAAAAAATAGCAAAGTGCTACTTGTACTTATTGCCCTATAATTTGCAAAAAAAGCAAAGAACATTTAAACATTGGGTATTTCTAAACTCAGGACACAATTTAGAAACTATTTAGCATGGTTGTTTTTTGGTGGTTGTGTAACAGATTTTAGGGGTCAAATTTGGAAAAAGTGTGTTTTTTAATTTTTTTCATCATATTTTAAAGATTTTTTATAGTAAATTATATGATATTATGAAAATAATGGTTTATTTAAAAAGCCCATTTAATGGCGAGAAAAACGATACATAATATGTGTGGATACAGTAAATGAGTAAGAGGAAAATTACAGCTAAACACAAACACAGCAGAAATGTAAAAATAGCCCTAGTCCTAACGGTAAGAAAATGGGGAAAATGATCTGGTCACTAAGGTGTTAATCTTAGGTTTTTTAATTTCACAGGTAATTTTGTATTTATTTTAAGATAGTTATATTGTAACTATAAATTTTAAAGTTAGGGGGTGTTAGGTTTAGGGGTTAATAGTTTAATTTAGTGTTTTGCGATGTGGGTGGCCGGTGGTTTAGGGGTTAATAGGTTACGTTTATTGGTTATGATGTGGGGGGCTGGTCGTATAGGGGTTAATAGGTTTAGTTTATTAGTTGCGATGTGGGGGGCTGGTGGTTTAGGGGTTAATAGGTTTATTTAGTGTTGGCGATGACGGGGAGCTGCGGTTTAGGTATTAATAACTTTAATTAGTGTCAGCGATGTTGGGGGCGGCGGATTAGGGGTATTTAGACTAGGGGTTTATGTTAGGGTTTTAACATAACTTTAATTTCCCCATAGACATCAATGGGGTTGTGTTACGGCAATCACCATTCTGCGATCGCAGGTGTTAGTTTTTTTCTAACACTTTTCTCCCATAAATATATAAATCATTATTTTTAATAATATATATATATATATATATATATATATATATATATATAATAGCAATTTCTACTATGTAAAAGTATATATATATATATATATATATATATATATATATATAACCCTTTCCATTGAATTTTAGTTTTAATTAACTAACTATAGCACGTCTCATGGTATAACATATTTAGCCCCTTCACCTTACATACACTAATTAGGTTAATTTATATAGTCTAACAAGCTATTAAAAAGCAAACATGCAGCCCTTTAATTTATAATTTTTTTTTTAGATACTTACAGATTAAATGTATTTAGAGGGAAATATTAAATACAATTAAAAATCAACATGCAATACATTAAAGGGACAGTAAAGTCAATATTAAACTTTCCTGATTTTGATACTTCTGTTATCTAATTTGATTTGCTCTCTTGGTATCCTTTGTTGAAAAAATACCTAGGTAGGCTTAGGAGCAGCAATATACTACTGGGAGTTAGCTGGGGTTCGGTGGCTTCACCTATACAGGGAGTACAGAATTATTAGGCAAATGAGTATTTTGACCACATCATGCTTTTTATGCATGTTGTCTTACTCCAAGCTGTATAGGCTCAAAAGCCTACTACCAATTAAGCATATTAGGTGATGTGCATCTCTGTAATGAGAAGGGGTGTGGTCTAATGACATCAACACCATATATCAGGTGTGCATAATTATTAGGCAACTTCCTTTCCTTTGGCAAAATGGGTCAAAAGAAGGACTTGACAGGCTCAGAAAAGTAAAAAATAGTGAGATATCTTGCAGAGGGATGCAGCACTCTTAAAATTGCAAAGCTTCTGAAGCGTGATCATCGAACAATCAAGCGTTTCATTCAAAATAGTCAACAGGGTCGCAAGAAGCGTGTGGAAAAACCAAGGCGCAAAATAACTGCCCATGAACTGAGAAAAGTCAAGCGTGCAGCTGCCAAGATGCCACTTGCCAACAGTTTGGCCATATTTCAGAGCTGCAACATCACTGGAGTGCCCAAAAGCACAAGGTGTGCAATACTCAGAGACATGGCCAAGGTAAGAAAGGCTGAAAGACGACCACCACTGAACAAGACACACAAGCTGAAACGTCAAGACTGGGCCAAGAAATATCTCAAGACTGATTTTTCTAAGGTTTTATGGACTGATGAAATGAGAGTGAGTCTTGATTGGCCAGATGGATGGACCCGTGGCTGGATTGGTAAAGGGCAGAGAGCTCCAGTCCGACTCAGACGCCAGCAAGGTGGAGGTGGAGTACTGGTTTGGGCTGGTATCATCAAAGATGAGCTTGTGGGGCTTTTTCGGGTTGAGGATGGAGTCAAGCTCAACTCCCAGTCCTACTGCCAGTTTCTGGAAGACACCTTCTTCAAGCAGTGGTACAGGAAGAAGTCTGCATCCTTCAAGAAAAACATGATTTTCATGCAGGACAATGCTCCATCACACGCGTCCAAGTACTCCACAGCGTGGCTGGCAAGAAAGGGTATAAAAGAAGAAAATCTAATGACATGGCCTCCTTGTTCACCTGATCTGAACCCCATTGAGAACCTGTGGTCCATCATCAAATGTGAGATTTACATGGAGGGAAAACAGTACACCTCTCTGAACAGTGTTTGGGAGGCTGTGGTTGCTGCTGCACGCAATGTTGATGGTGAACAGATCAAAACACTGACAGAATCCACGGATGGCAGGCTTTTGGGTGTCCTTGCAAAGAAAGGTGGCTATATTGGTCACTGATTTGTTTTTGTTTTGTTTTTGAATGTCAGAAATGTATATTTGTGAATGTTGAGATGTTATATTGGTTTCACTGGTAAAAATAAATAATTGAAATGGGTATATATTTGTTTTTTGTTAAGTTGCCTAATAATTATGCACAGTAATAGTCACCTGCACAAACAGATATCCCCCTAAAATAGCTATAACTAAAAACAAACTAAAAACTACTTCCAACACTATTCAGCTTTGATATTAATGAGTTTTTTGGGTTCATTGAGAACATGGTTGTTGTTCAATAATAAAATTAATCCTCAAAATACAACTTGCCTAATAATTCTGCACTCCCTGTATATAGCTCTTGTCATTGGCTCACCCAATATGTTCAGCTAGCTCCCAGTAGTATATTACTGTGTCTTTAACAAAGTATACCAAGAGAATGAAGCAAATTTGATCATGGAAGTCAAATGGAAAATTGTATAAATTTGAATGCTCAATCTGAAATATGAAATACATTTTCAGTTGAAGTTCCATCCAATAAATATACTCATGAAACTGCAACTCACTCCTGCAATCTTATTTGATTATTTATTCAACATCTTTCAAAATAAAGAAAGTTATTAATTGTAAACACACTCCTCTTAATTATATTCCTGGCATATGGTCTCATTGTCCCTAAACCTTATGTTCCATTCCAATATGCCTCAAAAATGGCTAACAGTTGAACCTGCAGATTTTTGTTGTAACTGATTTGTACTGTAGAAAAGTGTTGCAATTTGAGTTAAAAAATACTGTCAATTAAATTTGAGTTTGGAAGTCGGTCAAACTCAGCTGTTTGTAAACGCTGTGAAAGTTGCTCTAAAAACAGTTTTGTCAGAATGACTCAACATAAACTTGAGTTCAAGACAGTGGCCAAGTTTAAATGCCTTCAGGCTACTCTTTCCATCAGACTTGTTTTAAACCTCAGGTGAACTGTTGGCATTTAATTATTACATCTCAATGTGTATATGATGGAGGACGTAATAATTGTAAAAAAAAGGACTACATTTGTGTGCAACTGTTTCATGGTGCAAAATTAAAATTCCCTCTAAAGATCATAAGGATAGTATGGTAGATTTAAATCTGAGATTTCTCCTCCTCCCCTCCAAACAGTTTTACAAAGCCAAAAGCAAGATATTGAAATGATTCTTTATAATATGCACATAGACAGCCCAGTATCTATAGCATATAGTTCAGTGATGTGCAGTGATGTCAGAGGCTGGTGAGGCAGTGGCTAGGATACTCCTTCATTCTTTAGATATCCTTTGTTGAAGAAATAGCAATGCACATGGGTGAGTCAATCACATGAGGTATCTATGTGCAGCCACCAATCAGCAGCTACTGAGCAATTAGATATGATTTTCAACAAAGGATATCAAAAGAATGAAGACAATTAGATATTAGATGTCAATTGTAAAGTTATTTAAAATTGCATGCTCTTTCTAAATCATGAAAGAAAACATATGGGTTTCATGTCCCTTTAAATGGTGTCTTGGAAAACTTAGTAAACATCTGATTTTAGTCTAAAGGATTGTAACAGAAACTCTTGCCAGATAACAAAATGCTTGCTCTGATTATGAGATCTAGAAATCCAGGCCCATTAAAATATGTTTAAAACATACTTTTTACTTTAATGCTGCAAATTATGCTTATAGATTCTTTCATTATTCAGTAAATATAAAAATGTCTTGATCCAGTGGTGGCTGGTGAAATTTAAAGATGGTGGGGTGCTTGACCCCACCCCTTTAAATAAAGCCACACCATCAGATGGCACTACCAATTCATTAATTAAATAAATAAAAAGTAGACAGAAACACAGAAAAGCACTCGGGGGGAGAGGGAGATAGAGAGACGGGGGAGAGAGACACAGAGGGTTAGAGAGAGAGAGACAGAATCACACACAGAGGGTTAGAGAGAGAGAGAAAAAGAGAGAGACACAATCACACACAGAGGGTTATAGAGAGAGAGAAAGAGAGACACAATCACACACAGAGGGTTAGAGAGAGAGAAAGAGAGAGAGACACAATCATACAAAGAGGGTTAGAGAGAGAGGAAGAGAGAGAGACACAATCACACACAGAGGGTTAGAGAGAAAGAAAGAGAGACAATCATACACAGAGGGTTAGAGAGAGAGAGAGAAAGAGAGAGAGATACAATCACACACAGAGGGTTAGAAAGAGAGAGAGAGAGAAAGAGAGAGATACACAATCACACACATAGGGTTAGAGAGAGAGAGAAAGAGAGAGAGACACAATCACACACAGAGGGTTAGAGAGAAAGAGAGAGAGACACAATCATACACAGAGGGTTAGAGAGAGAGAGAGAAAGAGAGAGAGACACAATCACACACAGAGGGTTAGAGAGAGAGAGAGAGAGAGAAAGAGAGAGAGACACAATCACACACAGAGAGTTAGAGAGAGAAAGAGAGAGAGACACAATCACACACAGAGGGTCAGAGAGAGAGAGAGAGAGAGAGATACACAATCATACACAGAGGGTTAGAGAGAGAGAGAGAGAAATAGAGAGACACAATCACACACAGAGGGTTAGAGAGAGAGAGAGAAAGAGAGAGAGACACAATCATACACAGAGGGTTAGAGAGAGAGAGAGAGAGAGAGAGAGAAAGAGAGACACAATCACACACAGAGGGTTAGAGAGAGAGAGAGAAAGAGAGAGAGATAGACACAATCACACACAGAGGGTTAGAGAGAGAGAAAGAGAGAGAGAGACAATCACACACAGAGGGTTAGAGAGAGAGAAAGAGAGACAATCACACACAGAGGGTTAGAGAGAGAGAGAGAGAGAAAGAGAGAGAGACACAATCACACACAGGGTTTGAGAGAGAGAGAGAGAGAGAAAGAGAGCGAGAGACACAATAACACACAGAGGGTTAGAGAAAGATAAAGAGAGAGAGACACAATCACACACAGAGGGTTAGAGAAAGAGAGAGAGACACAATCACATACAGAGGGTTAGAGAGAGAGAGAGAAAGAGAGAGAGAGACACAATCACACGCAGAGGGTTAGAGAGAGAGAGAGAGAGAGAGAGAGAGAGAGAAAAAGAGAGAGAGACACCATCACACACAGAGGGTTAGAGAGAGAGAGAAAGAGAGAAACACAATCACACACAGAGGGTTAGAGAGAGAGAGAAAGAGAGAGAGACACAATCACACACAGAGGGTTAGAGAGAGAGAAAGAGAGAGACACATTCACACACAGAGGGTTAGCGAGAGAAAGAGAGACACAATCACACACAGAGGGTTAGAGAGAAAGAGAGAGAGAGACACAATCACACACAGAGGATTAAAGAGAGAGAGAAAGAGAGACACACAATCACACACAGTGGGTTAGAGAGAGAGAGAGACACACAATCACACACAGAGGGTTAAAGAGAGAGAAAGAGAGAGATACACAATCACACACAGAGGGTTAGAGAGAGAGAGAGACACAATCACACACAGAGGGTTAGAGAGACACTTAAGGGATGAGAGAGTCAGAGGGGGAGGAAGAGAGACAGAGAGAAAGAGACCATGGGGGAGAATGACACATAAGGAGAGGATGGATAGAGAGAGAGAGAGAGACACACACACACACACACAAGGGGGGGGGGGAGAGGAACCACTGCATTGTTAAGTAATAAAACAGCAGAGCTACAGAGAGTTCAGAAAGTGAGACTATAAATTAGTGTGAAGTACAGAGGCAAGCTGCTAAGGTAGTGGGTGGGTGTAAATTTTGAGTAAACAATATACAAAAACAATCCTTAAACTGCTGTAAAAGAGTAAAAAAACAAAAAACACTAAACCACATTCATTAAATTATATTTTTCACTAACCGGATCCCTTTCAGTAAAATCTAAGGTTGCAGAACTTATTTCAATAAGATGTGGCTAAAACACTGCTCAGTCTCTGCATCTCTTCCTGCTCTGTAAGGAAGTGACAGTGGCACATTCCACTGCACTTGGAGGGGTAGTACAGAACTCTCTTTTTCACTTTAGCAAAGCTGGCAGCTTCACAGGACAACAGCAAAATAAATTAAAGTTGTTTTTTTTTCATTTTTGTTTTGTTTTATATCATTTAACATCCAGCCCCAGCCCTAAGTTCCACTTGCTAATGCCTCTCACTGGATTGAGTCAGCCCAAATAGGTCTTCCTCAAATAAGCACTTATGGGTCATGCAATGATCTTAACCACTTTCATCCAGTAGGTGGCGCAGCATGTTGTGTAATGGTGGGCAGACCTGCTTGTGCCTCTCCATTGCACAACATGTAGCTGTGAAAAAAAAAATGCTGGAGAAAAAAAATTGCAATTTTTTTTTAAAGCCAATAAAAAAATATATATTTTTGCCCATATGAGAGGTGAAGCCCTGCCTCACCTGCCTTTAGTGACTGCACATCACTGCAAATAGTTCCATCTCACATTTACATTATGAAATGACTATATATAAACACAAATGTAAAAAACATAGCAGCTTTTTCATAGTCAAGATATTATTTTTTTGCATTTACATGAGGACTATGTTGGCCTTGATATCATTTGAAATGTTTAGCCTTCAAGGGTTTTTAACAACTTTGTATTAGATTGTCACTGCCTGTTATTTAATGGCAGGGCTGCAGGATACATTGATACTGCTCCACAAATAAATGATAATATCAATTATACTCTGCAGGTCTTCACTCTTATTATTTAAAATGTCTGTATTATATATAAATCTGATGCTTTATATCATATACAAATAAATGTTAACATAAACTGTTTTATATAAACATGCTATTCCCATTGGCAAAATAAATTATAAGAAATTTGAGGTTTGAATATGTATATTTATTTTTAAGATGTTTGGTAATTTTTTTTACTGTTTAAAAATGATTTATGTATTATTTCTTTTTCACTGAATTTACAGTCTAAGTTGCTGTTTCCATAAAAGTAAAATCAAATTAAAATGATGCCATGAAGCATAAAGGCACACAAAGATAATATAATATAAATACTTCCACTTAATTTACAGTGACATGTCAACTTTGCCAATCATATTGTTACATATTTCTTTATTAAGAAAGTTATGGATGGGGGGCGTGTCCAACCACCGACCAAGATGGCTGCTGTTTAAGCTATGTCTGTATATGGGAGCTGATAAAGCTGCTGGTTTTCTCTCATACGCCTGTTGAATCCTATTTATCTCAGAAAATCTGTGACAAGCATTAATTATGGAACAGATTCATGTGCCTTGTATATACTAAAAGGAAAACGCAGACCTGAATAGAGAAGGTAGCAGAGCCCGGGAAGTGGCCTATACCTTTCTCTACCCCCCACTACTCTGACTAGTCAGTTTTGCCAGCCAGTTGCGCTGAAGTTCGACCATATTCTAGAATTCAACTTTCATAATTTACATGAGAAATTAACTACCATTATTGGACATTACCCTTGAGGATAATCTAGTTAATAGTACCATAAGGAAGGGGGAACATTGAGAATTACAGAAGCACCTATACTGAGCCTAAAATGGCCACTACGCTGCAAGAATGGGAAACGTTAGTCCTAGAGGTGCTCAACAACTGTTTTCAGTTATTGGAAAAGGAACTGTCTTTAGTCATGTCCGATACCTTTAACTGTCCCACCCCTGGCCTAGATCGACAAAGTGTCACATCCCGTGAGACCAACGAACTCGGCTACATAAAGGAGATATCTTATAACAGCACTGACACAGATGACCCTAGTCCTTGGCTGGTAGATCTACTCCTAGTCAGCCCGATGAAGACTGAGACATCTAGCTTTAAACCACAGTTTGATACGGCACCTGGAGATGTTGCGATGCAGGTTGGAGCCCCCTCTAAGATGAATGCACCACGAGAACAGTTGACCTATACTACTGCAATTGGTTTACCTCTTTTCAGTGAGTTGGTGGTTCGAGTACCAAGAAGGCACCCTTGGCGCGAAACCCCCAGACAACGAGCCGTAACCCTCTGCATCAATCCAGGGTGTGATACTATTCAGGCTGACTTGCAGCATAACAAAGAATTCTTACCGTTGGTCTCGGCCTCCTGCTTACTGGCGGGTGTGTTTGATGTCCTGGGCAACGGACTAGTGTCAGTGGAGACCCTCTGTTGGAAGAAGAGATCCGGCATAGGCTAACTCCTATAGAGACAGTAGGTCTATGTAATACGGTCATAATTAGTGACTAGGGCTCTCGATCTAACTAGGTTCTATTGTTTATGGTGTTGTGTGTTTTCACTGTTAACCTAATAAGTATATGCAATATAATTGGGATTTGAGGGTATTAATATAGTAGAGGGGAAGTTGACAGTATAGCAATGGGGATTCTATGGTGACAAATATGGGGCTGCCGGCGGCCGAGGCAGCTGACCCTGTTTAGCCTGTATGATATTTGGATTTTTATTCATAATATATATAGATCACTGTATAACATTCTTTGCACACTGAAAATAGGATCAAGTGGAAACCTTGACTATATCTGTACTTAAACTGATACCTAAGACCCCCAATTTCCAACCCTTATTCTGTTAAAATAACGCTACACGGATTATCTGATATGACTTAACCTTATTCTCTGGTATTCTGTTCTATTAAACTTAAATTACTTCCCAAGACATGTTAAAACCAGAAATACTTATTGAGACAGACCTCAACTTTAGTTTGTGGGTAACTTATTTATTTATTTATTTATTTATTTCTGACTTGGCTGGGTGATAGTTTAATTTAGGTTTGAAACATACCTTCTTCTTTGGCACATCCCATGGTTATGGTTAGATGTAAGTTGCTGGGGTTTTTTTGTTTTGTTTTTCCCCTCTGATTTATCCTCATGGGTATCCATATTGGAACTCGATAAGTTGCCCTATACTACTTTTTCATATGTACCTGTTGTATTTGCAACTGATATGGTCTGAGGTCCAAAAAGGACCTTATAATACTACAAAGTACTAAGGTCCAAGAGTGGCCATTTCATCTACTAATTTCTCTATATTGTTTCATTCGAGTAACTAGGTTCAAGAGAGGCCATATTTGATCTAAGGGGAACATACAGTATACTAGAGAAAATAAATAAAAATGAGGTCCTTAATCTATGTTGTAGACTAATAATTCATGCAAAGTTACTGATATTTACAAGATTATTCTAATTTGTTGGTGAACTGCAATATCTACTTTATGACAAGTCTATAAGTTAGAGGCAGACTAATCCATTGTTATTACACTTGAGGTAAGGCTAAATGCTTTTTCAGATAACATGAGGATTATTGTGTAATATGTTCCTGATTGTTTGCTCTGGCTCTTTGATTCAGTGTAACTGGCCTCTGAAAAACAATTGAATTTGAACTCTGAATATATATTGTATGTTTTGAAAACCTCAATAAAAACATTAAAAAAAAAGAAAGAAAGTTATGGTTAAAGGGAAATTTGTTGAAAAATATTACATGTTGTTATTTGTAACCATGTATATACTGCATGACTGTCCATGGCTAACTACATATTAAACTAGCAGTCAGATAATCAGTAATGGTTGATGCACATACTTGCCAATTACTGTTTGTTTGTTTCCTTGGGAGCCTCAGTTCTGCTGTTTTGCAGGGATTAAACACATACAGTGGCATGCCAGGGGACACACACACTATCCCCAGCATAATTGTTGGCCTCATGTGGCCTCCCAACTGTGATTTGACCTCATTTTTCCACCTGCACTCTCCAACCCTGTCCATGGACCTCCCTGACTCAGACCACCCACAATAATAGTTAGCCTTTGGAAAGTGCCTCCCTTATACTTTTTTTTCTCGAGATGTAGAGGCTTTAACTAGTTTACTACAATTCTACACCTATACAGATCAATGTACTTACCCATTAATGTGACTGAAAATGCTTACAAAGATTTTTGTAATGTAACCCTTGAGGACAGACATAGAATATTTTATAGTCTATTAAATGTGCATTGCCTTTTGAATAGCCCAAAACAATTTGACTTTATAAATTTTCTTTGACATGCGGAAATTAACAAATAATTAAAAATAATAAAAGAATAAGAATTGAGAATTGGAGCGGCCAAAATCACACTACTCCCCAAAATTGTATATGTTTTACTAACAGTCCCAATCCCTCTACCAAGCTCCATGATCCTGAAATTACAATCAATCATTAACACTTATGTATGGAAAATCGGGCCCCCTAGGATTGCCAAATCAACCCTATATAGAGACCCCACTCAAGGAGGACTAGGTGTTCCTAATATATATGCGAATATCGAAATGCAATCTTTCGAGAATTATAGACTGGTGCTCAATTGACGAACACCATCATAAACAATGGGTCAAACTCGAACCTGAGCTTTCAGATTATACCCAATTTGGAGCCTCATGCTGGACTGACAGAAACCAACCCAATAATCTTAGAAATGCACAGAACTTGGGTAGAAATAGTCAAAACCCACCCACATTTATCCACAATACCTTCCCCACTTACACCCACACTACAAAATAATAGTTTTCAACCAGGCCTCACATTTACCCCCACGGGAACTAAGGACATTCACCTTCTGCTACCCACCTACATGTTAGTAGAAGATGGCAGGCTATTACCCAGAAAATCTATCGAGCACCTAGGTGATGGATTTTTTAAAATGTGGTTTAAATAACTCCAACTTAACCATATTTTCAAACTACACATAAACATAACTTAACAAGACAACAAACTTAGTTCGAAAAATTTGCAGTTTATCTTCACACTATATCACAGACTTACAAACTGCTCACCACACCAAATGAAACTGACATGCCGACCTTCACCAAGGCCTGGGACAGAGATTTACCATTCCTAGTTCCAACAACAGAATGGCACTCAATATTTACATCCATAAAAAAATCTGCACATTCGACAACATTTTTAGAAACCAACACCATATTACTAACCAGGTGGTACCTTACACCACAGAGACTCAAACACTTCTTCCTCAATTCCTCAAACCGTTGCTGGAGGCTCTGCCCAGAAGATCCAAAATACAAACATTCTGGACATCTATCATATTATACATGCAAAACACTATTGGCACACCCTTAACCCCTGACCCAATCATATTCCTGTTTCATAGGTATCCCAAACTCAACTCAAAACTGCATGTTAAATTGTTACAGATAATGATAAATAGTGCACACCAACTAATTCCAAGAATGTGGAAAAAAGAATAAACAATCGTTATAGCCTATACCACAACGATCCATTCCACACTCACATCCTGTAGTTATGTGTTTTGCAAAACAAAAAGTTTCACAAAACACATAAAAATTGTTACAAAGTACATTAACACCCATAAACTACCTATTAACCCTTAATCCGCCATCCCCGCACATAGTAACTACTAAAATAAAATATTAAACCCTAAACCGCTGGCCCCCACATCACGACTACCTAAATAAAGTTATTAACCCCTAAACTTAACACCCCCTAACTTAAAATTAAAGTTACAATATACTAACTACCTTAAAATAAATAGAAACTTACCTGTTAAAAAAAAAAAAACCTAAGCTTAAACTAAAAAAAACCTAACATTACAAAAATAAAAAACCTAACAAAAATAAAAAACATAACATTACAAAAATAGAAAACCTGACATTACGAAAATTATAATGTTTTGCCTTGAAAAGAAACACAGTGCCTCCAAAAAGGACATTTGTATGGGCATACAGCCCTTTTTAAGCCCATAAAAATAACACTATGCCCAAAATAGGTACTCACCGTTTGTCTTCATCCTTTTTTTTGTTTGTTTTTTGCTTGTTTTTTAATGTTTAGGGCTATTTTTTATGGGCTTAAAAAGAGCTTAATGCCCTTTTAAGGGCAATGCCCATACAAATGCCCTTTTCTGAGCAATGGGTAGATAAGTTGTTTTTTTTAGTTAGGTTTTTTTTTATTTTGGGGGGTTGTAATGTTAGGGGGTACTTTTTTTTCAGGGCAAAAGAGCTGATCGCTTTAGGGCAATGCCCTGCAAAAGGACCTTTTAAGGGCTGTAGGTAGTTTATTGTTAGATTAGGGTTTTTTATTTTGGGGTGGCTTTTTTGTTTTAATGGGGGGTATTAGAATAGGAACAATGTTAGCTTTTTTATTTTGTGTAATCTTAGATTTCTTGATATTTTGTAATGTTAGGTTTTTTATTTTTGGAAATGTTAGTTTTTTTATTTTTGGTCATGTTAGGTTTTTTATTTTGGTAATGCTAGTTTTTTTTAATTTTGGTAATGTTTTTTTTAAATTAATTTTTTCAACAGGTGTGTTTCTATTTATTTTAAGGTAGTTGGTATATTGTAACTTTAATTTTAAGTTAGGGGTAGTGATGTCGCGAATTGTTTGCCGGCGAATAGTTCCCGGCGAATATAGCGTTTTCGCGTTCGCCGCAGTGGGCGAACATATGCAATGTTCGATCTGCCCCCTATTCGTCATCATTGAGTAAACTTTGACCCTGTATCTCACAGTCTGCAGACACATTCCAGTCAATCAGCAGCAGACACTCCCTCCCAGACCCTCCCAGCTCCTGGACAGCAGCCATTTTAGATTAATTCGGAAGCTGCATTCTTAGTGAGAGGAGGGACAGTGTAGCTGCTGGTGATTTTATAGGGAAATTAATAGCTAGGCTAGTGTATTCAGTGTCCACTACAGTCCTGAAGGACTCATTTGATCTCTGCTATAAGGACAGCACCCCAAAAAGCCCTTTTTAGGGCTAGAACATCATTTTTTTTCCTGTGTAATCTAATTGCAGTTGCTTGCCTGCCAAGCCACTTGCCCAGTGCCACCAATCATATCTGGTGTAACAGTAGTGTAAATAATTTAAAAAAAAACAACTTTTTTGACTGTGAAACATCAGTCTGCTAGTGTAATCTAATTGCAGTTGCCTGCCAGCCAGCGTGTGTGCCAGGCCCACTTGCCCAGTGCCACCACTCATATCTGGTGTAACAGTAGTGTAAATAATTAAAAAAAAACTTTTTTGACTGTGAAACATCAGTCTGCTAGTGTAATCTAATTGCAGTTGCCTCCTGCCAGCGTGTGTGCCAGGCCCACTTGCCCAGTGCCACCACTCATATCTGGTGTAACAGTAGTGTAAATAATTAAAAAAAAAAAACTTTTTTGACTGTGAAACATCAGTCTGCTAGTGTAATCTAATTGCAGTTGCCTGCCTGCTAGCGTGTGTGCCAGGCCCACTTGCCCAGTGCCACCACTCATATCTGGTGTAACAGTAGTGTAAATAATTAAAAAAAAAAAAAACTTTTTTGACTGTGAAACATCACAGATATTAAACTGATCAGAATAGTACTACTTAACACACCACTCATATCTGGTGGCACAGTAGATTGCACGCGCAGTGCCCCAAATTTGCACCCTAAAATCCATGCTATATACACGTTGCCTGGCGCCGCAACTGCCTCTGGGAACCTTACCATGGGTCCCAGACCGCACGTCTTATAATTCTCTGTCTGGAAAATTATATATCTATCAAATCTATCTATCTATCAAATCTATCTATCTATCTATCTATCTATCTATCTATCGTATCTATCAAATGTATATTGCATTTATTGATCTATCTATCTAATCTATCTATCTATCTATCTATCTATCTATCTATCAAATCTATCTATCTCATGGTTGTGCAAATGGACTGTTTGCAGTGCGTTAAATGGGGAGTTTGGTCTCTCACTGTCACTGTGAAGCGGGCGTAACCCTTACACTACCTGATCGATACAACATCATACCTGATGTTTTAAAGCACGTTATTCCAAACAATTTAGGAATGTTAGGAGATTTATGCCCTTTATGGATTAAAACCAGACTCTGCATCAACTATGTAATTTTCCGTGGGAGTTTTGCCATGGATCCCCCTCCGGCATGCCACAGTCCAGGTGTTATTACCCTTGAAACAACTTTTCCATCACTATTGTGGCCAGAAAGAGTCCCTGTGGGTTTTAAAATTCTGAAAAAATAGAAAAAAAGCGAACAGAGAATAGAGCACTCGCAAAAATGAAGGCATAAGTGGCTATTCAGTATGGGTATATAACATTAAAACTTAACATTTATTGTGCAAAAAAGAGATAAAAACTACTATATAAGTAGTAATTAATACCTAGATTAAAAACACACATATAATAGATGGCTGTTTATCCACAATAACCCCAAGACATATACCGGTACAACTCAGAAATGAGTAAAAGGGATTTTGGGCAGAGACACACCAAAACACGGTTCGCGGATTGCACAATATCTATCTGAAAAAGAGGATTGACCTCAAACGTAATTATACTATCTAGTTCAATGCTGGACCGGTGTGAATCTGTCCAAAGTAATCCCTAATGACACAATTAGTAATAAATATAATAAGGGGAAGTGTAGGTAGCATAGGTCCATGCAACAAGTGAATAGACTATACAATACACAGACCCAATAAATAAGAGGGTAAGTGCAGAGGTTGTAAATAAAGGTGTTCACCAATAAACCATTGGCAAAGGATAAACCTCAAATACATAAGTTATGGGGTATTGTAGACCCTTATAAATCAACCCAATCCTGGTATAGTATAAGCAAAGACAAATATACTGTGACCAGCATGACTACACTTGGTGGATAGTACAGCCGTAGTGGCGCCTGATGCGCATTTCGCCTGGCTTGGCTTTCTCAAAGACTAACCGGACTGAATGTAGCCACATAGCCTAAATATGATAGATAGCCAATCAAATCTAATGGATCGTTCACACCTCCGTGTGGACCAATCACGGTCATCCTCCCATAATTGGTTAGTTCTGCGTCACATGATCAAGAACGAGGTGGAGTTTCAGTATGTTGGGGGAGCGGCTGTAAGCCGTCCTTGTAAACAAATGGCAAAAACTGTAAATGGAGCATAATGCTCACTAACGTTATACATGCGAGATATTGACATTGATGCTTACAGGGAGTGCAGAATTATTAGGCAAGTTGTATTTTTGAGGATTAATTTTATTATTGAACAACAACCATGTTCTCAATGAACCCAAAAAACTCATTAATATCAAAGCTGAATAGTTTTGGAAGTAGTTTTTAGTTTGTTTTTAGTTATAGCTATTTTAGGGGGATATCTGTGTGTGCAGGTGACTATTACTGTGCATAATTATTAGGCAACTTAACAAAAAACAAATATATACCCATTTCAATTATTTATTTTTACCAGTGAAACCAATATAACATCTCAACATTCACAAATATACATTTCTGACATTCAAAAACAAAACAAAAACAAATCAGTGACCAATATAGCCACCTTTCTTTGCAAGGACACTCAAAAGCCTGCCATCCATGGATTCTGTCAGTGTTTTGATCTGTTCACCATCAACATTGCGTGCAGCAGCAACCACAGCCTCCCAGACACTGTTCAGAGAGGTGTACTGTTTTCCCTCCTTGTAAATCTCACATTTGATGATGGACCACAGGTTCTCAATGGGGTTCAGATCAGGTGAACAAGGAGGCCATGTCATTAGATTTTCTTCTTTTATACCCTTTCTTGCCAGCCACGCTGTGGAGTACTTGGACGCGTGTGATGGAGCATTGTCCTGCATGAAAATCATGTTTTTCTTGAAGGATGCAGACTTCTTCCTGTACCACTGCTTGAAGAAGGTGTCTTCCAGAAACCGGCAGTAGGACTGGGAGTTGAGCTTGACTTCATCCTCAACCTGAAAAGGCCCCACAAGCTCATCTTTAATGATACCAGCCCAAACCAGTACTCCACCTCCACCTTGCTGGCATCTGAGTCGGACTGGAGCTCTCTGCCCTTTACCAATCCAGCCACGGGCCCATCCATCTGGCCCATCAAGACTCACTCTCATTTCATCAGTCCATAAAACCTTAGAAAAATCAGTCTTGAGATATTTCTTGGCCCTGTCTTGACGTTTCAGCTTGTGTGTCTTGTTCAGTGGTGGTCGTCTTTCAGCCTTTCTTACCTTGGCCATGTCTTTGAGTATTGAACACCTTGTGCTTTTGGGCACTCCAGTGATGTTGCAGCTCTGAAATATGGCCAAACTGGTGGCAAGTGGCATCTTGGCAGCTGCACGCTTGACTTTTCTCAGTTCATGGGCAGTTATTTTGCGCCTTGGTTTTTCCACACGCTTCTTGCGACCCTGTTGACTATTTTGAATGAAACGCTTGATTGTTCGATGATCACGCTTCAGAAGCTTTGCAATTTTAAGAGTGCTGCATCCCTCTGCAAGATATCTCACTATTTTTGACTTTTCTGAGCCTGTCAAGTCCTTGACCCATTTTGCCAAAGGAAAGGAAGTTGCCTAATAATTATGCACACCTGATATAGGGTGTTGATGTCATTAGACCACACCCCTTCTCATTACAGAGATGCACATCACCTAATATGCTTAATTGGTAGTAGGCTTTCGAGCCTATACAGCTTGGAGTAAGACAACATGCATAAAGAGGATGATGTGGTCAAAATACTAATTTGCCTAATAATTCTGCACTCCCTGTATTAGCATGCAAAAAGGAATACGATCTTAAAACATTGTAAATAAACATGACAGTGTCCCAAAACCAATATAATCTTTATATATAAGGTTCAGATGACATTCATGTATAGATCAATACAGGTGATAAATAAGAAATATCATGGTATTTCAAATAGTGTTGAGCTTTACATATGGGTCAGTTGACAACTGTCAGCCTCTCAATGAACTGATCATAGTGGTTACTTATGACCCTTTACTTGGCACAACATGATTTCTATAATTTAGATGGTGATATTCCTTAGTGGGATCCATAAAAGATATTTGGAATTCCGATGTCACTTTATTTTGCACATAGGATGTGTGCACTGTAAAAACATCATTAAATTAGTCAGAAAGTTTCTAGCAATTTACAGTGTAAAGAAGCTAGTGAGATATCCTATATCTGGCCACCTTAATGTAAGATTTCTTTCAATACAAGAAATGTTATGATATCCTAGGATAATAAATGTTTTCGTTCAGTGGATTATCTTTTTATGAAAAACAAAAAATGATACTTAGTTTCATCTAAGAGCAGGGAGGAATGCGTATCAGATATGATGAGCAGGTTGATAAACAAATATGTATACATAATTGTATCTCTGACATTATTATTTCTAATTTACTTGTACTGTATGGATAAGATGTTCATATGCTAATCAGCAGCATATATATATATACCAAGTCATTGTTGTTATAGATAGGAATTATACCCATCCTGTTCATTTAGACCATTTGGTATTAAGGTGCTCAACCAGAAAATCCACCTACATTCCGCCTGTAGTAACATCGTTTCTATATCTCCACCTCTGATACCAGGTTTAATAACCTGTAAAACGCATACTTTTAGATCAGGTTTTGTTCCATGTCTTTTCAAGTAATGTTTAGCCACGGGGGTAAGATTCTTGTTCTTTTCCTTGTCTTTTAAGCAGTTCTTAATGCTATTAATATGTTCTCCTAATCTCGTACGTAATTCGCGGGTGGTGATACCTATATACTTTTTTCCACAAACGCATGAAGACAGTATACAACATTTTTCGTTCTACAGTTTGCGAATCCAAGAATTCTTTTAACACTACCAGTGATTGTGGTGAATTCACGTTCGTTATGTATATACTTGCAGAAACTATATGCACCGCAAGTATATGTTCCACATGTTTTTCATGCTTGCATTTTTCCTCAAAAAGTGACTTTTCACAAGTTTGTTACCTATGGTTGGAGCTCTTCTCCAACTTGTACTTATTCTATCACCAATTACTGCACCAAGATCTTTGTCAGACTTAAGTATGTCACAATGTTTATTTAGTATATTGGTTATGGTTTGATGTTCAGCATTAAAACCAGTTACAAATCTCACTTCATTGTATACATTGTCTGATTTTCTTTTAGGCACTAGCAGATCATCCCTCTTGGTTCTCTGTGCTCTTTGATAGGCTCTTCTGATCACTCCACGAGTGTATCCTCTATCTTTGAGTCGGGATGTCAGTTCTTTTTCTCTTTGATTAAAAGTCAAGTAATCTGTACAGTTTCGTCTCAGTCTGAGAAATTCCCTAGTGGGGATAGCTCGTTTCGTCTGAGTTGTGTGACAGCTATTATAATGCAAGGTAGAATTAGTCGCTGTATTCTTTCTGTATAGGTCTGATTTTAATACATTATCAGCGTCTTTGAATATAGTCACATCCAAGAATTCAACCTTTTCTTTGCTTAAATGGTATGTTAATTTCAAATTCATTGCATTGGTGTTAAAGATCCTTATATATTCTTTGAATAATTCTTCATTATCCATCCATATAATAAAGAGGTCATCTATATATCTACACCATAAGTTAATATGTGTAGTAAATCTGGTCATGTCCTCACAAAATACATGTTCTCTCTCCCACCACCCTAAGTATATATTAGCGTAGGTGGGTGCACATGTTGACCCCATGGCGGTACCTTGTATTTGCAGGTAAAACTTATCGTTGAATACAAAATAATTGTGTTTTAGCACAAAATTTAGTAACTCAAGAATAAAATTATTCCTCTCTATTTTGTCAGTGGACTGCATGCTAAGGAAATATTTCACAGCTTCACATCCGAAGTTGTGTTTAATAGACGTGTAAAGTGATTCCACGTCACATGTGATGAGAAGTGCATCTTTATCAACTGATACCTCATTAATTTTACTTAAAATGTCCATAGTGTCCCTTGTGAAGGAAGGGAGAGACCAAACTATGTCCCGTAAATACAAGTCTAGAGATCTGCTTGCTGATTCACACAGACAGTTTTTTTGTCATTTTTATGTATTTTGGGT